>NC_135954.1:19319803-19641315 GCF_053455715.1 Rhinoraja longicauda
TAGTTTGGGCAAACATGACCTCACTTTGTTAGAGATTATCCTATTCAGCCCATCCCTCCCCTTTAACTTAAAAAAAAAGTTTTATTTTTCCCGGTTCCGGGTAGGGTCACCATTCTGTCGTAATCGTTTTGGTTTCTCATTTCGTAAATGCTCCCAACTTGTTTGGAGTGTTTTAACTGTGTTCTGTTTTTAATTAGGATTTTCAGTCTATTGTTTCTGAAGTATTCTACCATTAGGCTGGGTCCCTGAGAGATTGGTCGAAGGTCAGGATTTGAGGAGCACTTTAAGTGAAGAAGGGGAGTCTATTCCGGAAGGTTAAGGCAAAGCCACCAATATAACCGCTGCTGTGAGCAGGTGGTGGAATGGTAGCTGCAGCTACACTGTTTCCACAGTAATCATTAAACATTCACACAGAGGGTGGTGGGTGCGTGGAACGAGCTGCTGGAGGAGGTAATTGAGGCGTGGACTATCGCATCATTTAAGAAGCAATTAGACAGGTACAAGTACAATTTTTTGAAGAGGTTACCAGGGAAATTGATAAGGGCAAGGCTGTGGATGTTGTCTATATGGACTTCAGTAAGGCATTTGACAAGGTTCCACATGGAAGGTTGATTAAGAAGGTTAAATCGTTGGGTATTAATAGTGAGGTTGCAAGATGGATTCAACAATGGCTGAATGGGAGATACCAGAGGGTAACGGTTGACAATTGTATGTCAGGTTGGAGGCCAGTGTCTAGTGGAGTGCCCCAAGGATCTGTGTTGGGTCCACTGTTGTTTGTCATTTACATTAATGATCTGGATGATGGTGTGGCAAATTGGATTAGTAAATATGCAGATGATACTAAGATAGGTGGAGTAGTTGATAGTGAGGTAGATTTTCAAAGTCTACAGAGAGACTTGGGCCTTTTGGAAGGGTGGGCTGAAAGATGGCAGATGGAGTTTAATGCTGATAAGTGTGAGGTGCTGCATTTTGGTAGGACAAATCAAAATAGGACGTACAGGGTAAATGGTAGGGAATTGAGGAATGCAGTGGAACAGAGGGATCTGGGAATAACTGTGCATTGTTCCCTGAAGGTGGAATCTCATGTGGATAGGGTGGTGAAGAAGGCGTTTGGTATGCTTGCCTTTATAAATCAGAGCATCGAGTATAGAAGTTGGGATGTAATGTTGAAATTGTACAGGGCATTGGTGAGGCCGAATCTGGAGTATGGTGTGCAGTTCTGGTCGCCAAATTATAGGAAGGATGTCGACAAAATGGAGAGGGTACAGAGGAGATTTACTAGAATGTTGCCTGGGTTTCAGCACTTAGGCTACAGAGAGAGGTTGAATAGGTTGGGTCTTTATTCTTTGGAGCGTAGAAGGTTGAGGGGGGACTTGATAGAGGTTTTTAAAATTTTGAGAGGGACGGACAGAGTTGACGTGGGTAGGCTTTTCCCTTTGAGAGTGGGGAAGATTCCAACAAGGGGACATAGCTTCAGAATTGAGGGACAAAGGTTTAGGGGTAACATGAGGGGGAACTTCTTTACTCAGAGGGTTGTGGCTGTATGGAATGGGCTTCCGGTGGAAGTGGTGGAGGCTGGCTCGATTTTATTATTTAAGAGTAAATTGGATAGGTATATGGATAGGAGGGGATTGGAGGGTTATGGTCTGAGTGCAGGTAGATGAGACTAGGTCAGGGAGAATGGTTGGCGTGGACTGGTAGGGCCGGACGGGCCTGTTTCCATGCTGTAGTTGTTATATTTGTTATATGTTAAGGATAGGACTGGTATATGGGCCAAACGCAGGCACGTAAGACTAGTGTAGATGGGACATGTTTGTCGGTGTAGGCAAGTTGGGCCGAAGGGCCTGTTTCCACACTGTATAACCCTGTGACTCTATGTTGAGGACAGATGCATGGTGCATTTCCATAGTATAAGAAAATAACTGCAGATGCTGGTACAAATCGATTTATTCACAAAATGCTGGAGTAACTCAGTAGGTCAGGCAGCATCTCGGGAGAGAAGGAATGCATTTCCATGTTCCTCTTATCATCTTCCAGCCTCTGTCATTACCATCCCCCTCCCCGCCCCCCCTCCCTCCCCCACCTCCTCACCCCAAATGGTCCATCTGCTCATCATTGTTTACCTCACGGTTCTACCTGTCATCGAAAGCCTCTGTCTCATTTCTCCCATTCACTTCTGTATAATGGCTACCTTCCCTCTAGGCTCTCAGCCCTGATGCAGAATCTTGACCAGAAACATCGACCATTACCTTTACCTCCAGGATAGAGGATATTACAGGGACTGCGTTGTTAATATCATTTCAGTCTGGGTCTCAGAAACATACAGGGGAGCAGGTTCCCCGTTGGACTAAAGGCCGTGATTCTCGTAAACTAAAGGATCATTCTCATAAATCTCCTCTGGTCCCACTCCCATGCCACCACATCCTCATGTCATTCAACCCGTTCTTCTCCCGGTAGTCCTGGTTTCATCCCACATTCCATGGGCAAGCTGGTAGGTGTATTGCAGGTGTATTCATCACTGCAACTCACCCCGATTTGGAGTTGGTGCCAGCAAAAGAACCACAGCAGAGTGGTGAACATGTGAAAGAGAATAATATTCAAGTTCACAGCAAAATAAGAGGTTGATCAAGACTGAAAGGATTATTCAGCTGGGAGCTAACTGTAACGTGCGTTTACAGAACCAAGATTTTTACTCCAATTTGTCACATTTCAGCTTTTAGATTGATTTCAGGAGTTGAAGGATCTAACTAATATTCAATGATATTTTATTGCCACAAGTACCTAAGCTCACGGAGGGATAGGAGAGTATGGGCAAGTGTAATAGGAATCAATGTGAAGACACAGGAGGTTGGTGAGCAAAATTAGAGCACATGGTATTGGGGGTGGGGTATTGACATGGATAACGAGTTGGTTGGCTGACAGGAAGCAAAGAGTAAGAATAAACGTGTCCTTTTCAGAAAGGCAGGTAGTGGCGAGTGGAGTGCTGCAAGGCTCGGTGCTGGGGCCGCAACTATTTCCCATATATATTAATGATTTGGATGATGGAATTAGAAGTAACACTAGCAAGTTTGCAGATGACACAAAGCTGGGTGGAAGTGTGAACTGCGAAGAGGATGTAAGAAGTGGCAGGGTGACTTGGACAGGTTGAGTGAGTGGGCAGATGCATGGCAGATGCAGTATAATGTAGATAAATGTGAGGTTATCCACTTTGGCGGCAAAAACAAGGAGGCAGATTATTATCTCAATGGTGTCAGATTAGGTAAAGGGGAAGTGTAATGAGACCTGGGTGTCCTTGTACACCAGTCACTGAGAGTAAGCATGCAGGTACAGCAGGCAGTGAAGAAAGCTAATGGCATGTTGGCATTCATAACGAGAGGATTTGAGTATAGGAGCAAGGAGGTCCTTTTGCAGTTGTATAGGGCCCTAGTGAGACCACATCTGGAGTATTGTGTGCAGTTTTGGTCTCCTAATTTGAGGAAGGACGTCCTTGCTATTTAGGCAGTGCAGCGTAGGTTCACGAGGTTAATCCCTGGGATGGAGGGACTGTCATATGAGGAAAGATTGGAAAGACTGGGCTTGTATTCACTGGAGTTTAATAATAATAATAATAATAATAATAATAATAATAATAATAATAATAATAATAAAAATAATAATAATAATAATAATAATAATAATAATAATAATAATAATAATAATAATAATAATAATAATAATAATAATAATAATAATAATAATAATAATAATAATAATAATAATCCTTTATTTGTCTCACAATGGGGAAATTTGCAGGGTTACAGCAGCAAAATGGATAGCAAAAATAAATAAGCATTTATTCAAAAATAAAATAATGGTAATTATCTTTATTTACTGGTCTGCTGGGAGCAGTGCTGATTGTGCAGTCTGACGGCAGCAGGAAGGAAGGACCTTCGATATCTCTCCTTCACACACTTGGGGTGAAGAAGTCTGTCACTGAAGGAGCTGCTCAGTGCAGTGACAATGTCCTGTGTGGGGTGGGAGTCGTTGTCCAGCAGTGATGATAGCTTTGTCATCATCCCCCTCTCTCCCACCGCCTGCACTGAGTCGAGGGGGCAACCCAGGACAGAGCTGCCCTTCTTGATCAGTTTATCAAGTCTCTTCCTGTCAGCAGTTGAGATGCTGCTGCTCCTTTAGAAGAATGAGAGGGGATCTTATAGAAACATATAAAATTATAAAAGGACTGGACAAGCTAGATGCAGGAAAAATGTTCCCAATGTTGGGGGAGTCCAGAACCAGGGGCCACGGTCTAATAATAAAGGGAGGCCATTTAAAACTGAGGTGAGAAGAAACTTTTTCACCCAAATTGTGAATTTGTGGAATTCTCTGCCACATAGGGCAGTGGAGGCCAATTCACTGGATGAGTTTAAAAGAAAGTTAGATAGAGCTCCAAGGGCCAGTGGAATCAAGGGATTTGGGGAGAAGGCGGGCACAGGTTACTGATTGCGGTCGATCAGCCATGATCACAATGAATGGCGGTGCAGGCTTGAAGGGCCAAATGGCCTCCTCCTGCACATATTTTCTGTATCTATGCAGTAAAATTATTTGTTTTTGCATACAATCCTGGTAAAATCATACAGCAGAATTATTATATGCTACAAGACCAAGTGGACCCGTTGGGCCCAAACCTCTTCTGCATTGGTGCAACACTCTCTCTCCCCCCCTCCCCTCCCCCGCTCCCTATCCCCCCCTCCCCCTCCCACCCCTTCCCCCTCCACCCTCTCCCCTCCCCCCTTCCCCTCCACCCCCTACTCCATCCCCCTCAACCACCCTTATCCTCCCTCCTCCTCCCTCCCTCCCTCCCTCCCCACCCCTCCCTCCACCCCCCGCCCTCCCTCCCTCCCTCCCTAGGAGATAGATTTAATCTTTAAAATGCGAATAACTAAAAATATAACACCGATTTCAATGAAACTTCTTCCATTAGGACCAGGGGACGACGGCGAGTAAGGTGGGCCTAAAATTGTCGCACTATCGTGTACCGCTTTGGCTGTAGTTCAGGAACAAACAAACAAACAAACAAAAGTTTTAGTGTATAGATAATAGATTAGCTTGAGTTTATTCGTCCAAAACTGGATACAAAGATTTTCCTTCCCAGTGACGCAGGATTTCTCCGTTACCGTTTGAGTCAAGATACGAAGTGTCAGAAGTCAATTCAAGCATAAAGATTTCATAAGTCAGCCAGATCCTGTCCTCGCCTGTTCAATGTCACAAGACACCTGTTGCACAGTGGACCTCAATGGGTTTTACAGAATAATAATCAACAAAAGGAATGTGGGTGTTTTGTATTATCTTCGCACTTGCACATTTCAACATCGCCGAGACAGCTCAAGGTGAAGTATGTCTCGGGTATTTATAACACCTTAAACCCGGGTCTATGTCGGGGGCTTGAGACAAAACATTCAGACAACAGAAATCAAATGTAAAAGCTGGGAATAGATATCACTGTCATTGTATTTTAAATTACAGATAAAAGTTTAATCAATCATGTTTTTTAAGATTAATTAACGATGTGCAAAGGAATTTAAATTTGAAGCACTTTGGAGGCTCCTGCACATGCAGTGTTAACCTTTTGGGCAAATGTGTGTGTTCGTTCTCATAACTTGATGTAAAACGTATTTTGGATTGGTAGATTGGTGGTGAAATCCTACGTCCTTGGAAAAGAACATTTTTGGATTTTGTTTTAAATCAATAAACTCAACCTAACTTATTGTACAATATTAGGATATTACGATATTTGGGGATAGGAGGGAGAGATCGATCAGCCTTGATTGAATGGCGGAGTAGACTTAATGGGCCGAATGGCCTAATTCAACTCCTGTCACATATGATCTTATGATCTTATAATTAGTTAAGGCCTTCAACTCCTGAAATGAATATTAAAATGAAAGGAATAGAACTCTTGGAACTGTAAATGCACTTTAAAGTTAATAAGCTTAACAGAGGGGAGAGATTGACCCCATGAATATATAACATGGTGCTGGAGTAGGCCATTTGGCCGATCTGCCCCATGCTAGCTCCCTGCAGAGTAATCTGTTCAGTCCCAATCACAATCTTATTTATGCTGTAATCATGTGGATTATTCACTTTCATATGCTCAGCATCATACCATGGTTCGTTTGCTGGTAATACCGCCACTGGAGTTGATTTGCAGTCGTTATTAAACCTTCCAACATGTCTGTGCAATGTGGGAGGAAACCAGGGCTTCCGTGTGAAGTAACGGGTAAAATGTGCAAGCTCCATACAAACAGCACCAGAGGTCAGCATTGAATCCAGGTCTCGGGAACTCAGCCTCACTAACTGCTGCACTGTCATGCATACAACCCTCCCCACCAGACAGCTTTGCCTCCGCCTCAACACCGTTTGCTTGCACTATCCCCATCCTTTTACATTTCCTTAATACCTAGAAGTCTATTCATTTCTGTTTTGAATGAACTCAATGACTGTCTCCACTGTCCTGCAGACAGAGAATCGCAAGGGATCAATTGGCTTGCCATGAAAAAAAATGATTCTCCTTTCAGTTCCAAATAATCATCCCCTTATCCTGAGAGTCAGATCGGCAGCCAAGGGAAACCTACTTCTTGCATCCAGTCTGTTCAGGCCTCTAAAAATGTCAGTGTTATCTCATCTCATTCTTCAGAAGAAAGTAGCCTCATATGCCAAGCTTACAATCCCAGTCACCAATCTGGCGAATCTTTGCTACAAATTTTCTCCATGGCAAATGTATCAGTTTTTTAGGCAAAGAGCCCAAAACTGCATACGTTATTTATAGACAATAGACAATAGGTGCAGGAGGAGGCCATTTAGCCCTTCGAGCCAGCACCGCCATTCAATGTGATCATGGCTGATCATTCTCAATCAGTACCCCGTTCCTGCCTTCTCCCCATACCCCCTGACTCCGCTATCCTTAAGAGCTCTATCTAGCTGTCTCTTGAATGCATTCAGAGAATTGGCCTCCACTGCCTTCTGAGGCAGAGAATTTCACAGATTCACAACTCTCTGACTGAAAACGTTTTTCCTCATCTCAGTTGTAAATGGCTTACCAACGCTCTTTTTCATTGCAGTGAGACATTGTATTCCTGCACTAAACACACTCAATGGATAAACTTACTTAACCATGGTTAAATCAGAGAAAACCTGACTAAAATGTCGAAGATAGACACAAGATGCTGGAGTAACTCAATGGGGCAGGCAGCATCTCTGGAGCGGCACGGTGGCGCAACGGTAGAGTTGCTGCCTTACAGCGAATGCAGCGCCGGAGACTCAGGTTCTGTCAGGTTATGGCGGGACTGTCATATGTTGAAAGACTGGAGCGACTAGGCTTGTATACTGGAATTTAGAAGAATGAGAGATGATCTTCTTACGAAACGTATAAGATTATTAAGGGGTTGGACATGTTAGAGGCAGGAAACATGTTCCCAATGTTGGGGGAGTCCAGAACAAGGGGCCACAGTTTAAGAATAAGGGGTAGGCCATTTAGAACTGAGATGAGGAAAAACTTTTTCAGTCAGAGAGTTGTGAATCTGTGGAATTCTCTGCCTCAGAAGGCAGTGGAGGCCAATCCTCTGAATGCATTCAAGAGAGAGCTGGATAGAGCTCTTAAGGATAGCGGAGTCAGGGGGTATGGGGAGAAGGCAGGAACAGGGTGCTGATTGAGAATTATCAGCCATGATCGCATTGATTGGCGGTGCTGGCTCGAAGGGCCGAATGGCCTCCTCCTGCACCTATTATCTATTGTCTATTGTCTATTGTGACACCCCCAACTTCAATCCCCCCAACTTGAAATGTCGGCTCTGCTTTTCTCACCACAAATGCTGATTGACCTTTGTTGTATTTTCAGCATTCTATGTCTTCTGTCAAAGAAAAAAACGAGTTCTCTTGCCAGTGCTAGTTCAAGGACCCACATAGGACATTATATAAAATCAGAGAAGGGTCAGCACAGTGCCACAGTGGTAGAGTTCCTGCCTTACAGCGTCAGAGACTCGGGTTCGATCCTAACTGTCTGTACGGAGTTTGTACCTTCTTCCTGTGATGTGGGGGGTTTTCTCCGGGTGCACCGGTCTCCTCCCACACTCCAATGACGTACAGGTTTGTAGGTTAATGGACTTCTATAAATTGTAAATAATACCTAGTGTGTAGGATAGCGCTAGTGTACGGGCTGATCACTGATCAGCGAGGACACGGTGTCAAGTCAAGCCAATTTTATTTGTATAGCACATTTAAAAACAACCCACGTTGACCAAAGTGCTGTACATCAGTTCAGGCACTAAGAAAAAACGAACATACAATGGCACACAAACATAACAGCACATACATAAACAGTTCAGAGCGCCCCCTCAGAGGGCCTCAAACGCTAGGGAGTTGAAATAGGTTTTGAACCTGGACTTAAAGGAGTCGATGGAGGGGGCAGTTCTGATGGGGAGAGGGATGCTGTTCCACAGTCTAGGAGTTGCAACCGCACAAGCGCGGTCACCCCTGAGCTTAAGCCCAGACCGCGGGATAGTGAGTAGCCCCAAATCGGCCGACCTCAGGGAGCTAGAGATAGAGTGGTGGGTTAGGAAATTTTTGATATAGTGGGGGCAAGCCCGTTTAGGGCTTTGTATGTGAATAGAAGGAGCTTGAAGTTGATTCTGTACCGTACTGGGAGCCAGTGGAGAGAGGCCAGAATCGGGGTGATGTGGTCCCTTTTACGGGCACCCGACAGGCCAAAGGGCCTGTATCTCTGAAGTGAAAGTAAAGTAAAGTATCTAAAAATCTCTTTTTAGTTATGTTTCTTAAGAGATAAATATTAGCCAGGACTCTTGGAAGAACATCCCATTGAAGTAGAGCACCAGGGCCTCTGTTTACAGGGAAAAAGTCCAATGTATCATCTGTAACTCAACACCTTCTGAGTACTGTACTAAAATGCCAGCCTGGATTACATATTCAAGACGCTGGAGAGGGAATTTAACTAACAATTGACAGGATTAAAGAAGATCACCTGGATGGATATCTGTGATAAGTAAAAGCACTAACACTCTGGCCTGGCCTACAACGTTCAGGTATTAATAAAAATCTGCCCAGATTAATTAAATGGGGCATAAAGAAAATTAAAATAAATATTTCACCTTTTGATTTCCAGAAATATCTAAGGTGGGATGACAGGTTGTGAAACTATTTGACTGAAGCATGTAGAATCATCTCAAAGGGCAAATAGGTGGGACCATAGGAATGTGATCGATGGGGGGTTTGCAATGAATCTCCTCAGGGACATGAATATCCATGAGTAACCATCTCAACTGGAGATCAGTAAGCTGCTACTCATCAGAATCTACACCTCTAGGAAAGGGGGGGTTGGAAACAGAAACAAAATTAGTGAAAAATGCTCGATCAGAGCAAGCAATGGCTAACCCTGAACAGGATCCGCACCCTCCATGCAAGAACAGCCCATCACCTGCACAAGTGAGGGATGACAGACAGCCCTGCATATCACTGCGAATAACCAGACCAGACCATCCCAAACATCGTGAATGACTGACTGCTCACTGAGGGTTTTCCCTAGTGGCATCAAGGCCATCCACCCAGCAACTGATGCTGCCCTGGCCTGGACGTCTACCCTTGACCTACAACGTTAGGCTGTGCACGACGTACGCAAGTAGAAGAAGATGCCCTGAACTCCTCCTGTCATCACATTTTAAAAGTATCCCACATTCTGGACGTTCCTTTGCCCGCAAACGACTCACTCCAATCAGTTTGAGCTGGTTCCTGTCCAATACCATCATAATTGGCCTTATCCCAATTCTGCATTTTAATTTGTGGACCAGTCATTATCGAAAACTATTTAAAATTTGATGGTCACCAATCCCAAAGGGCTCACTCACAGATACTTCAGTCACTTGCCCTTCCTAATTTCCCAAGAGTAGATCAAGCTTTGCCCTCTCATGTATACTCTGTCTGAGGAAACCTTCCTGAACACATTTGACAATGTCCCCTCCGTCTAATCCCTTGGCAGGAGTGCAGGTAAATAGTTCCTTGAAGGTGGCGTCATAGGTAGATAGGGTGGTGAAAAAGGCATTTGGCATTAGTCTTCATCAGTCAGAGTATTGAGTAAAGAGGTTGGGAGTTCATGTTACAATTATATAAGACATTAGTGAGGCCACATTTGGAGTATTGTGTTCAGTTCTTGGCACCATGTTATAGAAAAGCCCTTGTCAAGATGTTGTCAAGTTGGAAAGGGTACAGAGAAATGTGTAGGGAAAAATGCAGATGCTAGTTTAAACCAAAGATGGACACAAAATGCTGGAGTAACTCTGCGGGACAGGCAACATCTCTGGAGAGAAGGAATGGGTGACGTTTCAGATCGAGGGTCAGAAGAAGCGTCTCACCTGAAACGTCTCCAGAGATGCCGCCCGTCCCCCTGAGTTACTCCAGCATTTTGTGTCGATTTAAGGGTACATAGAAGATTTACGAGGATGTTGCCAGGAGTCTGCACTGACCAACAATCACTCATGCACTAGTTCTATCCTGCACACTAGGGACAATTTGCAGAAGCCAATTAACCTACAAACCTGCATGTTTTTGGAATGTGGCAGGAATCTGGAGTGGCTGGAGAAAACCCACGTGGTCACAGGAGAGAACGCACAAACTCCATACAGACAGCACCTGTAGTCAGGACTGAACCCGGGTCTCTGGCGTTGTAAAGGAGCAACTCTACCGCTGCACTAGTATTCATCTACATGCTGTTTTTTGGGAAAATCAGCTGAAAACGGGTATTGAAGACATCCAGATCCACCCTCACGCCTCCCGTTCATTTTGGGTAGAAGGAGAGACGTGGTAGGCTGACTTTGTTTTGCTTGCAGTGGAGAGGATAACTAACGGAAGATAGACACAAAGTGCTGGAGTAACTCAGCGGGTCAGGCAGCATCTCTGGAGAGAAGGAATGGGTGACGTTTCGGGTCGAGACTTCTTCTTCGACACCAGCAAATCAACCACCTGGGATGCACAAAATTATCAGAAGCATGGACAGGTTAGACTTCAGGATATTTTTTTCCCCACAGCAGAACTATCTTAACCTAGAGGGCAGAGTTGTAGGAAAGGATTTAGAGGAGACTTGAAGAAGTTTTTTTTTTCACGCAAGGGCAGCCCATCACCTGCACAAGTGAGCGATGTCAGACAGCCCTGCATGTGACTGTGGATATCCAGACCAGACCATCCCAAACATCGTGAATGACTGCTCACTGAGGCTTTTCCCTGGTGGCATCAAGGCCATCCACCCAGCAACTGATGCTGCCCTGGCCTGGATGTCTACCCTTGACCTACAACATTAGGCTGCGCACGCCGTACGCAAGAAGAAGAAGATGCCCTGAACTCCTCCTGTCATCACATTTTAAAAGTATCCCACTTTCTGGACGTTCTTTTGCCCGCAAACGACTCACTCTAATCAGTTTGAGCTGGTTCCTGTCCAATACCATCAAAATTGGCCTTATCCCAATTCAGTATTTTAATTTGTGGACCTGCCCAGTCATTATCAAAAACTATTTAAAATTTGATGGTCACCAATCCCAAAGGGCTCACTCACAGACACTTCAGTCATTTGCCCTTCCTAATTTCCCAAGAGTAGATCAAGCTTTGCCCTCTCATGTATACTCTGTCTGAGGAAACCTTCCTGAACACATTTGACAATGTCCCCTCCGTCTAATCCCTTGGCAGGAGTGCAGGTAAATAGTTCCATGAAGGTGGCGTCATAGGTAGGTAGATAGGGTGGTGAAAAAGGCTTTTGGCATTAGTCTTCATCAGTCAGAGTATTGAGTAAAGAAGTTGGGAGTTCATGTTACAATTATATAAGACATTAGTGAGGCCACATTTGGAGTATTGTGTTCAGTTCTTGGCACCATGTTACAGGAAAGCTAGAAGCACAGAGTCCCTTGCCCAGAGTATGGGAATCGGGAACCAGAGGACATAAGTTTATGGTGAAGGGAGAAAGATTTAATAGGAATCTGAGGGGTAGCTTTTTCACTCAAAGTTTGGTGGGTGTATGGGACGAGCTGCCAAAGGAGGGTTTTGAGGCAGGGACTATTGCAACATTTAAGAAACAATTGGACAGGTACATGGATAGGACCAGTTTGGAGGGATATGGGCCAAATGCAGGCAGGTGGGACTAGAGTAGATAGGACATGGTGATTGGTGTGGGCAAGTTGGCCCAAGGGCCTGTTTCCACACTGTATCACTCAATGACTCTACATAGGGATTCCTAAAGGACTGAGAATGCAGCCGTGCAGGGCACCTGTAGTCAGGACCGAACCCGGGTCTCTGGCGTTGTAAGGGAGCAACTCTACTGCTGCACTATTACTCATCTGTATGCTGTTTTTTGGGAAAATCAGCTGAAAACAGGTATTGAAGACATCCAGATCCACCCTCACGCCTCCCGTTCATTTTGGGTAGAAGGAGATGAGTCAGGTTGGAGATGAGTCAGATTGTTTGGGATGTTTTCCTGTGAAAAGTGGCAGGATAAATGCAAGATGAAATCCCGATTTCAGGACTGAAACCTGTTACTCAAGTCTTAGACCGTTCGATACGTTTAGCTACCCTATCTTGACAAAGATATGCAGTGGCTTTCAGTTAAGACCTGCATCTCCCCCTCAAGAAGACTATTAATATAATTTTTAATTTAGAGGTAGAGTGTGGAAAAATCCACTTCGGCCCACCGAGTCTGCACTGACCAACAATCACTCATGCACTAGTTCTATCCTGCACACTAGGGACAATTTGCAGAAGCCAATTAACCTACAAACCTGCATGTTTTTGGAATGTGGCAGGAATCTGGAGTGGCTGGAGAAAACCCACGTGGTCACAGGAGAGAACGCACAAACTCCATACAGACAGCACCTGTAGTCAGGACCGAACCCGGGTCTCTGGCGTTGTAAAGGAGCAACTCTACCGCTGCACTAGTATTCATCTACATGCTGTTTTTTGGGGAAATCAGCTGAAAACGTGTATTGAAGACATCCAGATCCACCCTCACGCCTCCCGTTCATTTTGGGTAGAAGGAGAGACGTGGTAGGCTGACTTTGTTTTGCTTGCAGTGGAGAGGATAACTAACGGAAGATAGACACAAAGTGCTGGAGTAACTCAGCGGGTCAGGCAGCATCTCTGGAGAGAAGGAATGGGTGACGTTTCTGGTCGAGACTTCTTCTTCGACACCAGCAAATCAACCACCTGGGATGCACAAAATTATCAGAAGCATGGACAGGTTAGACTTCAGGATATTTTTTTCCCCACAGCAGAACTATCTTAACCTAGAGGGCAGAGTTGTAGGAAAGGATTTAGAGGAGACTTGAAGAAGTTTTTTTTTTCACGCAAGGGCAGCCCATCACCTGCACAAGTGAGCGATGTCAGGCAGCCCTGCATGTGACTGTGGATATCCAGACCAGACCATCCCAAACATCGTGAATGACTGCTCACTGAGGCTTTTCCCTGGTGGCATCAAGGCCATCCACCCAGCAACTGATGCTGCCCTGGCCTGGATGTCTACCCTTGACCTACAACGTTAGGCTGCGCACGCCGTACGCAAGAAGAAGAAGATGCCCTGAACTCCTCCTGTCATCACATTTTAAAAGTATCTCACTTTCTGGACGTTCCTTTGCCCGCAAACGACTCACTCCAATCAGTTTGAGCTGGTTCCTGTCCAATACCATCAAAATTGGCCTTATCCCAATTCAGAATTTTAATTTGTGGACCTGCCCAGTCATTATCAAAAACTATTTAAAATTTGATGGTCACCAATCCCAAAGGGCTCACTTACAGACACTTCAGTCACTTGCCCTTCCTAATTTCCCAATAGTAGATCAAGCTTTGCCCTCTCCTGTATATTCTGTCTGAGGAAACCTTCCTGAACACATTTGACAATGTCCCCTCCGTCTAATCCCTTGGCAGGAGTGCAGGTAAATAGTTCCATGAAGGTGGCGTCATAGGTAGATAGATAGGGTGGTGAAAAAGGTTTTTGGCATTAGTCTTCATCAGTCAGAGTATTGAGTAAAGAGGTTGGGAGTTCATGTTACAATTATATAAGACATTAGTGAGGCCACATTTGGAGTATTGTGTTCAGTTCTTGGCACCATGTTACAGGAAAGCTAGAAGCGCAGAGTCCCTTGCCCAGAGTATGGGAATCGGGAACCAGAGGACATAAGTTTAAGGTGAAGGGAAAAAGATTTAATAGGAATCTGAGGGGTAGCTTTTTAACACAAAGTTTGGTGGGTGTATGGAACGAGCTGCCAAAGGAGGGTTTTGAGGCAGGGACTATTGCGACATTTAAGAAACAATTGGACAGGTACATGGATAGGGCCGGTTTGGAGGGATATGGGCCAAATGCAGGCAGGTGGGACTAGAGTAGATAGGACATGGTGATTGATGTGGGCAAGTTGGCCCAAGGGCCTGTTTCCACACTGTATCACTCAATGACTCTACATAGGGATTCCTAAAGGACTGAGAATGCAGCCGTGCAGGGCACCTGTAGTCAGGGCCGAACCCGGGTCTCTGGCGTTGTAAGGGAGCAACTCTACTGCTGCACTATTACTCATCTGTATGCTGTTTTTTTTGGAAAATCAGCTGAAAACAGGTATTGAAGACATCCAGATCCACCCTCACGCCTCCCGTTCATTTTGGGTAGAAGGAGATGAGTCAGGTTGGAGATGAGTCAGATTGTTTGGGATGTTTTCCTGTGAAAAGTGGCAGGATAAATGCAAGATGAAATCCCGATTTTAGGACTGAAACCTGTTACTCAAGTCTTAGACCGTTCGATACGTTTAGCTACCCTATCTTGACAAAGATATGCAGTGGCTTTCAGTTAAGACCTGCATCTCCCCCTCAAGAAGACTATTAATATAATTTTTAATTTAGAGGTAGAGTGTGGAAAAATCCACTTCGGCCCACCGAGTCTGCACTGACCAACAATCACTCATGCACTAGTTCTATCCTGCACACTAGGGACAATTTGCAGAAGCCAATTAACCTACAAACCTGCATGTTTTTGGAATGTGGCAGGAATCTGGAGTGGCTGGAGAAAACCCACGTGGTCACAGGAGAGAACGCACAAACTCCATACAGACAGCACCTGTAGTCAGGACCGAACCCGGGTCTCTGGCGTTGTAAAGGAGCAACTCTACCGCTGCACTAGTATTCATCTACATGCTGTTTTTTGGGGAAATCAGCTGAAAACGTGTATTGAAGACATCCAGATCCACCCTCACGCCTCCCGTTCATTTTGGGTAGAAGGAGAGACGTGGTAGGCTGACTTTGTTTTGCTTGCAGTGGAGAGGATAACTAATGGAAGATAGACACAAAGAGCTAGAGTAACTCAGCGGGCCAGGCAGCATCTCTGAAGAGAAGGAATGGGTGACGTTTCTGGTCGAGACTTCTTCTTCGACACCAGCAAATCAACCACCTGGGATGCACAAAATTATCAGAAGCATGGATAGGTTAGACTTCAGGATATTTTTTTCCCCACAGCAGAACTATCTTAAACTAGAGGGCAGAGTTGTAGGAAAGGATTTAGAGGAGATTTGAAGAAGTTTTTTTTTCACTCAGAAGGTGGTTAAATCTGGAATGCATTGCTTGTTTGTGGTGGTGGCATTTACTCTCAGAAGCGTTTAAGGAACATTGAGATTTAAACATTGACATTTGTATCATCAAGACATGGATGTTCATTCAGTGTTGAGGTGGATAGAAAATTGGTTTGCGGACAGGAAGCAAAGAGTAGGAATAAACGGGTCCTTTTCAGAATGGCAGGCAGTGACTAGTGGGGTACCGGAAGGCTCAGTGCTGGGACCCCAGTTATTTACAGTGTTTATTAATGATTTGGATGAGGGAATTGAATGCAACATCTCTAAGTTTGCGGATGACACGAAGCTGGGTGGCAGTGTTAACTGCGAGGAGGATGCTAGGAGGCTGCAGAGTGACTTGGATAGATTAGGCGAGTGGGCAAATGCATGGCAGATGCAATATAATGTGGATAAATGTGAGGTTATCCACTTTGGCGGCAAGAACAGGAAAGCAGATTATTACCCGAATGGTGACCGATTGGGAGAAGGGGAGATGCAACGTGACCTGGGTGTCATGGTGCACCAGTCATTGAAAGCAAGCATGCAGGTGCATCAGGCAATGAAGAAAGCGAATGGTATGTTGGCATTCATAGCAAGAGGATTTGAGTTTAGGAGCAGGGAGGTTCTGCTTCAGTTGTACAGGGTCTTGGTGAGACCACACCTGGAGTATTGTGTGCAATTTTGATCTCCTAGCCTGAGGAAAGACATTCTTGCCTTAGAGGGAGTACAGAGAAGGTTCACCAGATTGATCCCTGGGATGGCGGGACTTTCATATGAGGAAAGACTGGATAGACTGGGCTTGTACTCGCTGGAATTTAGAAGACTGAGGGGGGATCTTATAGAAACATTTAAAATTCTTAAGGGGTTGGAGAGGCTAGATGCGGGAAGATTGTTCCCGATGTTAGGGGAGTCCAGAACCAGGGATCACTGCTTAAGGATAAGGGGGAAGTCTTTTAGGACCGAGATGAGAAAACATTTCTTCACACAGAGAGTGGTGTGTGGAATTCTGTGGAATTTTCTGCCACAGAAGGTAGTTGAGGCCAGTTCATTGGCTATATTTAAGAGGGAGTTAGATGTGGCCCTTTTTGCTAAAGGGATCAGATGGTATGGAGAGAAGGCAGGTACAGGCTACTGAGCTGGATGATCAGCCATGATCATATTGAATGGCGGTGCAGGCTCGAAGGGCCGAATGGCCTACTCCTGCACCTATTTTCTGTTTCTATGTTTCTATGGAATGCTGTGACCCATTTTGGTCAGTATAGATAAAGAGAGAGCTAGATAGAGCTCTTAAGGATAGCGGAGTCAGTGGGTATGGGGAGAAGGCAGGAACGGGGTACTGATTGAGAATGATCAGCCATGATCACATTGAATGGCGGTGCTGGCTCGAAGGGCCGAATGGCCTCCTCCTGCACCTATTGTCTATTGTCTATTGTCTATTGTCTATTGATAGGGACTTACAGACAATATGGGTCAAAGGGCCTGTTTCAGTGACTAATTTGGGGTTTTTCGGTATCCAAATTATGATAATAAAGTAAGTTTATTGAAGGAACACCAAACAGTCATAATAATTGCTTTATTAAGCAACATTGCTCAATATGATTCTTGTCTTCTCGCTACTTGTCATTTTAATTTGTCTTCTAGCTACTTGCCACTCCCTGTCTGACACATACCTTCTAAACTATTCCAAAGAAGCTCATGGGAAGCTTGAGGGACAATATCTCACCTTCTGATTAGGCACTTCATAGACTTCAAAACACAAAATTCAACAACAAAAGCAGCCTGTGGTAATGATTCTACAATACTGTAGTGGCCTGGCGGAGGCCAGAGAAAAGGCCGGACGCCAGGCAGGTTTAGCAAAAGGTCTTTATTTGGCTGTGAGCTCCTACTCACAGTGAAGTCCACCTAGGGATAAACCACACCTCCCAACGGGCTGACCTTTAACCCCTTAAGCCTGTCCGTCAAGTGACGTGGGGGCTGACCCAAGGAGTGGCTTGATCCCCAGGGACCGCCACAGGATCCCCCCCCCAAGAACCGGAGGTACAAAGCGGACAGGAGGGCGCACGAGGCGACCAGCCCGGGTGCGCACCGCGCCCGGCGCAGGGACCGGAGACCGACCGACAGGTGGAGGGGACATAGCAGACACTGGTGGAGGTAACGTGGACGGGGGGCGACCGCGCGGGCGGGGCTGCGCAACCAGCACCGGCCGATCAATGTCCACGTGTGCCGGCTTCAACCGTGCAATCGAAACAGTCTCGCTGCGACCCCCCATGTCCAGAACAAATGTGGCCGAGCCGTGTTGCAGGACCCGGAAGGGGCCCTCGTACGGCCGCTGGAGAGGTGACCGATCAGTGTCCCTGCGCAGGAAAACAAACTGGCAGTCCTCCAGAGCAGCAGGGACGTGCGGATGGAAGGTCCCATGACGCGACGTGGACACAGGTGCCAGCGTGCCCACCGTCTGCCGAAGACGTTGCAGGGCGTCCGAAGGTTACTCCACTCGACCCTGCGCCGGTGGGCCCTGTACATCAACTCGGCGGAGGAGGAGGCCAAGTCCTCTTTGGGTGCGGTGTGGATGCCAAGCAAAACCCACGGCAGGGCGTCCACCCAGTCTGGGTCCGTGAGCCGAGCCTTCAAGGCAGCCTTCAGCTGGTGGTGAAAACGTTCCACCAAACCGTTCGCCTGTGGATGGTACGCCGTAGTATGGTGTAGGCGGACTCCCAAGAGGCGTGCCATAGCCAACCACAGTTCCAAAGTAAACTGCGGGCCCTGGTCCGATGTAATGTCCAGTGGCACCCCGAACCGGGCGATCCAGTGCGCCGCCAAGGCCCGAGCGCAGGTGGCCGTCGAGGTGTCCGCCAGCGGAATGGCCTCCGGCCACCTCGTGAAGCGATCGACCACGGTGAAGAGGTGGGTCATGCCCCGGGATGACGGCAGCGGCCCCACGATGTCTTACCTTTAGGGCTGACCTTTAACCCCTTAAGCCTGTCCGTCAAGTGACGAGGGGGTTGACCCAAGGAGTGGCCTGATCCCCAGGGACCGCCACAATACCATTTATTCTTTTTACCTCTTGTCCCACCAACGTCTCCTTGTATGTTGCATGGTCAACCTACCATCATTCACTCTTCACTTGGTGTCTGAAGAAGTGACCCAACCCGAAACATTGCCCGTCTTTTTCTCCAGAGTTGCAACCTAACCTACTGAGTTACTCCAGCACTTTGTGTCTATCTTCGGTATAGACCAGCGTCTGCAGTTCCTTTCTACACATCATTTACTCTTTCCTGGTTTTATTCTTTCAAAGTCCTTCCCATTTGTCCTTTCTTGCCTTCCTCCTTTCCTTGAACTTGCATTTGCTCAGCACCAGATCCGTCCCTAACACTTCCCAGCACTGATAAGAGACCATTGTCCTTCAATGCTGGTCATCTGCCTCGATACAAATGACAGCTCATCTGTTGGATACTTCCAGTATTTTCAGTCACATATTTAAGAAAATTTATGATTTACATTAATGATCACTGTATCTCTTTAATAATCAAAACTGATGTTCTGATATTCTCAGATTAATCCTCGCCTTTTTTGGCATTCCTGTGGGATTGAGGCTGACATGTTTTTGTTGCAGTGCGCTTGGTTCTGAGGTGGTTGATGTGCTGGTTTAGAAGAAGAAGGGTCTCGACCCGAAACGTCACCCATTCCTTCCCTCCAGCGATGCTGCCTGTCCCGCTGAGTTACTTCAGCTTTTTGTGTCTATCTTCTGGTGCAGACTCGGCCACAGACAGGAACAGGAAGTTTAAGGGGAGAGTTTGTGAGATGGTGCACTCCTCCACCATCTGTGCTGAACTCCTGATGATGCTATCACACTTCTCCATTTTGTGCAAACATCAGCCAGAAATCCCTTTAGATTGGAAATGTTTCACAATAACTATAATTACCGCCATGTAATTTAATTTAACAAGTCACTTTGGCTGCTGCCTGAAGGGCAGTGACTGTCATTAGTTAAGGCAGTATTAGAGAGTCTACGTTCAATGTCTTGGCTGCCTCTCCAGTCCGGCGCAGGACTGACAGAGTGCTGCACTTTCAGAAATAAACCTGATAATTTTAACTTGCAAGAATAGGCGACTTGTAAGTTGGCGGTGAATTAAAAAAGTCTGGCTTTCATGGTGGAGATGTAGCTTGGCTCCAGCACCTCCACTTCTAGTCGAAGTGAATCTATATTTGGATGCCAAAGAGGAAACTTCACACCAAAATCAAAGTGTTAATTAAAGCAGGATGTGGGTACCCAGGAAAAGCTAGTGTGGCCTTTGAAAAAAATTTTTTTTCACTTGTCTCCCATGGCTTGGGGAACACAAAAGAAGCGGATGTAAACTTGAACAGCAGGAAATTAAACTTGTCATTGTCTCATCTAAATATTAGCTTGTGGCGTTACCCGGGGATTAGGCCACTCCCTGGATCACCCCCCTCGGCACGGGTTGAACAGGGCTGGGGAAGGGACTAGTGCTACGGGGTTTGCCTGAAGGGGCTACAGAGATAACTCGTGCTTGAGACTGAAGAGAGTGTGGATGTTCTGTTGCCGAGCTTTGTTGACCTCCCAGCGGAGCGAGCTGTCCGTCGGGGAATGTTGCCGACTGGCCCGCTGCAGACTGCAGGAGTACGTGCTGAGGGACGCACTGAAGCTCGGTGCAGCCAACGCCAAGGCCCTGTGGGGTAGGACCACAGTCTAGGGTCCTTCCGCTGCTGGACATGGGGGGCAGGGTGTGGTGGAGAGAGACGTCCCTCCAAATAAGGGATTCTGTGTAAATTTCGGTGTAAATTTGGAAATGAATACCTGTATTGAACGTGTAACCTCCGGAAATGTTGGATGGAGTTGTTGAAAAGAAGATGTTTTGTAAATATTTATTACTTGAATAAAGTATTTTTTGATATTAAAAAAAAAAGTGGATGTTCTGTTGCTGGATTAAGTTACTGTTAATACTAACCTGGCGTCTTGCCTGTTTCCTACCGCCTCCAGACCCACTACAAGCTCATTTATTGTAGCCAGACTCTTGGCTCTTTCTACCATGTGATTAGCATTATGCAGAGGTGCGGACGTTTTTCGTCCTCGGACACTTTCACAGTCGCTGCATCAGATTGGGATCTGCTTGGAAGAATGCAGATGTGGAATCTGCCATCTTGGCATCTCCTGAATCATAGTTCACAGGTTCTAGGAGCAGAATGAAGCCATTCGGCCCATCAAGTCTACTCCGCCATTCAATCATGGCTGATCTAACTTTCATGCTCAACCCTATTCTCCTGCCTTCTCCCCATAACTCCTCATAACCCCATAATCGCGAACCTATCAATCTCTGCCTTAAAAATATCCATTGACTTGGCCTCCACGACCTTCTACGGCAATGAATTCCAGATTCACCACCCTCTGACTCAAGAAATTCCTCCTCATCTCCTTTCCAAAGGCACATCCTTTTATTCTGAGACTGTGCCCACTGATCCTGGACTCTCCCACAAATGGAAACATCCTCTCCACATCCACTCTATCCAGGCCTTTCACTGTTTGATAAGTTTCAATAGGTCCTTCCTCATCCTTCTAAACAACAATGAGCACAGGGCCAGTTTCGTCAAATGCTCATCATATGTTAACCCAATCAGTCCTGGGATCATTCTCGTAAACCTCCTCCTGACCCTCTCCAACACCAGCACGTAGTGGACGTGGACTCATTAGAGAACGATGCTTTAATGTTCATGGTGGATAAATAGTCTTGCCATCGAATGTGAAATCTGCCCGACAACTTTAAAACCCTGATCTCATTTGGTATCGCAACACTATGAAGTTCTCCATGTGCATGCAAGGTTTGAGTTATCAGGTGAGAAGGGAGTTAAGAATTTGGACCCCAAATTCTCTCTGCACATCAATGCTGTTAAGATTGAGAGAGTCATATAGCACAGAAACAGGACATTCGGCCCAACATGCTGACCAAGATGCCCATCTACACTAGTCCCACCTGTCCACATACCTGTCTAAATGTTGTTATGCGATCAGCCTCAACTACCTCCACTGGCAGCTCATTCCAGATACCCACCATCCTCTGTGTGAAAAAAGTTGCCCCTCAATGTCTTATTAAATCTTTACCCTCTCACCTTAAACCTATGGTTCTTAATTCCCCTACTCTTGCAATAAATGGGTCTTGCCATCATTTGTATATTTTTACCTCGCATTCAATCTACCACAGTGTAACACCTCACAGTTGCTCAGAATAAACTCCATCTACCATTTCTCTGCCCATTTCTACATCTAAAAATATCTCATTCTATACTGTGGCAGCATTCCGCACAGTCTACAACCCCAGCAATCTTGCTATCATCTGAAAAATGACTGACTGATCAATCTACATTTACATGTAAACATTTCACATTTCAGTCTGAAGAAGGGTCTCTACCCGAAACGTCACCCATTCCTTCTCTCCTGAGATGCTGCCTGGCCTGCTGAGTTACTCCAGCATTTTGTGAATAAATACCTTCGATTTGTACCAGCACCTGCAGTTATTTTCTTATACATTTACATCCAAGTCATTTTATCAGTAGCTTTGAATTTTGTACATATTGCGGTCATGGTGGTTGACAGACTGGACTATTGAACTGATCGAAGGGAAGCTGAAAAGCTGGTCACTCAACTCTGGTTATTCAGTTCATTGTGAAAATTTGCTAAACATAAATTTCCTGTGGCACTTGTTCTAATATCAGCAATGCACACATTTTAAAGTATTTCATTAACTAAGAAGTGTTTTAGGTAGACACAAAATGCTGGAGTAACTCAGCGGGTCAGGCAGCATCTCGAGAGAAGGAATGGGTGACATTTCGGGTCTGGAAGTTCTTCAGACTTCCTGAAGAAGGGTTTTAGAGTCACTGAGGGTGTGAAAAGTGTGAGTCAGATGTGTTTTAGAGTCACTGAGTGTGTGAAAAGTGCTGTAAAAAGTAAACACTTTCCATTTACCCAATCTTTGATGATTTAAAGGATTGTTGCTCAATTTGTGTTTTGCTTTGAAGAGGCAATCTAAGATTCTCTTTCGTATACAATGATGGTAATTTTTGTTCCAATCTGTACTTTGCAATAAAATTAGAATTTCATTAACCTGTACTTTGCGAATAAAATTAAAATTTGAATAAGCAAGGTTTAACTGTGATGGTCAATTGTCTTGACATGAAAGTGTTTGAATTTCTCTGGATCTGATGTCACCTCTGCTCAGATTTTTATTTCTTGTCGTCATTAACTACAAACCTCTCTCTCTCTGTCTCTCTATCCCTTCCACGATCCCTCCCTCCCTCTTCCTCGCAGTGATGCACAATTTTGAAATCAATGGAGAGGAAAACAAATCAATTATGTTCCCGGATTTCTGTAAACAAGCTGAGGAATGGCTAACGGAGTTTAGTGCAGATATGTGTGAGGTGTCAGATCTTGGGAAGTCAAACCAGAGTAGGACCTTCACAGTGAATGGCAGGGCCCTGGGAAGTGTTGTAGAGCATAGAGGTCTAGGAGTTCCCTGAAAATGGCAACAGATAGATAAGGTGGTGAAAAAGGCTTTTGGTACATTGCCGTTAATAAGTCAGGATATTGAGTGTTGAAGTCGGGACATTATGTTACAGTTGTACAAGATGTTCAGTTTTCGTCATCCCGCTACAGAAAGGATGTCATTAAGTTGGACAGAGTGCAAAGATGACTTATGAGGATGCTGCCAGGACTTTAGAGCCTGAGCTGTGGTGAAAGGTTGGACGGGCTGGGACTTTATTCCTTGGTGCACAAGAGGCTGAGGGGTGATCTTGCAGAGGTGCATAAAATCATGTAGGGAATAGATAAAGTGAATGCGTGCCTTTTACGCAAGGTGGGGCAATCAAGGACATCGGACATAGGTTTAAGGTGAGAGGGGCAAGATTTAATAGAAACTCGAGGGGCAACATTTTCACTCAGAGGGTGGTTTCACTCAGATGCACTGCCAGAGAAGACTTCATCAATTCATGAGTCATAGGAGCAGAATTAGGCCATTCAGCCCGACGAGTCTACTCCGCCATTCAATCACAGCTTATCTATCATTCCCTCTCAACTCCATTCATAAGCTCAGAAGCTCAAAAGTAATAGGAGCACAATTAGGCCATTCTGTCCATCATGTCTACTCTGCCATTCAATCATTACTGATCTATCTTTCTCTCTCAACCCCATTCTCCTGCTTTCTCACTGTAACCTTTGACACCCTTACTGATCAAGAAACTGCTAATCTCCATGTTAAAAAATCCCAATGATTTGGCCTCCACAGTCGTCCGTGGCAATGAATTCCCCAGATTCACTGCTCTCTGATGAAAGAAATTCCTCCTCATCTCCTTTCTAAAGGTATGTCCTTTTATTCTGAGGCTGTGTCCTCCGGTCCTAGATTCTCCCACTAATGGAAACATCCTTCCCACATCCACTCTCTCCAGGCCTTTCAGCATTTGGTAAGTTTCAATGAAGTCCCCCCTCATCCATCTCAACTCTGAGTACAGGCCCAGTGCTGACTTATAACACAGTGGGAGGAAGCACTTGGAGAGAGGGATCTGGGTTAAATTGGGCCAAATATGATTAGCTTAGATAGGACATCTTGGTCGGCATGGATGAGTTGGGCCGAAGGGCCTGTTTCCATGACTCTTTGCTACCTTTTCACTCATGTCATTCAGGAAAGGAAATCTACCATTCTTACTTTGTCTGTCTGTATGTGACTCATGACAGCCCTATGAAGTAGTCAAGCAAGTTACCATGTTAATGGCAATTAGGCATGATACTTTTGCAGAACGTTTTACAGAAAAGCAGGAACAGGCTACTGATTTAAGATGATCAGCCATGGTCATATTGAATGGTGGTGCTGGCTCAAAGGGCAGAATGGCCTACTCCTGCACCTATTTTTCTATGTTTTGTGTATGTTTGATAGGGAATTGAGGAATGCAGTGGAACAGAGGGGTCTGGGAATAACTGTGCATTGTTCCCTGAAGGTGGAATCTCATGTGGATAGGGTGGTGAAGAAGGCGTTTGGTATGCTTGCCTTTATAAATCAGAGCATCGAGTATAGAAGTTGGGATGTAATGTTAAAATTGTATAGGGCATTGGTGAGGCCGAATCTGGAGTATGGTGTGCAGTTCTGGTCGCCAAATTATAGGAAGGATGTCGACAAAATGGAGAGGGTACAGAGGAGATTTACTAGAATGTTGCCTGGGTTTCAGAACTTAAGCTACAGAGAGAGGTTGAACAGGTTGGGTCTTTATTCTTTGGAGCGTAGAAGGTTGAGGGGGGACTTGATAGAGGTTTTAAAATTTTTGAGAGGGACGGACAGAGTTGACGTGGGTAGGCTTTTCCCTTTGAGAGTGGGGAAGATTCCAACAAGGGGACATAGCTTCAGAATTGAGGGACAAAAGTTTAGGGGTAACATGAGGGGTAACTTCTTTACTCAGAGGGTGGTGGCTGTATGGAATGGGCTTCCGGTGGAAGTGGTGGAGGCAGGCTCGATTTTATTATTTAAGAGTAAATTGGATAGGTATATGGATAAGAGGGGATTAGAGGGTTATGGTCTGAGTGCAGGTCGATGAGACTAGGTCAGGGAGAGTGGTCGGCGTGGACTGGTAGGGCCGAACGGGCCTGTTTCCGTGCTGTAGTTGTTATATGGTTATATGGTTTCTACGTTCACATGGCTGAATAAATATAAATCAGCACAGGTGAAATGAACCCTGCCCATATTCAGAATCCACACCCTTCAGTCCCAACACCAAACGTCACCTATCCATGTTCTCCAGGGATACTGCCTGACCCACTCAATTACTCCAGCATTTTCTGTATACATTGACACTAATCTTTTATTCCTGACAGAGAAATAGGCAGAGAAGCTGAGGGAAATTCCATAGTTTAAACTCTGCATGTAACTCAGTGCACATAAACGATGAAACCGGGCTGCATGTCCAGGATCTATATGACTCAATGAATAGTTGTTGAGCAAGTACATTTCTTCGTTTCTTTCTGCCCTTTCACATTTGACCTTTGTATTTAATTTCCCAAATATCTCCATTGCGATCTTCACATTAGCAAAGCCTCACAAATAATGGTTTAAAAAAAACATATATATTTTTTTTTCCAACGTGCTAACAATTTTTTTTTTGTTCGAGTGCTACGGGTTGGGTTGTTTCACCAAGACTTCAGGCATGGTTGGAATTAGACGTGCGGCGGACAAAAAGTATTTGAAGAGTCATTCTCCTGAAGGCAATGTCCTTTTTAAGTTAAAAATAACCGGGGGGTACGTGACGACGGATAAAGCGCAGGAACAGCGCAGAACCACATTTTAGGATGAGCTTGTGAGACATTAGTGTAGTTTAATTGAGACACACGACGAAATGTGAACATCCAAGTCACTTCTTTTCGTTTGCCTCATCATCATCAACCTCCTCCACTCCTCTCCTCCCTCCTCCCCTCCCCTCCTCCCCTTCCTCCCTCCTTCCTCCCTCCTCCCCTCCCTCCTCCCCTTCCTCCCCTCCCTCCTCTCCTCTCCTCCCCTCTCCTCTCCTCCCCTCTCCTCCTCTCCTCCCCCTCCCCCTCCCCTCCCTCCTCTCCTCCCTCCTCTCCTCTCCCCTTCCTCCCCTCCCTCCTCTCCTCCCCTCTCCTCCCTCCTCCCCTCCCTCCTCCCCTCCCTCCTCTCCTCCCCTCTCCTCCCTCCTCCCCTTCCTCCCCTCCCTCCTCTCCTCCCCTCTCCTCCCTCCTCCCCTTCCTCCCCTCCCTCCTCTCCTCTCCTCCCCTCTCCTCCCTCCTCTCCTTCCCCCTCTCCCTCTCCCTCCCTCCCCTCCTCTCCCCTCCTCTCCCCTCCCTCCCCTCCTCTCCCCTCCCTCCCCTCCTCTCCCCTCCCTCCCCTCCTCCCCACCCTTCCTCCCCATCCCTGGTGTTTCACTCCTCCTCCCCTCCCCTGGTGTTTCAGTTAACTTGCAAATTGACTCTTTCTCCATCCACCCCCCTCCCCTCCCCTTCCACATTTAATTGGCCGAGTTTATAAATAGAGCGGCTGGCAGGACGGGTTGGAGTATTGGGAACCGGTTTCACTCGGGACCTGGTCAGGAGCAGCCACACACACAGACAGATATTAACAGGCAGCTCAGAGTTTGAGTCACACTCGCGGAAGGAGATGTGGAGAGGACGGAGCATGTTTGCGCCCAGCTGCGCTTTGCTGGCCGGGTTTGGGCTGTTGCTGTTGCTGTGCTGCCCGGTAGCTTGGACATCGGAGGTGTCTCACGGAGGCAACGGGACGGGAGGTCACGGGGGTGGCTTCCACATTGTCTCCTTCCGCTGGGACCATGTACAAGCCCCATACGTTATCGCCCTGTGGATCCTGGTGGCTAGTTTGGCGAAGATAGGTGAGTGATGAGACCTCGTCCACAGAAGTGTCCCCGAGGTGTCTTTTTTGTTTGTTTGTTTGTTGTTGTTTGAAGCGAAACGTTTGCTGTCTTTCTGGACTGTCTGAAGAAGGGTCTCGACCCGAAACGTCACCCATTCCTTCCATCCCGAGACCTGCTGAGTTACTCCAGCATTTTGTGAATAAATACCTTCGATTTGTACCAGCATCTGCAGTTATCTTCTTATATTTCTGGACTACGGTGTTGTTTCTTAGCGTTAGACCCTCATTCCATACGGTTCGCTAAATCTCTCCTTCCAGCCTGGTTGAATAAGTCTGCCCACACTGTGGAAGGTCATTGTGATACTGTCATCTTAAGGGATCACACAAGTTGTCTCAGGGAGGGTAAAATGCGGATGGAATGGCATGCAATGACACCGGGGCTCGGCGATAGTACGTGCACACATAATACACCAGGAGTTAAAGTGGGGGATAATTACCTGCAAGCGGAACGGAGAGAATGTGTTGAATCTGGGGCTGCCTGTCACTTTAAAAAGTTGACCTACTCTACCGTGGTTCTTTCTATCATTGGACGCTTGGAGCCTTTGCGAATTGCACTCTGTGTCGAAGAGGCATATGTCAAGGTGATAACTTTTATCACTGGGTCAATTTTAATCATTGCAAAACGAGCGTTACAGTTAACTTTTGCACCATGTTCCTAAACAACACAATTCCGAGATGTCCTACATTTATCTTTCCCGATAAGGAGAGACGAATGAAAGGCGTTTTGCATCTTTGATTGGGATTGCCCCAGGCAATGAGCTCTTGATTAAAACAGCCGGCTGGAAGGGAGACCACCCTTAGTTTAGCTTTGCTCACTCTCCTCCTCGAACTGGGCATTTAGAGGCGTCGGTGTCGTCTCCCTTGAACCAATTTCCCTTGGCCTTGAGACACGTGAACATAATCAACTGACCTTTGGGGAGCACATGCAATAATTTTCAGATGTTTTCGAGAAACGCTCGAAGAATGTTTTTTTATTACTAACAATTTATCTTGCAAGAATAAATGGAAAATGCTCATCTCACTCTTACTCGTCTTGTTTCGTTATTTGTGGACCTGGAAGCCTTATAATTCTCCATCCTGTAGAACCAAGGAATTGCAGATGTTGGTTAATACCCCCTCCCCAAAAAAGACACGAAGTGCTGGAGTGAGTCAGCGAGTCCGACAGCATCTGGCTGGTGAATATCGATAGGTGACCTCTCGGGTCGAGTGGTCTCGACCCGCAACGCCACCTATCCATGTCCTCCAGAAATGCTGTCTGACTTGCTGAGTTGCTCCAGCACGCTGTGTCGTTTTTAGTTCTCCCATCCTATCCACGAGTCTTCTCAATGGTGGAATTTGCTTGCAGCAGTTAAATTTTGTGTTGCCCCGTCTAGGTCGCTTGTTCTTTTCTACGGCATTGCTTTGAATAAGTGGGGCACCGGTGGCGCATTTGGTTGCGTTGTGCTCTCTCAGAGTTCCGGCAGCCCGGGTTCAATTAGGACAACTGATACCGCTTGTGTGGAATTGTATATGAAAACTTAAGAGGGGGTATTGGGGGTAGGGTACTGACAGGGATAGAAAATTGGTTGACAGACAGAAAGCAAAGAGTGGGGATAAATGGGTCCCTTTCAGAATGGCAGGCAGTAACTAGTGGGGTACCGCAAGGCTCGGTGCTGGGACCGCAGCTATTTACAATATACATTAATGACTTGGATGAAGGGATTAAAAGTACCATTAGCAAATTTGCAGATGATACAAAGCTGGGTGGTAGTGTGAACTGTGAGGAAGATGCTATGAGCCTGCAGGGTGACTTGGACAGGTTGTGTGAGTGGGCGGATGCATGGCAGATGCAGTTTAATGTGGATAAGTGTGAGGTTATCAACTTTGGTGGTAAGAATAGGAAGGCAGATTATTTTCTGAATGGTGTCAAGTTAGGAAAAGAGTATGTACAACGAGATCTGGGTGTCCAAGTGCATCAGTCACTGAAAGGAAGCATGCAGGTACAGCAGGCAGTGAAGAAAGCCAATGGAATGTTGGCCTTCATAACAAGAGGAGTTGAGTATAGGAGCAAAGAGGTCCTTCTGCAGTTGTACAGGGCCCTAGTGAGACCGCACCTGGAGTACTGTGTGCAGTTTTGGTCTCCAAATTTGAGGAAGGATATTCTTGCTATTGAGGGCGTGCAGCGTAGGTTTACTAGGTTAATTCCCAGAATGGCGGGACTGTCGTATGTTGAAAGAGTGGAGCGATAAGGATTGTATACATTGCAATTTAGAAGGATGAGAGGGGATCTTATCGAAACATATAAGATTATTAAGGGGTTGGACACATTAATAATAATAATAATAATGCATTACATTTATATAGCGCTTTTCATACACTCAAAGATGCTTTACAGGGATTTAAAGAACATAGGGAAGTGAATAAATAGATAAATAAGTAAACGAACAGAGAAAGGAGACAGAAGGTGAGGTGACCTTCAGTGGTTGAAGGCAGTACTGAACAGGTGAGACTTCAGTGATTTTTTGAATGTCGTGAGTCAGGAGGAGTCTCTGACGGTTTGGGGTAGTGAGTTCCATAGGGTGGGAGCAGCGATGGAGAAAGCCCTGTCCCCCCAGGATCTGAGTTTGGTCCGGATGGGGGGGGATAGGAGATTGGCAGCAGCAGAGCGGAGGGTGCAGGTGGGAGTGTGCCTGTGGAAGAGGTCAGTCAGGTAGGATGGGGCCAGGTTATGGAGGGCTTTGTAGGTCATGAGGAGGATTTTGCACTGGATTCTCTGGGGGATGGGGAGCCAGTGGAGTTTGTAAAGGATGGGGGTGATATGGTCACGGATCGGGGTGTTGGTGAGTAGACGGGCAGCGGAGTTTTGAATGTACTGATGATTTTTGAGGGTGCGCCATAGAGGAAGGAGGCTGTTGCAGTAGTCCAGATGGGAGGTGATGAAGGCGTGGATGAGGGTTTCTGCAGCTGTGGAGGAGAGGGATGGACGGAGACGGGCAATGTTTTTGAGTTGGAAGTAGGCTGTCTTTGCGATGTGTTTGTCGAAGGAGAGGGTTTGATCAAAACATTAGAGGCAGGAAACATGTTCCCAATGTTGGGGGAGTCCAGAACCAGGGGCCACAGTTTAAGAATAAGGGGTAGGCCATTTAGAACAGAGACGAGGAAAAACTTTTTCAGTCAGAGTTGAAAATCTGTGGAATTCTCTGCCTCAGAATTCTCTGTCTCAATTCTCTGAATGCATTCAAGAGAGAGCTAGATAGAGCTCTTAAGGATAGCGGAGTCAGGGGGTATGGGGAGAAGGCAGGAACGGGGTACTGATTGAGAATGATCAGCCATGATCGCATTGAATGGCGGTGCTGGCTGGAAGGGCTGAATAGACTACTCCTGCACCTATTGTCTATTGTCTAACAGAAGACACCTCAGATGCTGGAAAACGAAACAGAAAATGCTGCAATTATCACCAGGTCGGATCGCTTTTGTGGGGAAAATATCATTGGGAAATTTAGTGCCCCCAATATCCCATGTAATACCAAATTATCTTCCAAGTTATTTTGTTTTGCTGGCTGGTTTCCTTCCTAAAGAACTAATGTAACACCCAAGCCTATGGAATAGAGTAGTGGTGTTACACAAGTCCTGTGCTTTGCTGGAAACACAGTGGATGGCTTGATTGTAACTATGTAGTCTTTCCGCTGACTGGTTAACATGGAACAAAAAAGTTTTTCACTAAAACCTCAGTACATGTCTCAATAAACGAAATTAAACTAAGATGGCCAGTACACTCCTTGTTTTCTTCAGAGGCTGAGTCCAATCTGAGCATCAGATCTTTGTCTTTTGATTTAGGGTCTGACTACCAAGATTGGAAGGAGCCATGCGTTGATGAGTGCAGAAAATCCAGTGCCAAAGAGTAGGTTTGCAATCTGCCTCAACATGGAACATGGAACAGTGTTGCACAAGCAAAGGCCCACAATGCCTGTGCCAAACATAATAGCAAGACCCTCTCTTATCTACCTCCACATAATCCATATCTTTCTATTCCCTGTAAATCCATGTGCCTATCCAAAAGTCTCTCAAATTCCACTATTGTATCTGTCTCAACCACCAACCCTGGCAGCCCATTCCAAACACTCGCCACCCTTCTGTGTAAAAGAAAAAGTTGTGACTCTTAAAATGTAAAAGGGTTATGTGGTTGACCAGTCTGTGTTTGGAGAAGGGCCTCGGCCTGAAACTTCACCCATTCCTTCTCCCCAGAGATGCTGAGTTACTCCAGCATTTTGTGTCTATCTTAAGCCTCTGCTAAATATGCTTTTGTGAGAACAAATATTTTATTTGTCTTGTTTTCTTGGTAATCAAGATTGAGAAGGTAATGTACAAACACATAAGCAGTGAACCCATTGAAAAGGGTTCATCAATGGACCTGAAAGAATATGCTGCAGCCGTCATCGACTCCATAAAGAAATGTGTGGACGCGTGTGTGCCTGAAAAACATTTAGAGTCTTCCCCAACCAGAAGCCTTGGATGAACCAGGAAATTTGTAATCTGCTGAGGGCCAGATTTGCGTTATTTGGAACGGGCGATCCAGAGTCACACGAGTCCAGGTAAGACCCGAAGGCAACCATGAGCACGAGAAGCAATTGTGGGCTAAGATGGAGTCACAGATGGTCTTTTGACAGCTGTGGTAAGGCTTGCATGCTATCACCTCCTGCAAGGCAAAAGCAGGTAGCAGAAGTGGCAAGAACACATCACTTCCAATGAGGTCAATCCCTTTTATCCACACTTTGAAAGGGAGAATAATGACACACCGACACGATCCCCAAATAACCTTATGAATATATGATTGCTGTGGTTGCCATCAGAGCATTCCTCAGGAGGGTGAATCTATGCAAATATGTACCTGGTCAAGTGCTGAAGACCAGTGAACACCAATTGGCTGCAGTATTGAAGGATATTTTCAACACCTGCACGATGCTAATCCTACCCTGGTAATGGGATTTTGTGGACATCTTGCACTGCCATGGACTTGTTTTCTAATGGTATATGTTTGCACTAATGTCTGTTTTTGTCTGAGTCTGTGCCTATGATATTGCTGCAAGTAAGATTTCCATTGTATCTACATCTCACCATACTTGGGCATATGACAGTAAACTCAAAATGATTTGACGTGTGTTCATGTTAACTATGTCAGGTATCAGATTGGATTCTTGGTCTGTAATTATTTAGACCCATGTCTTTTTAAATATTGAGTGCTAGGACCGTATTTTTGTCTGAGTTTAGAAACATAGAAACATAGAAAATAGGTGCAGGAGTAGGCCATTCGGCCCTTCGAGCCTGCACCGCCATTCAATATGATCATGGCTGATCATTCAGCTCAGTAGCCTGTACCTGCCATCTCTCCATACCCCCTGATCCCTTTAGCAAAAAGGGCCACATCTAACTCCCTCTTAAATATAGCCAATGAACTGGCCTCAACTACCTTCTGTGGCAGAGAATTCCGCAGACTCACCACTCTCTGTGTGAAGAAATGTTTTCTCATCTCGGTCCTAAAAGACTTCCCCCTTATCCTTAAGCTGTGACCCCTGGTTCTGGACTCCCCCAACATCGGGAACAATCTTCCCGCATCTAGCCTCTCCAACCCCTTAAGAATTTTATATGTTTCTATAAGATCCCCCCTCAGTCTTCTAAATTCCAGCGAGTACAAGCCCAGTCTATCTAGTCTTTCCTCATATGTAAGTCCCGCCATCCCAGGGATCAATCTGGTGAACCTTCTCTGTACTCCCTCTAAGGCAAGAACGTCTTTCCTCAGGTTAGGAGACCAAAACTGCACACAATACTCCAGGTGCGGTCTCACCAAGGCCCTGTACAACTGCAGCAGAACCTCCCTGCTCCTAAACTCAAATCCTCTTGCTATGAATGCCAACATACCATTCACTTTCTTCACTGCCTGCTGCACCTGCATGCTTGCTTTCAATGACTGGTGCACCATGACACCCAGGTCACGTTGCATCTCCCCTTCTCCCAATCGGTCACCATTCAGGTAATACTCTGCTTTCCTGTTCTTGCAGCCAAAGTGGATAACCTCACATTTATCCACATTATATTGCATCTGCCATGCATTTGCCCACTCGCCTAATCTATCCAAGTCACTCTGCAGCCTCCTAGCATCCTCCTCGCAGCTAACACTGCCACCCAGCTTCGTGTCATCCGCAAACTTAGAGATGTTGCATTCAATTCCCTCGTCCAAATCATTAATATACACTGTAAATAACTGGGGTCCCAGCACTGAGCCTTGCGGTACCCCACTAGTCACTGCCTGCCATTCTGAAAAGGACCCGTTTATTCCTACTCTTTGCTTCCTGTCCGCCAACCAATTTTCTATCCACCTCAACACTGAACCCTCAATACCGTGTGCTTTAAGTTTGTACACCAATCTCCTATGTGGGACCTTGTCGAAGGCCTTCTGAAAGTCCAGATATAACACATCGACTGGTTCTCCCTTATCCACTCTACTAGTTACATCCTCGAAAAATTCTATAAGATTCGTCAGACATGATTTGCCTTTGGTAAATCCATGCTGACTTTGTCCGATGATTTCACCAAGGGTGAAGGGATTTGAACAGAATTGAGCCCTTCGGCCTATCAGGTCTACGCCATTCAATTATGGCTGATTGATCTTTCCCTCTCAACCCCATTCTCCTGTCTTCTCCCCATAACCCCTTCAGAACGTTCAGTACCATCGATTAACTAGAATGTTTATCTAAAGACCATTTGGATAGGACGGGTTTGTTCACGTGGATAGGACAAGTGATAATGTGGGCCAAACACGGGCAGGTGGGACTGGTGTAGCTGGGACATCTTGGCCGGGGTGGGCACTTTGGACCAAAGTGCCTGTTTCCATTCTGCATCTCTCTATGACTCTGACTTTATTTGGCCAAGATACTCGCCTCCAAATCCATATTTGCTATGCCTTGACAAGCTAGATCTCATGACTGCGTTTTAGGTCGTTGTCTTGTGTAAAATGCCCCGTGAGGTGAGAGGCAGCCTCGATTTTACTAAGTGGTTACTTGCTTGAAATACATGGAAGCTGTGGAGAGATGTATAATGGAAAAGAATTTGTACAGGTGTTGAGAGGTTTTTCAGAAGTGACCTAAAAATCGATCAAGGAAAGGAAATGAGAAAAAAAGTGTTTGCTTAGGAGTTGCGACTTTGGGAAATTTCTAAGTTGGGAGCCTGTCTGGTGCAGTACAAAATATTTATGAATGTGGTTACAACGAAAGTTTGTTTGACGGTTTCAAGCAGAGTAGAAGTGAGTACGGGCAAACCATCTGCCGATCAAAACCACCCTCGTCTGTATCCACCTATCACTTGCCAAACTCTGTCATGTGGATCTTGTAGAAACATATAGAATTCTTAAGAGGTTGGACAGGCTAGATGTAGGAAAAATGTTCCCCATGTCGGAGGAGTCCAGAACCAGTGGTCACAGTTTAAGAATAAGGGGTAGGCCATTTATAACTGAGATGAGAAATAACTTTTTCAGTCAGAGAGTTGTGAATCTGTGGAATTCTCTTCCACAGATTCACTGGATGTATTCAAGAGAGAGTTAGATATAGCTCTTGGGCCTAACGGAATCAATGGATATGTGGAGAAAGCAGGAACGGGGTACTGATTCTGGATGATCATCCATGATCATATTGAATGGCGGTGCTGGCTCAAAGGGCCGAATGGCCTACTCCTGCACCTATTTTCAATGTTTCTGTCCCTACCTCTCTTGCAGCTCTCTACTCCCGCTATTGCAATTAGTCTAAAGAAAGGTTTGAGAGTAATAGACCGAGTACACAGTCTCTTGCCCAAACAGGAGAATCAAGAACCAGAGGACATTAGTTTAAGAGGGGATGATAGATTTAATAGGAACCTGAGGGGTAACTTTTTCACACAGGGTGATGGGTTTATGCAACAAGCTGACGGAGGTAATTGAGGCAAGTACTATTGCACCATTAAGAAACATGTGGACGGGTAAATGGATAGGACAGATTTTGAGGGATATGGGCTAAACACAGGGAGGTGGGTCTAGTGTTCACGCTGTAAGATTCTACAACTTTAATGATCCCGACCTAAAATGTCACCTGTCCATTCTCCACTGGTGCAGCCTGACCTGCTGAGTTATTCCAGTACTTTGTGTCTTTTAGAAGTGAGTGATGTTTGCAAAGTAGAAAGACACAGTATTTTGGATCCTGTTACGCATCTTGTGGTCAAATAAAATGCCCAATAATTTGCTTTCATCTGAGACATCCACCAGGAACATGAATCGTAAATGTAGAGCTTGTCATGGGAAGATGGGGCAGTGAGGTGTGAAGATGAATTTTTTTGGAGGAAATAATGCTTGATGCCTGATTAAAATCAGGTAAGTGGCTTACAAAACTGGAGCAGTGAAGCTATTAAAGATGAAGCCTGATAGTAGCTGTACCAGAGTTGAGTCTGATCTGATGACTTTGAGTGGAGTCTTCGTGAGGCATCAATCAAAAAAGATGGGGCAGTGGGAGGTGAGGGTAGATTGCCAAGGGTAAACCTGAGCACAGCTTTAGAAGCTGCACTGTGGGTTGCAGAGATAAGGCCTTGGTGGAGGTCCTGTGGTTAAATGTTAGAATGGAATTAAAACAGAGAATGGTAGAACCACTCGGCAGATCAGGCAGCAACCGTGGAAAGAGAAATTGAGCTAATGTTTTGCGTTAAAGATCCTTCATCACGTCCAAGTCCAGAAACATAACTACTGACTCTTTTCCCACAGTTCCTACGGAGCATTTTCTGCTCTTGTTTCAGATTCCCAGTATTTGCAGTTTTTTTTGTTTCATTGAGTGTAAAATAGAGCTGGACCAGACCATGTTAGGGGATAGAGCATGGTGTGTGCTCGGCTAAACCAAAGGTTGCATTGAGGTTGACATGGGGTGATATAATGTGGTCGCTGTGGTGAAGAATACTGTTTTGGTTCGGGCTGCTTCAGAACTGTGAGGTAAGATGCTAGGATATGTGGATTTTGATCGTGATACCAACAGGAAACTGCTTTCTTAGTTTAGTTTAGAGATACAGCGTGGAAATAGGCCAAGTCCACACCGACCAGCGACCCCCGCACATTAACACTATCCTACACACTTGGGACAATTTACAGTTACACCAAACCAATTAACCTCCAAGCTTTGGAGTGTGGTCACGGGGCGAACGTACAAATTCCGCACAGACAGCACCTGTAGTCGGGATCGAATCCTGGGTCTCTGGTGCTGTAAGCGCTGTAAGGGTAGCAACTCTTCCGCTGTGCCACCGTGCTGCCCTGAGTTTCTCTGAGTGTTTATTTAAATTTGCTGTTCTCTTTTGTATTATTTGTTCAGAAGCTTTCTTTAGATTTGTTGATTGACACAAAAAGCTGGAGTAACTTAGCGGGACAGGCAGCAAGCATCTCTGGGGGGAAGGAATGGGTGACATTTCAGGTCGAGACCATTCTTCAGACTGATTAGGGTTAAGGGAAACGAGATATAGACAATGCTGACTCACTCAGCGGGACAGTTGATGTCGATTGTCAACATGGAAGAGCTAGAGAATGAGCTCTTTTGGAACGTTTCCGTTGTAAAATCCAATGTGGAAGCTGATTTTTCTTGGGAGCGTCACCTAGTAACACAGTAGAGTGATGTGACTGAAGGAGACCCTGAAGGTGTTTGCTGCTCTGCAGTTCTGCATTTGATTCTTTTAATACACTGACTGGCTTTTCCATGGGAACAACCCAGATAATAGGTTGACCTCAATTGCAAAGAGGGTCACTGGATAAAATAATAGAGGAGAAGTTTCTAATAAGGTTTAACTTCAGAGGCAGCAAAGTAAAAATAGCTGTGCTTTTGAAAAAAAAAAAGTAAAATAAAAATTTATATAAATGAAATCATCTTCAGACAGTTTAGAGCCATGCTCATGCAGCACAGAAAGAGTCTCTTCAGCCCAACTCGCCCATGCCGACCAGAATAGCCCATCTGAGCGTGTCCTGTTTGCCTGCACCTGACTTGTATCCCTCTAAACCCTTTGTTTCCACATACCTGCGCAAATGTCTTTCAGATATTGTTATCGTACTTGTCTCAACTGCCTCCTCTGGCAGCACATTCCATATACCTGTGGAAAAAGTTGTTCTTCGGGTTCCTTTGAAATCCTTCCCCTCTCACCTGAAATGTCTTTCCTGATTCTTCTAGCCTGAGGGGAAAAAAAGGGGAGGAATCAGGGACAGTCACCATTTCTACTCCCCTCACGATTTTATATGCCTGCATTAGATCACCACTCAATTTCCTGCATTCCAAGCAATAAATAATAATAATAATAATAATAATAATATTCATTTATTGTCATTGCAACGAGTACAACGAAATTAAAAAAATAGCCAATCCTGACGGTGCGTACAAACATATATGCAATAAATGCAAAAACAAATAAATACATAAATACAATTAAATACAATTAAATTAAGTACAAGATTTTTTAACGGTGTTGCCTAGTGCAAAGGTAGTGTTCAGTTCTCGTATGGCCCTGGGGTAAAAACTGTTCTTAAGTCTGTTTGTTCAGGATTTGATCGACCTGAAACGTCGACCAGAGGGCAGATGAACAAACAGACGGTGGCCGGGGTGGGATGGATCTTTTATTATTTTGCCTGCTCTACTGAGGCAGCGTAGGCTGAACAGGTGCTCCAGGGAGGGCAGTGAGCAGCCGATGATCTTCTGGGCCGTCGTGATGACCCTCTGAAGGGCCTTCCTGTCCTTTTCTGAGCAGCTGGCATACCATGTGGTTATACAGTATGCCAGCACACTCTCGATGGAGCAGCGATAGAAGGACAACATGAGCTTCTCCTGCAGGTTGGTTTTCCTGAGGATCCTCAGGAAGTGGAGTCTCTGCTGTGCCTTCTTTACTGTGGTGATGGTGTTGGTAGACCAGGTAAGATCCTCTGCGATGTGCGTACCCAGGAACCTGAAAGCTGGTACCCTTTCCACACAGACCCCATTGATGTAGAGTGGGTCGTAATCTCCACTGGTTTTTCTAAAGTCAATTATAAGTTCCTTTGTTTTGGAGGAGTTCAGGACCAGATTGTTCACTGAACACCATGTTGCCAGCCTTTGGATTTCATCCCTATAGGCTGTCTCATCTCCTTCTGAGATGAGTCCAACCACAGTCGTGTCATCCGCGAACTTGATGATGGTGTTGGTGGGATGGGTGGGGGCGCAGTCGTGAGTGTAGAGGGAGTAAAGGATGGGGCTCAACACACAGCCCTGTGGTGAGCCGGTGCTCAGTGTAATGGTGGAGGAGAGGTGAGGGCCTATTTTGACGGTCTGGGGGCGGTTGGTCAGGAAGTCCTTGATCCATTGGCAGATGGTTTGGGAAAATCCAAGGTCGGAGAATTTGGTGACCAGTCTGCTCGGGATGACCGTGTTAAAGGCAGAGCTGAAGTCGAGGAAGAGCATCCTCACATAGCTCCCCTGGTGTTCAAGGTGGGTCAGTGCAGTGTGAAGAGCAGTGTCGATGGCATCCCCTGTAGACCTATTTGCTCTGTAGGCAAACTGGTGTGGGTCGAAGGTGGGTGGGAGGCTGGCTTTGATGTGCTGCAGGACCAGTCTCTCGAAGCACTTTGTGATGACCGGTGTGAGTGCTACCGGACGGTAGTCGTTAAGACCGCTGATGACAGACTTTTTCGGCAGTGGGATGATTATGGCGGACTTCAGGCAGGGGGGGATGGTGGATTTTAAAAGGGACAGGTTGAAGATTTTTGTGAAGACCTCAGATAATTGGTCTGCACATTCCCTCAGCACTCTGCCCGTCACACCATCGGGGCCTGCAGCTTTCCTGGGATTCACTGCTCTGAGCACGCGCTTAACATCATACTCCTGCACAGTGAAGGTGTTGCTGTCAGGTGCTGGAGAGGGTGTTATGTCTGCCACTGTAGCTTTCACCTCGAAACGAGCAAAGAAACAGTTAAGTTCCTCAGCCAGCGAGGCGTCGCCGTCGGCCGTCGGCAGTCGTGCGGTTGCTGCCCAACCTTTCCCTGTAACTCGGGCCCAGAGTCCTGGCATTATCCGTGTAAATATTATCCACGTTCTTTCCAGCTTAATGGCGTCTTTCCAATTTCAGGATGACAAACTGAACCCAATGCTCCACATGCAGCCTCACACGCTCCTTATGTAATTGCAACATAACTTCCTGAGTGAAGAAGACCAACATGGCAAAAGTCATCTTCACCACCCAACCTATTGCAATGCCACCATCTGGTAACAATTGTGCATACTTTCATTGTGCAGAGTGAAGGAAAAATATTCAAACTATTTTGGATTTTTGATAAATTGAATATTTATATTTAGAGAGTCTCAGAGTCGTACAGTGTGGAAACAGGCCCTTCGGATGCACTTGCCCACATCTACCAACATGTCCCATCTACACTATTCCCACCTGCCTGTGTTTGGCCCTTATCCCTCTAAACCTATCCTGCTAGCCAGGTACAACATATGCCTCTTGTCCACATATCTAAATGGCTTTCATTTTAAAAAGAAACTCTTCTTGCTTTCAATGGTGGAATTTAAAACCTAATTGGTATCTGAGCTGCTTGTGTAAGGACAGATCCACTTGTATTCCTCTTTCTATTGCTGCAAAAAGAGCAAGAGCTCAATTCAGCCAGAGTTGCTATTCCCAACTGTTACTTCAGTTTAATAGGGAAAATGTATGAAAGACCTTGTGATGAGACTTGGATTATAGTAATGTTTCTTTCTCCCACTATCCCCCTCAACTGCCTCCATCATAAAATGTGATGAATGATGCTGGTAAAAGGAGTCTTAAGTAAAGAATTTAAACAAGAATATTGGCTGAGGAATTGCAACCTTGCAGGAATTGGATGTAAATGAGCACTTTGTTTTGCAATAGGAAGCCGGAAGAGTTAAAATGTGGGAAGGAACTGCTTTTTTTTGGGGGGGGGGGGAGGGAGACAGAGATATGGAAGGGTAAGGTGTGAAAACAAGAGATCAAAGGCGATGCTGTTCAAGGAAAATGTAGATTTGATCATTATTAGCAGAGGGGACAGACTGGGAAAGGTCTCGACTCGAAACGTCGCCCATTCCTTCTCTCCAAAGATGCTGCCTGTCCAGCTGAGTTACTCCAGCATTTTGTGTCTAAAACTGGAAGAGGAAGGAGGGTGGGGCTGGGAGCAAAATGACAAAGTTGAAATCTACTTTGTTTTTTTAACTTGTGAAATCCTTGGCCCATAAAGCACAAACTCATGACAGAAATACTATTTTCCAAATTTGGATCTTCTAATTTCTTGGATAATGGACAATTGTTTGAGCAATCTGTTGATGTAGAACATTACAGCATATGAGTTGGTGATATTTAATCTGGGGGCTTTCCCACTATGTTAACCTGATAGCTGTTTTTACAGTATTATGACTTAAAACTAAGTGTCAGTAAAGTGATTGTTTGAAGAACACTTGTAAGGTAACCTAAATGTTAGATGGCAGGATGTTAGTCAATCTCTGGGATTGGTTGAAAGCAAAATCAGAGGAAGTGAACTTGAAACCTTCATTAACTTGCAAATAAATGTTGGATCAGTGAATCTTAGTAAATCCAAAGCCGAGGCTTTCCTTTTGGGGCTGTGATGTTAAACTAGCCCTTTTGAACTGGGTGAAAAGAATTCCTTTTACTTTGGTGGCACCCCACATATACCCACCGGCCTCTGTGTGAAAATGTAGTCCCAAAATGTTGCAGCACGGTGGCGCATCAGTCGAGTTGCTTCCTTGCAACGCTTACAGCGACAGAGACCCGGCTTTGATCCTGGCTATGGGTGCTGTCTGTACAGACTTTGTACATCATCCCCGTGACCAGCATGGGTTTTGTCCGAGGACTATGGTTTCCTCCCAAATTCCAAAGACGTTCCAAAGCAGTAAGGGCCAAGATGTTATTTACCTTCCTACCTACATGCTAACTTTTTTTGTTGTTCGTGCACAAATATTCATAAATCCCTCTGCTCTCGACTCATTTGCAGTCTTTCCCCAATTAGGTTATCGTCTGCCCTTTGATTTTTTTAATTCTCTACCAAAGTATATGATCTCGCATCTTCCCACGTTCCGCTCCGTTTGCCAAGTTTTTGTTCCCACGCACGCAAACTATGTGCATTTGGATGAGAGTCCAAATATCCTCGGTGCAGCATGCCTCACCCCATCCACTTTGATGCCATCAGCACACTTGGAAAACTTATTCTTTGTTTGTCAGCGAGCTGATTTGTGAGGTCAACTATACTTTGTGTTTTAACAATGCAGGTAATGCTGAGATCCAGCAGAGTAAGAATAAAGGGACAAATGATGATTTTGAAAGAGGCTGGACGATATTCCTATTTGTGGGAGAAGTGAGGGAGAGGCACATGCTCAGTGGTAGGATTGGGGAGAGATGGACCATCCTTTCCTTACCACTGCACAGGACACAGCGTTGGACTAGTACGGGTTGATTCGGGCGGGTGTCATGGGTTATGGGGAGAAGGCAGGAGAATGGGGTTAGGAGGGAGGGAGAGTTAGATCAGCGATGATTGGATGGCAGAGTAGACTTGATGGGTCGAATGACCTAACTCTGCTCCTATCACTTCTGACCTTCTGACTAGTCAAACCGAAATTTGGGATGAATACTGGGAGTATTTTCTTCCACGCTAACTGAGTTTACTGGAGTTTACTGGGGTGTTTTTGATTAAAAACTAGTTGCTGCATCTGAGGATCTCCCTTTAATGCTGGCCTCTGGGACTACTCTGAAGATAATTACTTGGGCAATCTATATTCTTTAGTTGGAAACGTTTCATTCTGTTAAACATTTGTGGTATTTTTCTGTGACATTCTTCAATTTAGATAATTATCCCTACAATTTTTCCATATGGCACGATGGCTCAGTGGTGGAGTTGCTGACTTACAGCGCCAGAGACCTGGGTTTGATCCTGACTACGGGTGTTTACCAGTACAGAGTTTGTACGTTCTCCCGTGACCTGTGTGGATTTTCTCCAGGTGCTCCGGTTTCCTCCCACACTCCAAAGGACGTACAGTTTTGTCGGCTAATTGTCTTGGTAAAATTGTAATTTGTTTGTGTGGGAAAGTGTTAGTCTACTGTGATTGCGAGTCGGCACGGTCTCGGTGGGCCGAAGGGCCTGTTTCTATGCTGTGTGTCTCAACTAAAGCTAAGCTCATTTTTCCATACCTTTGTTAGGAAAGGAATTTTACAGTCTCTTTCATAATTTCACAATATTCCCACATGCTTTATAGATGATGATGAACTAGTCACTTCATAATGAGTTACCACTGCATTTGACAATGCAGCAATCCCTGTGGTGCTATCCAAGGTCAGTTTATGAAGTGTAACCTAAAAACCCATCATCTTTGGATTCCGAGGTAAAAGTTCCACCAGCTATGCTGAAACAATGCACTGAATTGGTGTAATAGTTTCATAGACTGAGAAAGCGTCACTTTCTCAAGGGGAACTGATATACGGAGAGATGCAGCATGGAAACGAACCCTTCATCCCACAGTCTACGTTGACCATTTCAACACCCATTCGCGCTAGTTCCATGTTACCCACTTTTGCATCAACTCCCTACACACGAAGGGCAATTTACAGAGGCCAATAAACCTACAAACTCCCATGTCTTTCTGATGCGGGAGGAAACTGGAGCACCCGGAGGTCACGGAGAACATGCGAGCTCCACACAGACGGTGCCAGAGGTCAGGATTGAACCCTTGTCTCTGGTGCTGTCAGGCAGCAGCTCTACCAGCTGTGCCATTGTGCTGCCCTTGACTGTTGAGGGTAGCCTCCTCGGCCCTGTTGCATGACTTCAGTGAAAGTTAATTGCACAGGATGCTTGTTGTTTTTGGGGAGAAAGCAAGAACAAAAAAATGTGCATGTTTAGCAGTTTCAACCTTGCTGATCAGGTTTGCCCAGATTGTTTGGAATTGTGAAAATTTGTGCTTTTTGTAGCGCAAGTACACGGGTATTGCAGCAATAGGAACTGAATGTTCATCTTTTACCTGTGTTAACGAAAGTAATCAAATGTCCCCCATCTGCACTGCTATCCAGTTCCAAGTGGTAAAAACTAGAATGTTTTTGTTGGTGTCGGTGTACAAGCATCAGCAAAATTGTATTTATTCACAAAAAGCTGGAGTAACTCAGCAGGTCGGGCAGCGTCTCAGGAGAGAAGGAATGGGCGACGTTTCGGGTAGAGACCCTTCTTCAGTCTGAAGAAGGGTCTCGACCCGAAACATCGCCCATTCCTTCTCTCCTGAGATGCTGCCTGACCTGCTGAGTTACTCCAGCTTTTTGTGAATAAATACCTTCGATTTGTACCAGCATCTGCAGTTATTTTCTTGTACTACTCAGCAGAATTGTAGCTACATTACCAATGCCACAAAAAGCCCATATTTCACTGATAGCCTTTGGCCCAACTTGCCTCTGCCAACCAAGATGGCCCATCTAGGCTAGTCCCACCTGCCAGCGTTTGACCCATTATCAGTCTAAACCTTTTCCCTGTCCAAATGTCTTTTAAATGTTGTTATCGTACCTGCCTCGACTATCTCCTCTGGCAGCTCGTTCCATATACCCACCACCCGCTGTGAGAAAATGTTAACGTGATGCAATATGCCTGACAAAGGGAAGGTGATACAGCATTGTTAAAATGCAAAGGGTCATTTTGAGAGTCAGTGATTTAAATCTGCTGCATTGCAAAAGGAATGTGCTGGTGTAGCATTGATTTCTGGTTTATTTCTGTGATTTTATGTACCTTTTGTATTCCACATTTAATCTTCAGATAATCTTCAATCTTTGGCAATAGCCTTTGGACATGGCCGAATATGTATCTTAAACCTGCTGAGTGCAATTTTTCCAGTGTAATACTGATTCAGCAATATTTCATTGATGTAGGAATCATGGAATGATAAGTTTAACCTCTTCGCGCCACACAGGAGAAACGGGTTTTTACCATTGTTATCCAGGTACTTGTTTTTCAGTCATGTTTAAAAAATACAACTGCTCTGTGGCCACCAGTTCTGTAGCCTGAGTCATAGTCATACAGTGAGAAAGCAGGCCTTTTGGCCATTGTGTTCATGCTGACCATCAGCTCCCGTGCATGCCTGCCCCATTTTCCTCTTGCATCATTAATAATTCCCAGCCGCCCTCCCCTACCATGCATTCACCCTATCTAGACAATAGACAATAGGTGCAGGAGTAGGCCATTCAGTCCTTCGAGCCAGCACCGCCATTCAATGCGATCATGGCTGATCACTCTCAATCAGTACCCCGTTCCTGCCTTCTCCCCATACCCCCTCACTCCGCTATCCTTAAGAGCTCTATCCAGCTCTCTCTTGAAAGCATCCAACGAACTGGCCTCCACTGCCTTCTGAGGCAGAGAATTCCACACCTTCACCACTCTCTGACTGAAATCTATTCCCCTCATGATTTATACACCTTTATGTGGTCACCCCTTGGCCTCCTGCACTCCAAGGAATAAAGACCTAGCCTGTCCAACCATTCCCTATCGCTCGGGCCATATTAGAAACGTAATGCTTCAGAAACTGAAAGGTGAGCAAGATTAGCAATTGTCAATAGGCACGCAAATTGATAATCTCAATGCTGAATGTTTAAAACCTCTTCTATATTTACACCTCTGTTCTAGTTGAATGATAACCTAATTTTATGCTTGTGTGGAATCTGAATTACTTTGCTTCTATTTTAAACTCCAATAAATTAATTTGAACTAGATATGTGAAATATTCTGTTGAAATCTCACACTGATCTAGATTTGGGTTTCCTCTTTGCAGTTTCCATGCCAGAGATGGGAAATGTAATTTTTGTAATATGCACAGGTCTGATATTTGATGGCAAATGTCATGCACTGAAGGAGTCTGAGCTGGCCAATGGAATGCATATTCTACTTTCAGACCTCAAATATTTGTTCAGTGATCACTCTCAGTCCGGTGGAACATAAACAAGATAGCAAGAAGGACAGCACTTTACTTGAGCAACTTACCTCCATGTGTATGTGGGAATGACAATGTGGGAACAGGCACTTTGATCCACCAGCCCATTCCAGTGTTAGCCCTCCAGCCAAGCTTTCATTTCTGCCTCTTTTATGTTAGTTCTTCTTAGTTCCTCCATCAGTCCTATAAAATCTTGAAGGGTTTCTAACTCAACCATGGTCACTGCAGCGCCAAAGACCCGGGTTCGATCCTGACCACGGGTCTGCCTGTACTGAATTTGTACCTTCTCTCTGTGACCGTGTTGGTTTTACCCGGGTGCTCCGGTTTCCTCCCACACTCCAAAGACGTTCAGGTTTGTAGCTAATTGGCTTCAGTAAAGATTCTAAATGGTCCCTAGTGTGTAGGATAATGTTGGTGCATGGGGATCGTTGGTCGGCGCGGACTCGGTGGGCCGAAGGGCCGGTGCCGGCACTGGATTGCTAAGCTAAACTAAACATTCGCCCTGGAAGTGATTTGATATTTTGTTGCTTCTCATCTTGTCGTTCGGGCAACTCGGTCTGGACTCTTTAATTGCTGGTGACGATTGATCTTTTAGTTTGAGTTATTTGGCCGTAACATTTTAAACCAGGCAGGTTTCCAATGACCATGAGGAGCTCCGACAGAATTCTTGGAATAAAATGGGAGAAATGTAGTGCAAGGGATTTGATGCAATTTTTCAGGGGTGTGATGATTACTCGAAAGGAGATAAATGCGGGATAAATGCAACTCAGCAGGTCGGGCAGCATCTCGGGAGAGAAGGGTCTCGACCCGAGGCGTCGCCCATTCCTTCTCTCCCGAGATGCTGCCCGACCTGCTGTGTTGCTCCAGCACTTTGTGAGTGGATGCCTTTGATTTGTACCAGCATCTGCAGTTATTTTCTTGTATAACTGCGGTGGCATATCCGCTAAAGGGGTCAGAAGTAGATCGGGGGTATAGAAGACTAGGCTTCTGTTCCCGCCACCGCCACCCATGAGCCTACATCTGCTTCGTCTAAAATGTTATGCTTGCTATGCACATCTGAATCAATAGTGAACTTCAAGACCCGATTCCCTGTTGAAACATCTTGGCCCAATGGTAGTACTCTCTGTTCTTACTAAATAGGTTATAGATTTAAACCCATTTCCAAGAACCTGAGAGTAGAAGGTGAACAGATACTAGAGTGCAGTAGTTGGAGAGCATTGCGATATTGCAGACAAATCTGAATGATTTATTAAATTGGCTGTGTCTGGCCTTGGCAATGAAAAAGATTCCAAACTTGTTTGAAATTTTAGTTTTGCTTAATGTCCTGACCTTGGCCAAATTAAAATGAATGATTCAGTCATTCGTCACAACGCGAGAGCTGGTTCCAGTAAATTGTTGCCCAATTTTTTGTCTGTACCATTGTGAATACGTTACAGATGTAATGTGAGGCATGGTGGCATAGCAGTAGACTTGCTGCCTTACAGCACCAGACAACGGGTTCGACGCTGACTATGGGTGCTGTCTGTGAAGAGTTTGTACATTCTCTCAGTGATCATGTGGGTCTTCTCCAGTTTCCCCCAACACTCAACATGTACGGGTTGGCAGGTTAATTGGCTTCGGTAAAAATTGTAAATTGTTCCTAATGTGTGTAGCGATTGTGTTAGTCTAGGCAGATCGCTGGTCGGCATAAGTTGGTAGGTCGAAGGGCCTGTTTCTGTGCTGTATCTCTAATGTGCTTCCAATGCAAAATACTGCTGGCACTGAAAATCTTAAGTTAAGAGGAAAATAGGCCGCATCCGTTGGCAAGGAAATACTCTTACAATATGTACTGCTGTCCTGAGTATTCCTGGCTTTTATTTGAGTTACTTTGGTTTTATTTCATATTGGGCGGCACAGTGGTGCAGCGCTCTAGAGTTGCTGCCTTGCAGCGCTTGCATCGCTGGAGACCCAGGTTCGATCCTGACGACGGGTGCCGCCTGTACGGAGTTTGCACGTTCTCCCCGTGACCGCGTGGGTTTTCTCCGAGATCTTTGGTTTCCTCCCACACTCCAAAGACGTACAGGTTTGTAGTTTAATTGGCTTGGTGCAAGTTTAAATTGTCCCTAATGTGTGTAGGATAATGTTAATGTGTGGGGATCGCTGGTCGGCGCAGTCTCGGTGGGCCGAGGGGCCTGTTTCCACGCTGTATCTCTGAAACTAAAACTGGTATTTCTGTGTACCTTGCATTTTAAGTCAAAGGTTTTGGTTGGGTTATCTTCTCCTCTCTATTCTACCCTGTACGCCTTGCATTTTCCATCAGATCATTGCAAATCTTGAGAAAGGTTCTTTCCTTTTTTTGCCTGTGTCCTTGGCAGTAGCAGTGATTTCCATTGTTCCTCTTGTGTTCACATGCACACGTGCTATTATGTTCTCTTGCTCAACATTTGTTGCACATTCACCTCTTGTATCTTACTGAATATTGCTTAAAGATCCCGTAAAAATCTGACTGATTTTTATTGAGTACTAGAAAAGAGGGCCCGTTGGGCCCGTCCCCACACCCCCCATTCTCTCCTCCCCCAGCCCCACTCTTACTCTCCAAGTGTGCCCGTTGGGCCCGTCCTCCTGATCTGTGTATGTCAAGTGACCACTATAGCCTTCTTTTTTTTTTTTTTTCCTAATCAGATGTGCAGCACTTTGGTCAACATGGGTTGTTTTTAAATGTGCTATACAAATATAATTGACTTGACTTGACTTGCAATAACAAAACAATCAGTGCTTTTCTGGAAACTTTTCGAAACAATGTAGCCGTCACAAGCTGAAAACTAAATCCTTTTCTGTCTGTCAAGTGACCACTATAACTGTCTTTTTTTTTTTTTTCCTAATCAGATGTGCAGCACTTTGGTCAACGTGGGTTGTTTTTAAATGTGCTATACAAATAAAACTGACTTGACTTGACTTGACTTGACTTGCAATAACAAAAAAGACTACTTGGAAGCTTTTCGAAACAATGTAGCCGTCACAAGCTGAAAACTAAACCTTTTCTGGAAACTTTTGGAAACAAATGTAGCCGTCACAAGCCACAAGCTGAAAACTAAATCTGCACCGCTTTAAAACCTCTGTAACTTAAAAAACACGCGACCAAATTAAATGAAAATATCACGGCCGAGCGAGCGCGAGATTGGCGATTGAGGCGGTGCAAAAACCGTCGTGCTACGGTCCGCCGTTTTGCTGCAATCGCTGTTACGTATAAATATACAATATATTCAGGTCAAACCCAAAAAATATATATAAACAAGATCTGAGTTTTAATAGTATATAGATATGCACAATGGTTTAAACGTTTTCGTAATGATGGGACTCATTTATTAATGTGTTTTATGAATACTTGTGTGCAGTTTTAAGAGGCAGTGAAACTTGATAAAATTGATTTGATTTTTATGACATGGTTTTGAAGCCATTAATTGCTGCTGCTATTTGTAATGATAAGAAGCTGCCATGCCCAGTAAAGCATGGTGACTCCTCATTGCTGAAGGAGGACATGCCTTGTGGGTCATGCATCATTAATTCCTCTTGAACAATAAAAAAAGTTTGTTTATTCTTGTGGCTTAATAAAGAATAGAATTGAAGATAGACACAAAATGCTGGAGCAACTCAGCGGGTCAGGCAGCATCTCACGAGTGAAGGAATGGGTGACGTTTCGAGTCGAGGCCCTTCAGACTGATGTCAGGGGAGGGGGCGGGACAAAGATAGGATGTAGTCAAAGACAGGAAGAATGGTGGGAGAACTGGGAAGGGGAGTGGATAGAGAGGGGAAGCCGGGACTGCCTGAAGTTAGAGAAGTCAATGTTCGTACCACTGGGGTGTAAACTGCTCAAGCGAAATATGAGGTGCTGTTCCTCTAATTTGCGCTGGGCCTCACTCTGACAATTTAGGAGGCCCAGAACCAAAAGGTCAGATTGGGAATGGGAGGGGGAGTTGAAGTGCTGAGGCACAGGGAGGTCAGGTTGGTTGAGACGGACTGAGCGGAGGTGTTCAGTGAAACGATCGCCGAGCCTGCGCTTGTTCGCGCCGATGTAGAGAAGTTGACATCTGGAACAGCGGATACAATAGATGATGTTGGACGAGGTGCAGGTTAACCTCTGCCTCACCTGGAAAGACTGTTTGGGTCCTTGGATGGAGTCGAAGGGGGAGGTAAAGGGACAGGTGTTGCATCTCCTGCGGTTGCAGGGGAAAGTACCTGGGGAGGGAGTGATTTGGGTTGGAAGGGACAAGTGGACCAGGGAGTTTCGGAAGGAACAGTCTCTGTGGAAAGCAGAAAGGGATTGAGATGGGAATATGTCACAAAAAAGCAGGTGTAACTCAGCGGGACAGACAGCATTTCTGGAGAGGAGGAGTGGTTGACGTTTCGGGTCGAGACCCTTCTTCCGTCTAACATCAATGCAGTACTTGAACGTTAGACTCTTGGCATTTACTTTTTTTTTTTTAAAGTCTTGGTTCCTAAACATTTGTCAACTCATTTTCCTGGCAAATATTTAAGTTCATTTGTAATCCACCAAGGTTGACCAGGAAGTTTTATAATCAAATAAATGTGTGTGGTTTGTGATTTAAACATGATTGTTACCTATTTGGCTTAGATTTATGCCATATAAACTTTAAAATGTTTTATTGTTGTCAGTTATTGCCTAACAAAATGTCTAATTTTTGTCAGTGTTTAGACTTTATAAAGAAATATATAATCCTCAATTAAAGAAAAGTATAATGTAAATTAATCATGAACAATATCCAATTGTCATAAAATAATCCAGGTTAGGGAGGCTTTTGGCGTTTAAGCGTTTAAACTTCCACCTCTGTAGCATAAGCATTTTGACTTTAATTTCATGATTTTGTACTCAAACCCTTTAAGTTTATTCTGCTCTGTATCAATTTCTGAAGGACAGCGAATATTTTTCTTCTATCCATTGTCCTGCTCTGCAACTTTAATTTGATATTTTTTGGACTTTTTGTCTACATTGACTGCTATCTCCATTTCAATAAATTATCAATTTTAGCTCAACATCCCAGTTTATTCAGTTTCTCCTGCCTGTCGCTATGGGATCACTTTAACCTTATGGTTGTGCTTTGCCTCCAAATGTGTTTAGAGAACAATGCACGGTGGCGCAGCGGTAGAAATGTCGCCTTGCAGCGCCTGAGACCCAGGTTCAATCCCGACCACAGGTGGTATCTGTTTGGAGTTTGTACGTTCTCCCTGTGACCTGCGTGCGTTTTTAACCGAGATCTCGGGTTTCCTCCCACACTCAAGTCGTATAGTTTTGTAGGTTAATTGGCTTGGTATAAATGTAAATCAACGAATACACAGACTCTGTCTTAGGCTGCATAAGTAAGTGCATCAATGATGTGGTTCCAAAAGCCACCATCTGCACTTACCCAAATCAGAAACCCTGGGTCGGATGGGAAATCCGTGCTAAACTTAAAGCACGGACTACTGCCTTCAACTCAGGCGACCTCAATGCCTACAAGGTTGCCAGATATGACCTCCGGAAGTCCATCAGGAAAGCCAAGAGAGACGACAGAAACAAAGTGGAATCTAACTACTATAGCTGGGACTCCAGACGCATGTGGGATGGATTACGCTGCGTCACAGACTACAAAGGGAAAAACAGGAGCACTGTTCAGCCTACCGCATCGCTCTCGGACGAGCTTAACACCTTTTATGCCCGGTTCGATGCAGACAACACAGCGCCCATCATGAGTCCACAGGTGTGCAGGGGGACTACCACACTGTCCTTACAAACGGCAGACGTGAGGCGATCCTTCAAAAAGGTCAACGACCACAAAGCTCCAGGGCCGGATGGTATTCCAGGACGGGCCCTCAGATCGTGTGCTGATCAACTGGCAGAGGTGTTCACCAACATCTTCAACCTCTCTCTGAGTCAGTCTGTGGTCCCCACCTCCTTCAAAGCATCCATCATCGTTCCTGTTCCAAAGAAACCAGTAACCTCCTGTTTAAATGACTACCGTCCTGTCGCACTGACATCAGTCATCATGAAGTGCTTCGAGCGACTAGTTAAAACTCACATCTGCTCCTCTCTCCCTGACACCTTGGACCCTCTACAGTTTGCACACAGACCAAACAGGGCCACGGACGATGCCATCGCCATGGCAATACATACTGCACTCACCCACCTGGACAAAGGAAATACATATGTGAGAATGCTCTTTATTGACTACAGCTCGGCATTCAACACTATTATTCCCTCAAAACTCGTCCCCAAGCTCCTTGATCTCGGACTGGAGACCTCCATCTGCGGATGGATATTCGATTTCCTGACGGGCAGGACCCAGGTGGTGAGAATCGGCAGCCACACCTCTTCCTCACTGATCCTCAACACAGGCACACCACAGGGCTGTGTGCTCGTTCCTCTCCTGTACTCCCTGTTCACACACGACTGTACTGCTAAGCACAGCTCAAACAGCATCCCAAAGTTTGCTGATGACACGACCATCTTGGGCCTCATCACAGACAACAATGAGACGGCCTACAGAGAGGAGGTAAAGGCACTAAACAGCTGGTGCCAGGAAAAGAACCTCTCTCTCAATGTCAGCAAAACTAAAGAGATGATGGTGGACTACAGGAGACAGTGGGGGAGTGGACACCTCCCCATCCACATCGGTGATGATGAGGTTGAAAGGGTCAGCAGCTTTAAGTTCCTCGGTGTGCACATCACTGAGGACCTTTCCTGGACACTGCACACGGACACAATAACAAAGAAGGCCCGCCAGCGGTTCTCTTTCTTGAGAAGACTGAGGAAGTTTGGCATGAACGCCAGCATCCTCACAAACCTCTACAGATGCACCATCGAGAGCCTGCTGACGGGCTGCATTACAGTCTGGTACGGGAACTGTTCTGCCCACAGCCACAAATCACTACAGAGAGTGGTGAAGACGGCACAGCACATCACTGGCAACTGTCTCCCGGCCATTCAGGACATTTTCTACCGGCGGTGCCTGCGGAAGGCACGCAGCATCATCAAGGACCACAGCTACCCAGCACGCAGGCTGTTCTCCTTGTTACCGTCAGGCAGACGATACAGGAGTATGGCTGCGTGTACCACCAGACTTAAGAACAGTTTCTACCATCAGGCCATCAGGCTTCTGAACTCATAAACACATTTCACATCATATATGTTGATTATTTTAATATTGTCTTTTTACCTTACTAATGTCATTTTTTATCTTATTTATCCATGGAATGTTACTGCTGAGGTGACCCGTTGTCTTGTCAAATACATTTCATTGTACCGTTGACCCTGTGCCAACCTACATATGACAAATTAAATTAAATTGTCCCTAGTGTGTGTAGGATAGTGTTAATGTGCGGGGATCGTTGGTTGGTGCGGACTTGGTGGGCCGAAGGGCCTGTTTCCGTGCTGTATCTTTAAAAAAAAAAAAAAAGCAAAGTAGAAGATTAAGGCACTGTAGAACTTGAACATAAATCTTTGACTTACTTTATCCAACATGCAATTAGCTTTGATTTGACAGTGGCTGTAGGTGATCAGAGTGTGTCTGGTAAAACATATGGATCTTAGGCTTCTCAAACAGTACTGAGGTACAATGGCAAGCAGGTTGAAGCAATTTTCCAGAATGGTTCAACGCATGAAGCATTTCAAGCATTAGGTTAAGGTTACAACTTTGGTTCTTATCAATTCTTCTTGTTGATCCTGTGCAATTGATATCGAATGTAGCTTGTCATGAACTGTTTGACTCAATAGAACAGAGCTGTACAGCACATGAAGTCCTTCAGCTAACAATATCTGTGCCGAACTTGAGGCCAAGACCTACACATCTGCCTGCACATAATGCATATCTCTGCATTCCCAACACATCCAAGGGCAGGACCTACACAGTAAATGGTAGGCCTCTGGGTAGTGTTGTAGATAGAGCAGGGGGATCCAGGGTGCGTGGTTCCTTGAAGGTCGAGTCGCAGGTAGATTAAGTGGTCAAAAAGGCTTTTGGCACTTTGGCCTTCAGTCAGAGTATTGAATACAGAAGTTGGGAGGTCATATTGCAGTTGTATAAGACATTGGTGAGACTGCATTTAGAATATCGTGTTCAGTTCTGGGCACCATGTTATAGGAAAGATATTTGTTGTGATATTGCTGGGACTACTTTGTGTATCCAAGAACTACTTTGTATGGCTGTGTATATAAGTGATGGGTGTGATTAGGCGGTCACTCTGGATCCAGGCGGCCTTGGAATAAACAGCCTGGAGTTAAGCTCCACCATGATAACATCTTAAACATGTGTACTCGTGGTCCTTCCAGAGTCACAACAAAGGTACAACAAGTACCGGACCACGAAGAACAACATGGTGGCAGCGGCTTGGTGTTTCGCCTAGGGAGGGAATGAAGCATGCCCGAGCGGAAAAGGTTAAAAAGAAGAAGAAAAAGAATAAAAAAGAAAAAGCCCTGAAGGGAAACAAAACAAAAGAAAAGTTTCCAGCTCGGTACGGGACGTTTGGAGTGCATCCCGACAGGGCCAGTGTGAGTTGGTATAGTTACCTGTTCAGTAGTCGGCGCCGAGTTGCCGACGTGACGCTGCAAGCTGCTGGGGGAGGTGCGTGTAGGCCCACGTCGCGCCCCAGCACCTGTGTAGGCCCGAGATTAGAAGCCTGCGACTGCTTCGCGGGGGAGAGACCGGGAGACCCGACACACATGGAGATGTGCGGTGACCGGGGAAGACCGACACCCATGGAGGTGTGCGGCAACAGGGGAAGACCGGGAGACCCGACACACACGGAGATGTGCGGTGACCGGGGAAGACCGGGAGACCCGACACACACGGAGATGTGCGGTGACCGGGGAAGACCGGGAGACCCGACACCCACGGAGGTGTGCGGTGACCGGGGAAGACCGACACCCATGGAGGTGTGCGACAACTGTAGGAGACCGGGAGACCCGACACCCACGGAGGTGTGCGGTGACCGGAAAGACCGGGAGACCCGACACCCACGGAGGTGTGCGGTGACCGGGGAAGACCGACACCCACGGAGGTGTGCGGCGACCGGTAAGACCGACACCCACGGAGGTGTGCGGCGACCGGGGGAGGCTGACACCCACGGAGGTGTGCGGCGACCGGGAGAGCCCCGGAGGAGACCGACACCTACGGAGGTGTGCGGCGACCGGAGGGACCGACCACCCGCGGAGGTGCGGAGGTGCGACGGCCGGTAAGGCCGAGGCACTAAATACTCACCCAGGCGCGTCGACCGTAGAGTCGGGACGGCTCTGGGTCCGAGGCAGCGGCAGCGCGTTGGAATTGCGCGGCAGCTGCCGGGAGCACCTGTGGGCGGAGCCGGGGAGCACCTGTGGGCGGGACCAGAGCGCACTGCAGCGGAGGCGCGATCGCACCGCGATTACAGCAGTGCCAGCCCAGCAGTGGGAGCCCAGCAGTGGGAGCCCAGCAGTGGGAGCCCAGCAGTGCCAACCCAGCAGTGGGAGCCCAGCAGTGCCAACCCAGCAGTGGGAGCCCAGCAGTGGGAGCCCAGCAGTGGGAGCCCAGCAGTGGGAGCCCAGCAGTGGGAGCCCAGCAGTGGGAGCCCAGCAGTGGGAGCCCAGCAGTGGGAGCCCAGCAGTGGGAGCCCAGCAGTGGGAGCCCAGCAGTGCCAGCCCAGCAGTGGGAGCCCAGCAGTGGGAGCCCAGCAGTGGGAGCCCAGCAGTGCCAGCCCAGCAGTGGGAGGCCAGCAGTGGCAGGCAAATCATGGTGGTGGAGCATCTAGAGCCTACACTACGTTTGATCTACACAGCACGTCTTCTTGAGGGGAAGATATGGAACAAAATGAATATTTTGTGTTTAACGACCTGTGTAGTGATCTGTGTAATGAAAGCTTAATGTATTATATTTGATGCTTTTGTATAAATGTATATATCTGTGGAGTGACCATGGAGTGAGTGACCACACGGAGTGAGTGACCACCCGGAGATGAGTGACCACCCGGAGATGAGTGAAATTCCGCAGAGGAGTGACCACCATGATGGCGAAAAAAGCAATTGTGTTTAATTGTGTTTAGTTGTGTTATTGGTTTTGTTTGCAAAAAGCAATGGTGTTTTGGTTTTGTTTGTTAAATATATTTTAGCCCTCGAATGGTAAAGAAACCAATTTTATATAAGACAATGGGGATGTTGTAATATATAAGACAAGGGGGATGTTGTGATATTGCTGGGACTACTTTGTGTATCCAAGAACTACTTTGTATGGCTGTGTATATAAGTGATGGGTGTGATTAGGCGGTCACTCTGGATGCAGGTGGCCACGGAATAAACAGCCTGGAGTTGAGCTCCAGCAATGTAACCTTTTATACACGTGTACTTGTGGTCCTTCCAGAGTCACTAAAGGTACAGCAGGTACCGGACCACGAAGTACAACAATATTGTCAAGCTTGAAAGGGTTCAGAAAAGATTTACGAGGATGCTGCCCGGTCTAGAGGGTGTGAGCTATTGGGAGAGGTTGAGTAGGCTCAGTCTCTATTCCATGAGAGCGCAGGAGGATAAGGGGTGATCTTATAGAGGTATACAAAATCATGAAAGGAATAGATCGCGTAGTCTTTTGCCCAGAGTAGGGGAAAAGAGGACAAGAGGACATGGGTTCAAGGTGAAGGGGAAAAGTAGCTACTCGGGCACCTGTCACGTTGCATTGTTTCTGTCTTAGAATTATGGAATTATAGAGATGTGATATTGAAACAGGGCCTTCAGCCCGCCAAATGCGAGTCGATCACCAAGCGCTCATTTTTACACGAATCTTACCTCTCTATATCCTCCTCTCATTCCCATTCATTCCTCCCAGGTTCTACCACTATCTGCATACTCGAGGAAATTTACAGTCACCAATTAATTTATCAACCTGTACAGGGATTGGATGTGGGGAAATCCGCACTGTCGCAAGGGAAAATGTGCAAACTTCACACAGCCAACATCCAAGGGCAGGATTGAACCAGAGTTGTTGAAGTTGTGACTAAGTTGTTCCACTAGCTGTGCCCCCCTAATGTATTTGAAGAGCGTTCAAATCTTGTGCAGAATTTGGCTGGCATTTATTTCCCCACTGCACCAACACTTGTGGCTGTTAAATCAGTGTGTCATTACTGTACTTAGCAATTCTGCTGTCATTCCAAAATCCCTCCATCATCGCCAATGCTGTTGGCTGGTAGGTCAATCTTCTAGCTCGACTGGAAACTCACTTTTTTTCTCTCGCTAGGCCTGCTTTTTCCTCATCATTAACCTTATTGCTAGTTTGCCACAGAAGGCTGTGGAGGCCAAGTCAGTGGATATTTTTAAGGTAGAGACAGATAGATTCTTGATTAGTACAGGTGCCAGAGGATTTTGTGAGTAGGCAAAGGAATGGGGTTTACCCTTAACAACTTCTCCTTTGACACCTCCCACTTCCTCCAAACCAGAGGCGTAGCTATGGGCACTCGCATGGGCCCTAGCTATGCCTGCCTCTTTGTCGGGTACGTTGAACAATCTCTGTTCCGGACGTACACTGGCCACATCCCCGAACTCTACATCTGCTACATCGATGACTGCATTGGTGCTACCTCTTGCACCCATGCAGAACTCACGGTCTTCATACACTTCACTTCCAATTTCCATCCTGCCCTTAAATATACCTGGACTATCTCTGACATCTCCCTCCCGTTTCTGGACCTCACCATCTCCATCACAGGAGACAGACTAGTGACTGACATCTACTATAAACCCACTGACTCGCACAGCTATCTGGACTGAAGCAGCGGAGGAGGGTGTTAGTAGATGGGGATTGGCTGGTTCTACGGTCGAGGAAGAAACGGAGGGCTTCGAGACCATCCTTGTGGGGGATGGAAGTGTAGAGTGACTGGACATCCATGGTAAAGATGAGGGAGTGCGGGCCTGGGAACTGGAAGTTATCGAGGAGATGGAGAGCGTGTGAGGTGTCTTGGACGTAGGTGGGGAGGGATTTGACCAGGGGGGATAGGATGGAGTCGAGGTAGGTGGAGATAAGTTCGGTGGGGCATGAGCAGGCAGAGACAATGGGTCTGCCGGGACAGTTCTATTTATGGATTTTAGGTAGGAGGTAAAATCGGGCCGTGCGGGGCTGGGGAACTATGAGATTGGAGACATTGGAGGGTAGATCGCCGGAAATGGTGAGGTCCGTGATGGTGCTGATGATAAAGGTCTGGTGTTTATCGGTGGGGTCATGGTCCAAGGGATAAGTAGGAAGAGGTGTCTGAGAGTTGTCGTATGGCCTCGGTCCGGTAGAGGTCAGCACGCCAGACTACCACAGCACCTCCCTTGTCAGCGGGTTTGATGACTAAGTCAGGGTTGTTGCAGAGTGAGTGGAGGGCGGCACGTTCAGGAGGGGAGAGGTTAGAGTTAGTCAGGGGAGTGGAGAATCTGAGGCGGTTAATGTCACGCTGGCAGTTGGAGATGAAAAGTTCTAGTGAGGGTAGTTGGCCACAAGGGGGGGTCCAAGAGGAGGGGATCCGCTGGAGATGGGAGAAGGGGTCATCAGTGGGGGGTTGAGGACTCCTTCCCATGGAAAAAGGCACGGAGGCGATGGAAGAAGAGCTCCACGTCATGGCGGACCCAGAACTCGTTGATGTGGGGGGGCGGAGGGGAACAAAGGCGAGGCCTCTGCTGAGGACAGACCGTTCGGTGTCTGAAAGGGGGAGGTCAGGGGGGATGGTGAACACCTGACAATTGTGGGGGTTGGGGTCGGATGAAGGCGGGGGGCAGACGGAGGTGGAGGGGATGTATGGTGAGGGGGTGGTGGGTTAACGGAGCAGAGGGGGGCATGAGGACCGATGGGGAGTAGTTAGGGTCACCTGGCTAGAGGGGGGAAGGGGGAGACCCAGTGGAAAACTTGCTGTGGTTACCTGTAGTAGGGGGTGGGCAGTAGGACCCAGCGGTGCTGTGGGACTCTACCTGGTGGGGGCTGTCTGTGTCTGTGGGCCGGGTGGAGCTGCGGCCTGTTGTTGGGCCCGGCAATCTGGTCATTACTGATGTGCTCCAGGGCTCATTTCCTCATCTATGCTGGACCCTAATTCTTAATTTGCAATCTTTCAAAAATTACCACCTCCATTAAATTGCTCCAATGATCTCCACAGCCCTCCATGGCAGAGAGTTCTACAGATTCACATTCCACTGCAATAGTGAAATTGTTATGCCTGTTGGTTTGTAATGCTTGTGCCTTTACTTGTGACTTTTTCCCGTTGTTTGTGACTCTCCTACTAGTGAAAACTTTTCAGCGTCTATTCTGGCATGCCCCTTAGGATATTTACGAGTGTGAAGAAGCTTGCTCTTCATTCTTCTCAACTTTAAATACTACGATCCAACTGCTCCAGCTGTTTCTGAAAGAGCAATACTCTCATCCCAGGAATTGGTCTAGTTCCCAGCTAGCCCTTAAGGCACGTGTTGCACAAACTTGCTGTAATACTTAGACACTAGATTGCCAGTGCGAACAAATAAAGTCTCAAAGTGCTGGACTAAGTGCGTCAGGCAGCATCTCCAGAGACCACAGATGGGTGACATATTGGATCAGGCTCCCTCTACTGGTTGTAGTGGCAGAGAAGATAGTTGGGAATTGGATTAAACCTGGCAAGTGATAGGTGGTGGGAAGTGAATGATGGAAAGACAAAAGTGCTGTTAGATAAGGAGATAAGGAGAGAAGAGGCTTGAAATGTGAAGCCAGAGGAATAAATATTGGTGAGAGATAGGGGAGGGGAAAAGGTGGTTGTTGGTGAGTTAACCAATAAGTGGAGAATTCAATGATCATACTGTTGGGTTGTAACCTACTTAAGTGGAATATGAAGATGGTGTCGTGGTCCAAGGATAAGTAGGAAGAGGTGTCTGAGAGTTGTCGTCTGGCCTCAGTCCGGTAGAGGTCAGCCCGCCAGACTACCACAGCACCTCCCTTGTCAGCGGGTTTGATGACTAAGTCGGGGTTGTTGCTTCATGGTCCAAGGATAAGTAGGAAGAGGTGTCTGAGACCAGACCTTAATCATCCCCACCGACAAACACCAGACCTTAATCATCAGCACCAGCACGGACCTTACCATTTCCGGCGATCTACCCTCTAATGCCTCCAAACTTATCGTTCCCCAGCCCCGCACGGCTTGATTTTACCTCTACGCCGCATCTGCGCCCGGGATGAGGTGTTTCACACTAGGGCATCAGAGATGTCCTCGTTCTTCAGGAAACGGGGCTTCCCCTCTTCCATTATCGATGAGGCTCTCACTAGGGTCTCTTCTACATCCCGCAGCTCCGCTCTTGCTCCCCCTCCCCCCACTCGTAACAAGGACAGAACCCCCCTCGTTCTCACCTTCCACCCCATCAGCCAGCGTATCCAACATATCATCCTCCAACATTTCCGTCACCTACAACGGGACCCCACCACTGGCCACATCTTCCCATCCCCTCCCCTTTCTGCGTTCTGCAGAGACCGTTCCCTCCGTAACTCCCTGGTCCACAAGTCCCTCCCTACCCAAACCACCCCATCCCCGGGCACTTTCCCCTGCAACTGCAGGAGATGCAACACCTGTCCCTTTACCTTCCCCCTCAACTCCATCCAAGGACCCAAACAGTCTTTCCAGGTGAGACAGAGGTTCACCTGCACCTCCTCCAACCTCATCTATTGTATCCGCTGCTCTAGATGTCAACTTCTTTACATCGGCGAAACCAAATGCAGGCTCGGCGATCGCTTCGCTCAACACCATCGCTCAGTCCGTCTTAATCAACATGATCTCCCGGTGGCTGAGCACTTCAACTCCCCCTCCCACTCCCAGTCTGACCTTTCTGTCATGGGCCTCCTCCAGTGCCATTGTGAGGCCCACCGGAAATTGGAGGAACAGCACCTCATATTTCGCTTGGGCAGCTTGCAGCCCAGTGGTATGAACATTGACTTCTCCATCTTTAGATAGTTCCTCTGTCCCTCTCTTCCCCCCCCCCTTCCCAGTTCTCCCTCTATCTTCCTGTCTCCAACTATTTCCTTCCTTTGTCCCGCCCCCCTGACATCAGTCTGAAGAAGGGTCTGGACCCGAAACGTCACCCATTCCTTCTCTCCTGAGATGCTGCCTGACCTGCTGAGTCATTCCAGCATTTTGTGAATAAGTGGAATATGAAGTGCTGTCCAGTTTGCGTGTGGCTTCACTGAGGCAGTGGCGGTGACCCAGGTCTGTATTTGAAGGGAAGTTAAAATGGTTTGCACCCAGGCGATCCAGCAGGCCTTGGTGAACTGAGTACATCTCTCCCATGTGCAAGAGGCCACATCGGGAGCACCGAATGCAGTAGATGGCGTTAGAGGATGTGCATGTGAACCTCTGTCTCACCTGGAAGGGCTGCCGTATTCCCTGGGTAGAAGTGATGGAGTGGGTATAGGCTTTTGCATCTCCTGCAGTTGCAGACGAAAATAGTTGGGGGGGGGGTTTGGATGGCAAGGGAAAAGTGGATCCAAATGTAATGCTTCTTAAGATTGCTTAATTTAATTATGCTTGCAAATATTGGTCTTTAAAGTTTATTGTACTACTGCGGAATGTTAAACTGTTCTATAATGGCCTTCTTTGCTTCAATAACGTTACCATAAATTGCATTGCAAGTAAGGGCCAATTCTTTTTTTAATTGTTGTTTACAGCTTTGGGCTTTAGTGCACACACATTAATGAAACATCACTGTTTCCCCTGCCCAACCCTTGGCTTGGCTTTCCCTTGGCTTTCTGCAAAGAAGAGCAGATAAATTATGCTGATGTTCCACGTTTATCCCTCGACAAGTTCATTGGTCATTTGCAAACCTGTTTCTGTGTGTATGTTGTCGGAAGGAACTGCAGATACTGGTTTACACCGAGACAGACACAAAATGCTGGAGTAACTCAGCGGGACAGGCAGTTGTGTGTATGTTGGTTGACTTGTTTCCTTGTAGTACTGATTACATTTCAATGATTCTTTGGCTCCTAAGTGCTTTGTAATGCAATGAGATCATGAAAAATATTAACTCAACATATGTCTCTTTCATTGGCCTTTTAGATTATTATTATTATTTTTTAGATTTTAGAGATACAGCGCGGAAACAGGCCCTTCGGCCCACCGGGTCCGCGCCGCCCAGCGATCCCCGCACATTAACACTATCCTACACACACTAGGGACAATTTTTACATTTTGCCCAGCCAATTAACCTACATACCTGTACGTCTTTGGCTTTCTACAAAGCTTTGTACTGTCTTTTTTGATACAGTATTTCAATCAATACATTTCTGTAAGCCTTTCTCACGGTTCTTGGAGGCAGAATAGTGAGGAAGACTTTTTTTAGTTTAGTGGTATAGTGCGGAAACAGGCCCTTCGTTCGTCTCACCGAGTCCGCAGCGACCAGCGATCCCCATACTCTAGCACTGTCCTACACACGAGGGATGATTTACAATCTTTACCAAAGCCCATTAACCTACAAACCTGCATGACTTTGGAGTGCGGGAGGAAACCGGAGCACCCGGCGAAAACCCACGTGGTCATGGAGAGAATGTACAAACTCTGTACACACAGCACCTGTAGTCAGGATTGAACCCGGGTCTCTAAGCGCTGTGAGGCAGCAACTTCTGCTGCGCCACCTTAAATTAACATGCAATAAAAATTTTATCTGATGATTTAATTTGATTTGATAGGGTGTGAGTGAAGTCTACTAGAGCTCGGTGAAGGAAATGGCCTTAGAGTCAAAATGCCTCCTCCAGCAGCTTATTCCATATACTCACCACTCTCTGTGTGTGTTTGAGGCCAGACTTGCAAGATTGCTTGAAGGGTTCTTGGACTGGAGGAAGTTGGGGATATTAAAGCGAGGATAGATTTGGTCAGAATGCAAGTATTTTAATTTGGTTGAACTGGTTCTCACAGTAAATTGGAAAATGGAGTGATGGCTGAATGCAATGGAGTTTTCAATACAGGTTACAGTCCCTTAGATGAAATGAAGGGTAGAGTAGACTTGCAGGAAGATTATCAGTAAACAGTTTAAAAGTGTCACTTGTTTTCCTTTTCTGTTGCATAACACATTGTAATCCATTTGATTGCCAGATTGCAATACTTCTTTTCCAAGCAAATGCAACGATCTTGCTATCAATATTTTATGAGCGTTTAAAATGAAATTGACTTTGCAACATACCACGGTCCTTTCAATCACCTGACTTTTGCACTGAGTAGATATTTTCTGGCACAATTTGAAGTCTGCCATAAACCCCAGACGATGTGGCAAATGCAAGAATGAATTGGCATCTGTAAAAGATAAGATCAGTAGAAAACTTTGTTCTCTCTCGCTCTCTCTCGCTCTCTCTCTCTCGCTCTCTCTCTCTCGCGCTCTTTCTGTCTGTCACCCCATCTCTGTTTCTGTCTGCATGTCTCTCCTCTACTGTTTGTTGACTCATCAAAAATGAATTGCCCTGGGCATACTGGTTATGGCTGAGACCCTCTGGCCCAACTACACGATGCCGACCAACATGCCCCAGCTACACTATTCCCACCTGCCACTGTTTTGCCTATATCCCTCTAAACCTGTCCTATCCATAAATACAATGGGTTGATACACTTACTCAAGGTCAAATGTACTTGTCGATTTATGTTGAAAGGAGGGGGTCACAGCATTCATCCCTTTTCTTAGCCTTGTTGATTCCTTTTATAATGTTTGGACTCATTAAAATCTTAATTCCACGTATATGTCTGCATGAATATGCACATACAATCTTTTGAGTATAACAGCAATCTCAAAGGGGTTGACTGTTGCAGTGGTAGTGTCTTATTTACATCCACATTTCTCCAGTCACATTAGTTCCCATCTTAACCAATTTGAGTGGATAATAGTTAAATGCCTGCATCTTCCCTCGTGGTTACAGGGTTCAAATCTTAAGATCTCTTGTCTAGTTCTCCCCTTTTTTAATCAGCGGTTTCCAGATAAAGATCTGATGTGATGATAAACTTTCAATTTTAGTATCCCTCATTTTCTACCTTTGTTTGTTTGGACTTGATGAACTCGTACTTCATTGAATCAATCAAGGACGAATGGTTTAACTTTTTTTTGTTCTTGTGTGTTGCAATTATTATCTACGAATCATTGAGGTACTTTCTGCTGACTGGATGGATTCAAGGATGGAAGTAAACTTAGTTTATTAGTTTCCTCTTCGCTAACTGATGTCTAATGAAGCTACAGCATATGGAGAATTATTGCTTATGATGATGCTGTGACATCTAAAAGTGAAGGAACTTGTCTGTAAACTCTTTCTGTAGGTAGTCCTGTGCACTATATTAAAAGTCGCAATGATTTCCCCTGTACATCTCTCAATCTGAGAAAGGGTCTTGCCCTGAAACCTCACCTAGACCTTTTCTCCAGAGAGTTGCTCCAGCATTTTGTGTCTATCCCTTTTACATAATGTATCGCTGCATACAAGTCCATATTTTCCTGTCCACGGTAGTGAATAGTCATGTGATCTTATTGCATGGATTGCGTTTCTTTTGAAATAAAGAACCACAATAACATCTCCAAGTATCCAGATGACACAAAGCTGGGTGGCAGTGGGAGCTGCGAGCAAGATGCTATGACCCTACAGGATGACTCGGATAGGTTGGGTGAGTGAGCAGATGCATGCAGATGCTGCATAATGTGGATATATGAGGTTATCCACTTTGGTGGCAAGAAAAAGAAGGCAGATTATTATCTGAATGGTGTCCAATCAGGAGAAGGGGTGGTGCCATGAGACCTGAGTGTCCTTGTACATCAGTCACTGAAAGTAAGCATGCAGGTGCAGCAAGCAGTGAAGGAAGCATGTTGCCCTTCATTGTGAGAGGATTTGAGTTTAGGAGCAAGGAGATCCTACTGCAGTTGTGCAGGGACCTGGTGAGACCACACCTGGCGTATTGTGTGAAGTTTTGGTCTCCTAATTTGAGGAAGGACATTCTTGCTGTTGAGGGAGTGCAGCGTAGGTTCGCCAGGTTAATTCCCGGGATGGTGGGTCTGATATATGGTGAAAGAATGGGTCGACTGGGCTTGTATTCACTGGAATTTAGATAGATGAGAGGGGATCTTATAGAACTTCTTAAGGGATTGGACAGGCTAGAAGCAGGAAATGTTCCTGATGTTGGGGGAGTCCAGAATCAGGGATCACAGTTGAAGAATAAGAGGTAGGCCATTTAGGACTGAAATGAGGAAAAGCTTTTTCACCCAGAGTTGTGAAACAGTGAAATTCTCTTTCACAGAAGGCAGTGGAAGCCAATTCACTGGATGTTTTCAAGAGAAAGTCAGATTTGGCTCTTGGGGCTAAAGGAATCAAGGGATATGGGGAAAAAAGCAGAAATGGGGTACTAGTTTTGGACGATCAGCTGTCTCATTAAGTCTCTCTGATTCATAAAGGACTTTGCATTAAGGACGTTTTTTTTTGCACTAGTAGTGTGGTTATTAATTAATTAATTATTTTTTTGTTTATTGTATATTATGTCTTCGTATTGTTACTGCTGCAAGTAAGAATTTCATTTCCAGTGTGGGTGACAATTAAACATCCATGATTCTTTAGATTCGTGATTCAGTTTCGGATGAAGTGGCAACATCCAAAGTGAGAAATGACGGATATAACCATCGATCTATCTTTCCCTTGTGCTTTCTCCAAAGGATTGCCACCCGGGTTAGGATTGTCAAACGTTAGTTACTTTTTTGGTATTTTTAAGTTTCTTGGGCAATACGCTTTCCTCTTTCAATCCTGTTTTCTCTGTCAAGTCCCCGCTTCCATTTTTCCCATATTCTTTTCTAGGCACAATGCCAACCTCCATGTCCAGCAGTGGCCCTGCTTTCCAATGGCCAAGATTATGACTTATCTTCCCGCACTGCCGGGCTGCAAATTTGGAAGTTAAAACTCACTTGACCTCAGTCTTGATGAATGAAAGTCATCACTTTGGTCACTCTGTAGTGTAAGAAAATAACTGCAGATACTGGTACAAATCGAAGGTATTTATTTCACAAAATGCTGGAGTAACTCTGCAGGTCAGGCAGCATCTCGGGAGAGAAGGATTGGGCGGCGTTTCGGGTCGAGACCCTTCTTCAGACTTTGGTCACTCTCATCAATTACACTCCTTTTGGTGTAATCTTCATTGTTGTTCCTGAATACTACCTCTGGCCAATTCAGGAGTTACACTTCCATTATGATCTTCAGCTGTGTTTCAAATCATTCATATCCTCTCCATCGCCAGCTGTGCCTGCCTCCACTAATGGTGAGCAAACAAACAAACTATTTTAGAGCTATCGAAAATCTTACCTTGAGTCTGAAGCAGGGACTTGACCTGAAACATCACCTATTCCTTTTCTCCAGAGATGCTGCCTGACACACTAATTAATTCCACCATTGTGTGTCTATCTTCGGTGTAAACCAACATCTGCAGTTTCAGTTCAGTTTATTATATTGTCACGTGTACCGAGGTACAGTGGAAACAGTGCAGCACTGGGGTTCCGCAGGGAACAGTGCTAGCGCCATTCTTGTTCACCCTGTACAGTGTGGACTTCAGGCACAGCTCCGCAGACTCCTATCTACAGCAGTTATCTGACGACTCTGCCATCGTCGGCCTCATCACGGACGACGAGGACAGGGCGTACAGAGAACTGATCAAGGAGTTTGTGGACTGGTGCCAGCGGAACTGCCTCCGGATCAACTCGGGGAAAACCAGGGAGATGGTGGTAGATTTCCGCAGGCGCAACCAGGTCCCCCCGACACCGGTGAACATCCAGGGAATGGACATCTAGAGAGTGGATTCTTATAAGTACCTGGGTGTCTACCTCAACAATAAACTGGACTGGACTGAAAACACCGATGCACTATACAGAAAGGGCCAGAGCAGACTTTATCTGCTAAGGAGACTCGGGTCCTTTGGAGTGCAGGGGGCACTCCTAAGGACCTTCTACAACACGGTGGTTGCATCGGCCATTTTCTATGGAGTGGTCTGTTGGAGCAGCAGCATCTCAGCGGCGGAAAGGAAGAGACTCGACAAGCTGGTCAGGAAGGCCAGCTCTGTCCTGGGTTGCCCCCTCGACTCAGTGCAGGCGGTGGGAGAGAGAGGAGGATGGTGGCAAAGCTAACATCGCTGCTGGACAACGACTCCCACCCCTTGCAGGACACTGTCACTGCACTGAGTAGCTCCTTCAGTGACAGACTCCTTCACCCCAAGTGCGTGAAGGAGAGATATAGGAGGTCCTTCCTTCTCGCTGCTGTGAGACTGCACAACCAACACTGCTCCCAGCAGACGAGTCAACAATAACAGCTAAGAACACACAGAAAACTGATGACAATTTATGAATCTTTTATTTATAATGAATGATCTCTTGATCTCTTGCTATCCACTTTGCTGCTGTAACACTGTAAATTTCCCCGGTGTGGGACGAATAAAGGAATATATTATTATTATTAAAGCTTTTGTTGCATGGCATCCAGTCAGCAGAAAGACAGTACATGATTTCAATCAAACCATTAGTGTTTAGATACATGGTAAAGGAATACAGTTTAGTGCAAGGTTAAGCCAGCTAATTCCGATCAAGGTTAGTCGAGGGTCACCAATGAGATAGATTGTAGTTTAACACTGCTCTCTGGTTGTTGGTAAGATGATTCAGTTGCCTGATTACAGCTGGGAAGAAACTGTCCCTGAATCTGGAGGTTTCCGTGTTTTCACACCTTTGCACCTTTTGCCTGATGGGAGAGGGGAGACATCTCTGTTCCTCGTTAGTCATTAGAGGTATCTAATTTAGTTCTGCTCCCCCTGCTTTCTCACCACAGCCTTTTGCCTCATCCAATTCATTCTTGAATGATATTGTGCATCCAAGGAACTTAAAGAAAAATAAACCATATCACACAACTCACTGCTTTGTTCTGGTAATTACTTTAAAACTGTGTTTTCCCAGCTCTTGAATTCTATAACATAGACAATAGACAATACAATACAATACAATACAATACAAACTTTATTGTCATTGTGCAGTTCGCATCTTAACCAGAGTGCATGCGATGGAATAGTAAAACATATAATATATACAGTTATTCAGTAGCGGTAGTGGAAATTCCGGTGAGCGAGATCAGTTACTGATGGGAGGAGTGCCCGAGGGGGGGGGGATGGCAGCAATCACCGAAGAGCAGAGTTAAGTAAGGTAACGACCGCAGGAAAGAAGCTGTTGCTGAACCTGCAGGTCCGGGAACCGAGAGACCTGTAGTGCATCCCAGATGGGAGGAGGGTAAACAATCTGTGGTTGGGGTGAGAGCTGTCCTTGACGATGCAGCGCGCCCTTCGCAGACATCGTCTACTCTGGATAGACTCAATGGAGGGGAGTGAGGAACCGGTGATGCGTTGGGCAGTTTTCACCACCCTCTGCAGTGCTTTCCGGTCGGAGACAGAGCAGTTGCCATACCATACGGTGATACAGTTAGTAAGGATGCTCTCGATAGTGCAGCGGTAGAAGTTCACCAGAATCTGAGGAGACAGATGGACCTTCTTTAGTCACCTCAGGAAGAAGAGACGCTGGTGAGCCTTCTTGATCAGTGTTGAGGTATTGTGGGTCCAAGAGAGGTCATCAGAAATGTTGACACCCAAGAACCTGAAACTGGAAACACGCTCCACCTCCATCCCGTTAATATGGATGGGGGTGTGCGTACCACCCCTAGTCCTTCTGTAGTCCACAATGAGCTCCTTGGTCTTCTTGGTGTTAAGGACCAGGTTGTTGTCAGCGCATCACGTTGCAAGTAGCTGGACCTCCTCCCTATAGGCCGACTCATCGTTGTCGCTGATGAGGCCAATCACCGTTGTATCATCTGCAAACTTAATAATGGTGTTAGAACCATGTACAGGTGTGCAGTTGTAGGTGTAAAGGGAGTAGAGGAGAGGGCTCAGCACACAGCCCTGTGGAACGCCAGTGTTCAGGGTGATGGTTGAGGAGGTGTCGTTGTCTAATCTAACAGTCTGGGGTCTGTTGGTTAGAAAGTCCAATATCCAATTGCAGAGGGACGGGTTGATGCTCAGGTCGTTGAGTTTGGCAATCAGTTTGGAAGGGATGATGGTGTTGAATGCTGAGCTGAAATCGATAAACAGCATTCTCACGTAGGTGTCTCTGTTGTCAAGGTGGGAGAGGGCGGAGTGAAGTGCCGTGGAGATGGCATCCTCCGTACTCCTATTCTGGCGGTAGGCGAACTGATAGGGGTCCAGTGTGGGAGGTAGGCAGCCTTTGAGGTGTGTCGACCAGCTTCTCGAAGCACTTAGTGATGCACAATAGGTGCAGGAGGAGGCCATTCGGCCCTTCGAGCCAGCACCGCCATTCAATGTGATCATGGCTGATCATTCTCAATCAGTACCCCATTCCTACCTTCTCCCCATACCCCCTGACTCCGCTATCCTTAAGAGCTCTATCTAGCTCTCTCTTGAATGCATTCAGAGAATTGGCCTCCACTGCCTTCTGAGGCAGAGAATTCCACAGATTCACACCTCTCTGACTGAAAGTTTTTCCTCTTGTTTGCTTTTCTTTGTTCTATCAAAATGATCCATCATTTTGAGCACTTCTCCTGTAAATTTCCCTGGTGCGGGACGAATAAAGGAATATATTATTAACCTACTGCTTTAAGAGACACTGCCTCAGTTTTTCCCGATAGAGGTAGTTTCGCAGTCACAGAGTCATAAGTATGATGCAGTGGCCTGTCGTGTCCACACTGACATTGAATATATTTCCATTCTAATCTTATTTACCAGTACTGATCTATTGACTATTATGCCTTTAAATTAATATCATTTTAAATCTCGTGGATCTTTGCCTCCGTCACCCTCGTCTCTGCTATCATTCCTTGACACCCTATTCAAATCTTTGATATTATTCTTTGCAATGTTTTACCGAAAGCTGAACACTATACCCCAGCTGAGGCCAATCACTTGGGAAAATATTATCAACAATTCTCCTGTTTAGTACTATATGTTGCTATTACTAAAGTCGAGGAGCATGCAGTGTTTTAAAAATAACTTTTTTGGCTGATTTAGACTTGCAGTGTGGAAACAGGCCCTTCGGCCCACTGAATCTGCTCCGGCCAGCGATCGGTCCATTCACTAACACTATCACATGCACAAGGGACAATTTTACATTTTGTTTCACCAAAGCAAATTAAACTACAATCCTTCATGTCTCTGCTGCATGCCTCCTGATCATATTCATCAATGCCTCCAATTTTGTTTGTCTTCGGTGCTAATCGTGCTATTTGAATTCAGATCAATACATTTTTTCCCCCCCATAAGCCTTGTGCAACTCTTTCAACTCCCTTTGTAGTATCAACCAGACCAGTTAAACATTTAAACAGCCAAGTTTCGTGAGATCTTTTCAAATTGAATGCGAGTTGTGATTGCATTGACAATGTTTAATGAGAAGTCTAATCTACTTCAGGTCAATAATTATAGCTCTGCTAAAATGTCACTTTTAAATGATTAACAATCTAAAGTGCAAATCCCAACCATGAATTGCATATTAACAGGTTGTAAGTGTGCCCTTTGTTTCTTGAATATACTCAGCAGGCCTGCCAGTGTTTGTGGAGAGAAGCAGTATTAACATTTTGGCTTAATGATTGTTCTAATCTGCTGAGAACTTTCTCTATAATCTCTCTCTATAATCAAATTTCCAGCATCTGCAATATTTTGCTTTAGGATTCATTTTTAGTGTAGGTGGTGTTCTGTAGTGCAAACATGTCTAAAACTAAATAAATTGGTCTTCCAATGATAGACATAATGCTTACACCCAAATATTATCTTGTGTAAAATGGTGAGAGCAGGGTTCTGAAACCACACGTACTTGCAATATGGTGCGTACTCCTGCCATGCTACGTACTCCTGCCAAGGTCTTGATACACTGTGAAACCCCATTTACTCCTGCTAGGGACTTGATACTCTATGAAACCACATGTATTCCTACTACATGCACCATGAAACCCCATATACCACTGATAGTGTCTTTACTTTAATTTAGATGTAGAAACATAGAAAATAGGTGCAGGAGTAGGCCACTCAGCTCTTCGAGCCAGAGCCGCCCCATATACAGCCTGGAAGCAGGCCTTTCGGCCAACCGGGTCCGTACCGACAAGTGATCGCCCATACATTAGTTCTATCCTACACACTAGGGATAATATCCAGAAGCCAATTAACCTACAAATCTGCACGTCTTTGGAATGTGGGAGGAAACCAGAGCACCCAGGGAAAATCCATATGGTGAAGGAGAATGTATAAACTCGATCCAGACGGTGCCCGCATTCAGGATCGAACCCGGGTGTCTGGCACTGTAAGGCATCAACTCTACCACTGTGTGACCGAGCCACCCTTGATGGAGCATGTAACAACATGTACCCCTGCTCCAGTCCTGATGTACCATGACACCCTATGTGTTCCTTGTAGGCAGTTGTAACCAGATGGGTGTATTTTGGGTCCAATTTTCTTTGTTATGAAAGTCCTGGCCATACGTGGAAGCAAATCCTCTTAATGTTTTGCGAAATACTTGCATCCATGTAGTGGCAATAAGGAATCTCATAAAATGTAATTAAAAGGGGAATGTTAATCAGGGGAATGAACCCAACTGCCCTGATGATAATGGAGGACTGCCTCAATAATCAGAGCTGAACTTTGCTGAGAGCTGCACAAATGTGCCCGTGTGAAGGCACGGGGTTTTCTACGAGTTTAGTGGTAAAGCTGATGGAAGGAAGCATCGGCAACAACGACTCTGAAGAACTCCTGACTGCGATACCACTAAATTAAACTCCCATTCTTCAAGAGCAGCTTCACATTTCTTGCCCGGTGTACATTTTTGTACTGGACTATTTGGAACAATTACATTCATTACATTAATTTGCCGAAGCTGTACATATTTTGTATTGATTTTGATCCCATTCCCAGCAAAGAGTTTTATTTGCTTCAAATTTTGATTGTCCCTTGGTTCCTGTACAACCTTTCTGCCTTTACCTCCAAACCAATTCTGCTCTAGTGTGATAGATTTTGCATTGTATTTAAATGGAGTCTATCATGGCATGCACCACTCCTTCCAAGAAACTGGGTGCTGGGTCACTTGTAATTGAGACTGAAGTCTACATACTTAATAATGGATAGCTCAGGAAATGTTGCGAAGTGGAGTTAGGCAGAGTGGCCATAATGTAATTGAAGGCTTGTCTGATGAAGCTAAGGGCTTACTCTTCACAATTTGCTTGATTTTTTCCCATTCCTGTATTCATGAGCAGCCTCGTTTTCCCAATGGCCCTCAATCCCCAGATGCTGCTTCGCCTATCTGGTCTGCATCCCACCAAATGGAATCCGAGGTAAAATCTGCTGCCGGATGTTTATTAGAAATAAGTGCACTCGATTTCATTCCACAGCCGTGGCACTCTGAGCAAGGTAGGATTTTACCGTCTAAGTCGGAACATTTTGGGATCAGTTTTTCAGTGGAATTGCGGGCGGAACTACAGTGCTGCACCAGAGTATGACCTTCTGTAAACCACTACAATGTCTTTTGTGCATTTTATACTAGGCTACTTCAACAAAGAATTAATTGCAACAGGTTGCCAAAGCTGTGCATGTTGTACTGTCTTTTTGGATGAGATGTTAAATTAAGGCCTCAGAGATGAGGAATATGGCAGGGGTCTATGCGTAGTAGAGCTGATGCACTTTGTAAGTATCCCAGACATTATCTGTGAAGCAGGATCTGAATAGAGTCATAGAGTGATACAGTGTGGAAACAGGCTCTTCGGCTCAACTTGCCCACACTGGCCAACATGTCCCATCTACACTAGTCTTACCTGGCTGCATTTGGCCCATATCCCTCCAAACCTGTCCTATCCATGTACCTGTCTAGCTGTTTCTTAAACGTTGGGATAGACCCAGCCTCAACTACCTCCTCTGGCAGCTTGTTCCGTACACCCACCACCCTTTATGTGGAAAAAGTTACCCCTCGGATTCCTATTAAAGCTTTTCCCCTTCACCTTAAACCTCTGTTCTCTGGTCCTCGATTCACCTACTCTGGGGAAGAGACTCTGTGCATCTACCCGATTTATTTCCCCCTCATGATTTTATACGCCTCTCTAATCTGAAGAAGGGTCTCAATCCAAAACGTCACCTATTCCTTTTCTCCTAGAGATGCTAGCTGACCCGGTGAGCCACTACTGCATTTTGTGTCCATCTATGGTGTAAACCGGCATCTGCAGCCCCTTCTGACACATGATTTATCTCTTCCCTTTCATGGAAGTTGACTATTTGGTCATTAAAAGGTGCTGTTTGAGGGAACATACTGCACATGTACTACCCAATATCACAGTGGTGCAGTTTCAAAAGTATGTCAGCAGAAAAGAGATTTAGGTGATCCTTGGGTTTTAAAAACAACTATCTAAATCATCCTGTCGGTGGTCAAATATTGAAACTTGCAACAGATTGAATCAGCCTGGTGATCGCTGGTCGGCGTGGTCTCAATGGGCCGAAGGGCCTGTTTCCACACTGTATCACTAAACTAAGTGGGGGAGAAGGTGGGGCAGGTGGGTGGAATAATTATCTTGTCTTCAGGGTAGACACAATGCTGGAGTAACTCAGTGGGTCGGGCAGCATCTCGCGAGAGGAGTGGGTGACGTTTCGGGTTAGAAACATAGAAACATAGAAAATATGTGCAGGAGGAGGCCATTCGGCCCTTCGAGCCAGCACCGCCATTCATTGTGACCATGATCATCGTCCCCAATCAATACCCCGTGCCTGCCTTCTCCCCATATCCCTTGATTCCACTAGCCCTTAGAGCTCTATCTAACTCTCTCTTAAATCCATCCAGTGATTTTCCTTCCACTGCCCTCCGTGGCAGAGAATTCCACAAATTCACAATTCTCTGGGTGAAAAAGTTTTTTCTCACCTCAGTTTTAAATGGCCTCCCCTTTATTCTAAGACTGTGGCCCCTGGTTCTGGACTCGCCCAACATTGGGAACATTTTTCCTGCATCTAGCTTGTCCTGTCCAGTTGAGACCCTCTTGTCTTCAGGGTATGTTGTTCCCAATGTTGGGGGAGTCCAGAACAAGGGGCCACAGTTTAAGAATAAGGGGCTGAGATGAGGAAAAACTTTTTCAGTCAGAGAGTTGTGAATCTGTGGAATTCTCTACCTCAGAAGGCAGTGGAGGCCAATTCTCTGAATGCATTCAAGAGAGAGCTGGATAGAGCTCTTAAGGATAGCGGAGTCAGGGGGTATGGGGAGAAGGCAGGAACGGGGTACTGATTGAGAATGATCAGCCATGATCACATTGAATGTTGGTGCTGGCTCGAAGGGCCGAATGGCCTCCTCCTGCACCTATTGTCTATTGTTGTGATGAGAAAATAGTCACTTGTGTGATTAAATGGACAGTCTGAGTTCTCCAATCTGGTCAGCAAAGACTCGTGATGCCCAACTTGCTCTTCCATCCATTTCAAACTCTGGAGATTTGGGGTATGGGATGGGGCAGGATTTGAAATTGGTGCACGGTCTGTTTTAGAACAAAGGAACAAGTGTGTACCGCACAGGAACAGGTTCTTCTACCCACAATGTCTGTGCCAAACAACATGATACCAAGTTAAACTATTATCTGCCTTTACCTGATCCATTCCCTGCATATCAATGTGCCAACGAAGACCCTTAAATGCCATTGTGGTATCTGCCTCCTCCACCACCATGCCTGGCAGCGTGTTCTGAGTTTAACAAAAACTTGCCCCTCGCCTCGACTATGAAATGTTTGCACCGGATGGATTTATGAGAGAGTTAGACAGAGCTCCAAGGGGCTAGTGGAACCAAGGGATATGGGGAGAAGGCAGGCACGGGGTATTGTAGTGTTTATAATTAGAGTGGAGAATGGGGATACAAGATCCTCACACTCACTCCAACAGTGGGGGCCCACAATCAAGTGGTCACACCCCTCACAATCAAGCTTCCATCCATTGAATCTATCCTTCGAATTAGCTTTTGCAAATTAGCCAGCGTTGACATTGGGGAACCTGTGTCCAGGTGTGTCTCTATTAGACAAAATCAGAAAGCAGGAGTAAGAAGATTTACGAGGATGTTGCCAGGACTAGAGGGTGTGAGCTACAGGGAGAGGTTGAGCAGGCTGGGTCTCTATTCCATGGAGCGTAGGAGGATGAGGGGAGATCTTATAGGGGTGTACAAAATCATGAGAGGAATAGATCGGGTAGATGCACAGAGTCTTTTACCCAGAGTAGGGGAATCGAGGACCAGAGGACACAGGTTCAAGGTGAAGGGGAAAAGGTTTAGCTGGAATCCGAGGGGTAACTTTTTCACACAGAGGGTGGTGGGTGTATGGAACAAGTTGCCAGAGGAGGTAGTTGAGGCTGGGACTATCCCATCGTTTAAGAAACAGTTGGGCAGGTACATGGATAGGACAGGTTTGGAGGGATATGGACCAAGCGCAGGCAAGTGGGACTAGGGTAGCTGGGACATTGTTGGCCGGTGTGGGCGAGTTGGGCCGAAGGGCCTGTTTCCACACTGTATCACTCTGTGACTCTGTGACTCTAACTCAGCGGGTCTGGAAAGAAGGTAAGAGGAGTTGAGCCACTAAGTGCATAGGATTTGCTGTGTGTTGTTGATCGGGACTGGCACCGCATTGGGGACCCCCAGGAACCGACCCGAGCAGTGACCTGGGCTCCGGCTGGCTTCAAGCAATGAGTTGTCACGGCTCTGATCTATTGATCAGCCGAAAGCGTTCTTGAACCAGGCTCTGTGAAGGCACGAGGAACTGCAGATGCTAGAAACCTAGAGAGTGAAACGCAAGGTGCTGGCATAACCCGGCGGGTCAGGCAGTCAGGCAGCATCTGTGCAGGACGAGGCAGGAGAGGCGACGTTTCGGGACATGTCTGTCTGAAGAAGGTGTCCCGACCACAAACGCTGACTGCCCACTCCCTCTCCACAGATGCTGCCTGCGCTCTCTGAGCACTTTCTTTTTTTTGAATTGCATGCATTTGGGATGGTTCAGACCCATGCAGGAAGATTGTTCCCGATGTTGGGGAAGTCCAGAACAAGGGGGGTCACAGTTTAAGGACAAGGGGGAAGTCTTTTAGGACCGAGATGAGAAGGTTTTTATCACACATCTGTGGAATTCTCTGCCACAGAAGATAGTTGAGGCCAGTTCATTGGCTATATTTAAGAGGGAGTTAGATGTGGCCCTTGTGGCTAAAGGGATCAGGGGGTATGGAGGTACAGGATACTGAGTTGGATGATCAGCCATGATCATATTGAATGGCGGTGCAGGCTCGAAGGGCCGAATGGCCTACTCCTGCACCTATTTTCTATGTTTCTATCAGTCTGAAGAAGGGTCTCGACCCGAAACGTCACCCATTCCTTCTCTCCTGAGATGCTGCCTGACCTGCTGAGTTACTCCAGCATTTTGTGAAATAAACACCTTAGATTTGTACCAGCATCTGCAGTTATTTTCTTATACTTTCTTTTTTGTGTGTGTGTGTTGGGCTGATTTTGACAGTGATAATACCCACTTGCGAGGAATGAAGTGCATTCCTTGCTGGCAGATTGAGGGTGACACAAGTCGCTTTGTTTTTTCTTCTTCCTCTTCTTCTTCTCTTGGTTAAGTCAGATTTCACTTCGCTACTATTGGCAAAGGGGGAAGCGAAGTCTCGCTGCAAGCCAAGGCGTAGGCAGCAGGTACGAGGTGAGACACTGGCTCCACCTCCTTTTAATTGACCTGTTTTTATAAATAGAGCGGCCGGGAGTTTAATTTGACTTGAGTGATCGAACCTGTCCCCGGCCGCCACAATGGGCAGCTGTTGGACCAGCGTGTGCGGGACCTCCAGCGCCCCTTGGATCATTGCTCTGCTCGCCCAGGCTTTGCTGCTCTGCTGCCCGGTGGAAGGGGTCACCGGCTGGCTCCAGCACACAGGAGAGTCCAGCCCAGCAGAAGGGAACTCCAGCCCAGCAGAACGGAACTCCAGCAGCAAAGCCTATCAGATTGTCTCCATCGATTGGCACCATGTCCAGGACCCTTATATCATCTTCGTCTGGATCTTGGCGGCCGGCGTGGCTAAAGTTGGTAAGCGATCGAGGTGGTTAGTTGTGTGTGTCTGCTGGGACTCTTACTTGCCAGCCTCTTCATTTTGGGGGTTAGCCTCAGAAGGCAGTGGAGGCCAATTCTCTGAATGCATTCAAGAGAGAGCTGGATAGTGGAGTCAGGGGGTATGGGGAGAAAGCAGGAACGGGGTACTGATTGAGAATGATCAGCCATGATCACATTGAATGGCGGTGCTGGCTCGAAGGGCCGAATGGCCTCCTCCTGCACCTATTGTCTATTGTCTAAGTGCAACCTACTTTCAGAGTGCATGTCCTAGAAAAAAAAAAAAAAGCTGTGTGGATAAATTGCCTTGAAGATGAACGCTGGCACCATAATGGGGCAGCTTCGATTGAAGGTTGATATTTTTAGTTACATTTATTATGTATTCAAGGTGTCTGCTTCTCGGCATCTGATCGGTTTCTGCAGCTATGGCAAAGGTGGGATGCTTCAATGAATCACGTTGCTAAGAGGGCTTTGCAAATGGTTTGACAGCCTTACTGAGTTACCAATAGTCTGTGTCCTCTTAATGAAGATAAATTGCATGCATTTGGGATGGTTGCAAATTTGACCCGTTATTTTTTTTAAGTAGTAGTTGTGGAAGTGGGCTGTCAGTTGAAAGACTCTTCAGGACCGTCTCCTTGCATTGACTCTGGCACGATCTCTGTCTCAACCCCTTTCCCCACAAAACTTTAGTTGAGTACAACCATGAAAATTAACTAGAGGACCAAGTGCTGAAGTAACTCTACGGGCAAGGCAGCATCTCTGGAGGACACGGATAGGCAACAGGGTCCCGACTAGAAACATGGTTTATCCATGTCCTCCAGAGCTGCTGCCTGACTCACTGAATTTCTCCATGTTGTGTTAGACAATGGACAATAGGTGCAGGAGTAGGCCATTCAGCCCTTCGAGCCAGCACTGCCGTTCACCGTGATCATGTCTGATCATCCACAATCAGTACCCCGTTTCTGCCTTCTCCCCATATCCTTTGACTCTGCTACCGCTAAGAACTCTATCCAACTCTCTCTTGAAAGCATCCAGGGAATTGGCCTCCAATGCCTTCTGAGGCAGAGAGTTCCACAGCTTCACAATTCTCTGAGTGAAAAGCTTTTTCCTCATCTCTGTTCTAAATGGCCTACCCCTTATTCTTAAACTATGGCCCCTGGTTCGGGACTCCCCCAACATCGGGAACATGTTTCCTGCCTCTAGCATGTCCAATCCCTTAATCTTATATGTTTCAATAAGATCCCCTCTCATCCTTCTAAATTCCAGAGTATACAAGCCCAGTCACTCCAGTCTTTCAACATACGGCAGTCCTGCCATTCTGGGAATTAACCTTGTGAACCTACACTGCACTCCCTCAACAGTAAGAATGTCCTTCCTCAAATTTGGAGACCAAAACTGCACACAATACTCCAGATGTGCTCACTAGGGCCCTATACAACTGCAGAAGGACCTCTTTGCACCCATATTCAACTCCTCTTGTTATGAAGGCCAACATTCCATTAGCTTTCTTCACTGCCTGCTATACATGCACACTTTCAGTGACTGATGAACTAGGACACCCAGATCTCTTTGTACTTCCCCTATTCCTAACTTGACACCATTCAGATAATAATCTGCCTTCCTGTTCTTGCCACCAAACTGGATAAGGTGTAGGAAAATAACTGCAGATGCTGGTACAAATCGAAGGTATCACAAGATGTTGGAGTAACTCAGCAGGTCAGGCAGCATCTAGGAGAGAGGGATTGGGTGATGTTTCGGGTTGAGACCCTTCTTCAGACTGAAGAAGGGTCCTGACCCGAAACGTCACCCATTCCCTCTCTTTTAGATGCTGCCTGACCTGCTGAGTTACTCCAGCATTTTGTAATACCAAACTGGATAACCTCACATTTATCCACATTAAACTGCATCTGCCATGCATCTGCCCACTCACACAACCTGTCCAATTCACCCTGCATCCTCGTGTTCTATGCAAGGTTCCAGCATCCGCAGTCCCTGGTTTCCAGGGAAGTTCATAAGTCATAGGAGCAGAATTAGGCCATTCGGCCCATCTAGTTTCCTCTGCCATTCAATCATTGATGAGCTATCTTTCCCTCTCAACCCTATTCTCCTGCCTTCTCATAACCTTTGACAACCAGGATAAATGGGTCCCTTTCGGAATGGCAGGCAGTGACCAGTGGGGTACCGCAAGGTTCGGTGCTGGGACCCCAGTTATTTACGATATACATTAATGACTTAGATGAAGGGATTAAAAGTACCATTAGCAAATTTGCAGATGATACTAAGTTGGGGGGTAGTGTGAATTGTGAGGAAGATGCAATAAGGCTGCAGGGTGACTTGGACAGGTTGTGTGAGTGGGCGGATACATGGCAGATGCAGTTTAATGTAGATAAGTGTGAGGTTATTCACTTTGGAAGTAAGAATAGAAAGGCAGATTATTATCTGAATGGTGTCAAGTTAGGAAGAGGGGATGTTCAACGAGATCTGGGTGTCCTAGTGCATCAGTCACTGAAAGGAAGCATGCAGGTACAGCAGGCAGTGAAGAAAGCCAATGGAATGTTGGCCTTCGTAACAAGAGGAGTTGAGTATAGGAGCAAAGAGGTCCTTCTACAGTTGTACCGGGCCCTGGTGAGACCACACCTGGAGTACTGTGTGCAGTTTTGGTCTCCAAATTTGAAGAAGGATATTCTTGCTATTGGGGGCGTGCAGCATAGGTTCACTAGGTTGATTCCCGGAATGGAGGGACTGTCGTATGTTGAAAGGCTGGAGCAATTAGGCTTGTATACACTGGAATTTAGAAGGATGAGGGGGGATCTTATTGAAACATATAAGATAATTAGGGGATTGGACACATTAGAGGCAGGAAACATGTTCCCAATGTTGGGGGAGTCCAGAACAAGGGGCCACAGTTTAAGAATAAGGGGTAGGCCATTTAGAACGGAGATGAGGAAGAACTTTTTCAGTCAGAGAGTGGTGAAGGTGTGGAATTCTCTGCCTCAGAAGGCAGTGGAGGCCAGTTCGTTGGATGCTTTCAAGAGAGAGCTGGATAGAGCTCTTAAGGATAGCGGAGTGAGGGGGTATGGGGAGAAGGCAGGGTACTGATTGAGAGTGATCAGCCATGATCGCATTGAATGGCGATGCTGGCTCGATGGGCTGAATGGCCTACTCCTGCACCTATTGTCTATTGTCTATAATGCCATTAAATGACTCAACCTAGCGGTGAGATAAATAAGGGAAGGCTAATCTTCCAAAACTGCACTGCAGGCAATGATGGATTTCTGCAGTGTGGGTTCGGTCAGAAATGCAGAGAGTTTTCTCACACAGTAGAGGACTGTTTAATATGTTGCTTTAGTTCCAATTAGTGGCCAGGGCATGGAGGGCAATTGTAATGCCTCAATTGTTTTAGATTTTTTTTTTTAGATTTAGAGATACAGCGTAGAAACAGGGCCTTCGGCCCACCGGGTCTGCGCCGCCCAGCGATCCCCGCACACTAACACTATCCTACACCCACTACGTCTTTAATTACATTCGCCCAGCCTATTAACCTACATACCTGTACGTCTTTGGAGTGTGGGAGAAAACCGAAGATCTTGGAGAAAACCCACGCAGGTCACGGGGAGAACGTACAAACTCCATACAGTCGGCGCCCGAATCAGGATCGAACCCGAGTCTCCGGCGCTGCATTTGCTGTAAGGCAGCAACTCTACCGCTGCGCCACCGTGCTGCCCTGTTGATGTGATGTAACATAGAAACATAGAAAATAGGTGCTGGAGTAGGCCATTCGGTGCTTTGAGCCAGCACCGCCATTCAATATGATTATGGCTGATCATCTAAAATCAGTACCCTGTTCCTGCTTTTTCCCCATTCCCTTGATTCCTTTAGCCCGAAGAGCTAAATCTAACTCGTTCTTGAAAACATCCAGTCAATTGGCCTCCATTGCCTTCTGTGGCAGAGAATGCCACAGATTCACAACTCTCTGAGTGAAAATGTTTTCTTCATCTCAGTCCTAAATGGCCTACCCCTTATTCTTAAACAGTGACCCCTGGTTCTGGACTCCCCACCATCGGGAACATTTTTCCTGCATCTAGCCTGTCCAATCCTTTAAGAATTTTATGCTTCTATAAGATCAATTCATAAGTAACATTCTTTCCATTATAGATGAGGCTCTCACTAGGGCCTCCTCAATATCCCACAGCTCCGCTCTTGCTCCCCCTCCCCCCACTTGTAACAAGGACAGAGTCCCCCTTGTCCTCACCTTCCACCTCATCAGACAGCGTATACAACAAATTATCCTCCAACATTTCCGTCATCTCCAACGGGATCCCACTGCTGGCCACATCTTTCCATCTCCTCCCCTTTTTGCTTTCCACAGAGATCATTCCCTCCGTAGCTTTTTGGTCCACTCATCCCTTCCTACCCAAACCACCGCCTTCCCAGGCACTTTCCCCTGCAACCGCAGGAGATTCAACACCTCTCCCTTTCCCTCCCCCTTTCCCTCCCCCCTCGACTCCATCCAAGGACCCAAACAGTCTTTCCCAGTGAGGCAGAGGTTCACCTGCACCTCCTCCACCTCATCTATTGTATCCGCGATGTCAACTTCTGTACATCGCCGAGACCAAACGCAGGCTCGGCGTGTTCCTTTCGCTCAACACCTTCGCTCAGTCCGCCTTAACCAACTTGATCTCCTGGTGGCTGAGCACTTCAACTCCCCCTCCCACTCCCAGTCTGACCTTTCTGTCATGGGCCTCCTCCAGTGTCATAGTGAGGCCCACTGCAAATTGGAAGAACAGCACCTCATATTTTGCTTGGGCAGCTTACAGCCCAGTGGTATGAACATTGACTTCTCTAACTTTAGATAGCTTCTCTGTCCCTCTCTTCCCCTCCACCTTCCCAGTTCTCCCACTCTCTTCCTGTCTCCAACTATATCCTTTCTTTGTCCCGCCCCCCCTGATATCAGTCTGAAGAAGGGTCTCGACCCGAAACGTCACCCATTCCTTCGCTCCAGAGATGCTGCCTGACCCGCTGAGTTACTCCAGCATTTTGTGATACCTTCTTTCCATTCTTGTCAAATACCACCCTTCTCCACAGTTTTGCCAGTGTGTCAACAACTATATTGGCGATGTTCCCGTACCCATGTGGAATTGCAAAATTATATTACATTTGCTATCGGTTCTTATCTTCATGGAGTTCACCTCTTGCCTTCAGTCCCCGTTCTGGGTTCTTTGCATCGTCAACTCTGAGCAAAGGAAAGATACAAAATCCATGACAAGTCCAGTCTCTCGTAATGATCTTGACCGAGTTTCTTCCCACCGTGACTCTTGCTAACCCTTGCCACTTGTTGATGACTCTCTTCCGTTATCCTATTTCCTCCATCTCGTGCCTTTTCTCCAATGGTCACATTATTTTTGCACGGATACCTCTGAAATGTGAACTGCGGCTTCTGTTCTTCCACATCCCATCTATTTACCACACCTCTGTTCTCACTCCCTCTTCTGGTCAGGGCAAGGATAGAACTCCTCTGGATCTCACTCTTCACCCCACCAGCCTTTGTATTCAACGGATCATCCTTCACAATTTCTACCAGCTCGGGTAGAATTCCACAACCAGACCCATGTTCTCCCTTATCCTTTTACCATTTCAAGAGCGTGTTTTGCTTCGTGGCTCTGTGGCCCACTGTTCCATCCCCCCTGAGTCACTCGTGTCCTGTGCCATTTCACAATGCAACCACAGTGGTTGCACATATCCTTCGACCTCGTCTCTTTGCACCATCCAGCGACCCAAACAGTCTTTCGGTTCAAAGCAGTAATCCCCTGGCACTTCTACAAAACTAGTCTACTGTGTCTGGTTTTCATAAGATGGTGTCCTCCACATTGGGGAAACCAAACACAATTTGGGCGATTGCTTGGTGGAGCACTTGAGTTCAGTTCACAGGAGCAGCTCTCGGCTCTAATTCATCTTCTCCCACACTGATTGATCTACCTGTGACCTCCTGTACCATTGCAACCAGATGAAATGTAAGCATGAGGAACAGTATCTTACCTTCCATCTGAGCACATTGCTGCCTTATGGACACTATCACCTTTTCTATTTTGTGAAAATATGATTTTTGTCTATCAGAACAAGCTTTACCTGCTGTTAGAGCTTTAGGGGCTAGTGGAATCAAGGGATATGGGGAGAAGGCAGGCACAGGTTACTGATTGTGGATGATCAGCCATGATCACAATGAATGGCGGTGCTGGCTCGAAGGGCCAAATGGCCTTCTCCTGCACCTATTTTCTATGTTTCTAAGTCATTCACTCATGATATTGGTTCAGGTATTTTTACTCTCCTTTAGCTGCTATTTGCAATACAAGACCTGCCTATATTTCCTTCTAACTGTTCCACGATCTTGCCTTTTCCATCTCTTCCCCATCTTCCCTGCAACTTAAAGCCAACTTGATTTCTCTCTTGATGGACACAAAGCTGGAGTAATTCAGTGGATCAGCAACATCTCTGGAGAAGAGGAATAGGTGACGTTTTGGGTTGAGATCCTCCTTCAGACTCAGTCTGACTGGAAAAGTGTGAAGAAAGGTTTCAACTCAAAACATCACCAATTCCATTGCTCCAGAGATACCCCCTGACCTGAGTTACTCTAGCTTTTTGTGTCCATCCTCAGTGTAAACACATGTGGAAGAAGGAACTGTAATGCTGGTTTAAACTGAAGATGGACACAAAAACCTGGAGTAACTCAGTGGGACAGGCAGCATATCTGGAAAGAAGGAATGGGTGAAGTTTCGGGTCGTGACCCTTCTTCAGACCAACTTCAGTCCATCTTCCTACACACTTGTTGTTTATTTTCGTCCTCGCCTATTTGAGATGGGAACTGATCCCGCAGTCTCGAACACGGAGCTGGGGGGAATTATACCAATAGAACCATGGCTGACCCCAATCTGATAGTGTCAGAAAGAACTGTAGATCCTGGTTGAAACTGAAGATATACACAAACATCTGGAGTAACTCAGCGGGTCAGGCAGCATCTCTGGAGAAAAGGGAATAGCTGACGTTTCGGAAGAAGGGTCTCGACCTGAAACATTACCTATTCCTTTTGTCCAGAGATGCTGCCTGACCCGCTGAGTTAGCACCTTTTTTTGTACCAATCTGGTGGTGTTTAACTCGGCACTATCCAGATTGTTCATTATGGAACATTCACGATAAACATTCATTGCTTTTCATTTGTTTTTAATTTCTCAACGTTGAGTTCTGTAAAATGCACATCTGGAAGTCACAAATTAAAGTGTTATTTCAGAGGATTTGTCATAGGAAGGCAAACATTTCAGTGGAGAGGTCGATAGAAACATAGAAAATAGATGCCAGCACTGCCATCCATTGTGATCATGGCTGAACATCATGATGATATAGGTACAATTGATTTTGGTGCTTCAGGTCATTGAAAGATCACTGGAACTTCCAGTGGAATGATAGCCTGGGGATAATGGTGCAAATATTTCTGCAGAACATGCTTTCACTGTTTTTGGAAAGTGATTAACAAAACATCCTCCTTTTATTGAAGCAAGTAATTAAAATGCAACAGCTCCCAGGCAGTCGACTATGTCCCTACCCCGAGTGAGTCCCTGAATCATGGATGGAATGTGAGAGCTTTCAGTCCCATCTGAGATCTTTAAGGGGTTTCATCTCTCAACAGAGTAGCATGGTGGCACAGCGGTAGAGTTGCTGCCTTACAGTGCTAGAGACCCGGGTTCGATCCAGGCTAAGGTGCTGCCTGTATGGATTTTGGACCTTCTCCCCGTGACCTGCGTGGGCTTTCTCCAGGAGATCCGGTTTCCTCCCTCACTCCGAAGACATACATGTATGTAGGCTAATTGGCTTGGTACAAAACTGTAAATTGTCCCTAGTTGTGCAGGGTTAGTGCTAGTGTACGGAGATTACTGGTCGGCATGGACTCTGTGGGCTGAAGGGCCTGTTTCTGCGCTGCATCTCTGAACGAAACTAAACCAATCTGGCTTCACTTCAGTACCACGCTGCTGATCATTGGGCATCTGGTTGGCGGCGAGGGTGAATACGATGTGATACGATAGAACTTTATTTATCCCAGGAGTGAAATTGGTCTGCCAACAGTCATAAAAAACACAACAAGATACATGAAACATGAAATTGAAGTGACGAGTGGAAAATCCAGGATTGGGGACGTTCAAAGATTGGGGACGTTGGAAGGGGAGTCGGTCTGCCCTGCGACAGAAGGGGGAGGGGTTGTACAGTTCGAAAGCCACAGCGGAAAAAGGATCTGCTGTCGCGTTCTGTGCTGCATCTTGGTGGAATTATCTGAATGGTGTCAAGTTAGGAAGAGGGGATGTTCAACGAGATCTGGGTGTCCTAGTGCATCAGTCACTGAAAGGAAGCATGCAGGTACAGCAGGCAGTGAAGAAAGCCAATGGAATGTTGGCCTTCATAACCAGAGGAGTTGAGTATAGGAGCAAAGAGGTCCTTCTACAGTTGTACCGGGCCCTGGTGAGACCGCACCTGGAGTACTGTGTGCAGTTTTGGTCTCCAAATTTGAGGAAGGATATTCTTGCTATTGAGGGCGTGCAGCGTAGGTTCACTAGGTTAATTCCCGGAATGGCGGGACTGTCGTATGTTGAAAGGCTGGAGCAATTAGGCTTGTATGCACTGGAATTTAGAAGGATGAGGGGGGATCTTATTGAAACATATAAGATAATTAGGGGATTGGACACATTAGAGGCAGGAAACATGTTCCCAATGTTGGGGGAGTCCAGAACAAGGGGCCACGGTTTAAGAATAAGGGGTAGGCCATTTAGAACGGAGATGAGGAAGAACCTTTTCAGTCAGAGAGTGGTGAAGGTGTGGAATTCTCTGCCTCAGAAGGCAGTGGAGGCCAGTTCGTTGGATGCTTTCAAGAGAGAGCCGGATAGAGCTCTTAAGGATAGCGGAGTGAGGGGGTATGGGGAGAAGGCAGGAACGGGGTACTGATTGAGAGTGATCAGCCATGATCGCATTGAATGGCGGTGCTGGCTCGAAGGGCTGAATGGCCTCCTCCTGCACCTATTGTCTATTGTCTATTGAACCACTCTGTTGAATCTGCCCATTGGCAGATCCAGGGAGTTGGTTGTTGGGGTTGCCTGATCCTCCCTCCTCTGAGGCCACACTGCGCCGGCCGGAGTGTGGCGACATTTTGCGAGCAGCAGAACAGGTCAAGATCAAATACAGTCACGTTGTACTAAAGTTAAAAGAAACCAACACAAATCAGTGCTGTCGCAAACAGGCTGCGTGTCCAATGAACTGGGGTGGCCACACTCTCATTTTGCTCGTGTGTTCTGGAAGAAGGGACAGGAGCCTGAGAACTGTAAACGTCAGGTTCAACAACTGCTTCGTCCCGGCAGCCTTTGGGCACTTGAATGCTACGTAACACTTGCCTCGCAAACTGTGAACGTCTAGGGGCAGCATGGTGGCACAGCGTTGGAGCTGCTGCCTTACAGCGCCAGAGACCCGGGTTCGATCCTGACTATGGATGCTGTCTGTATGGAGTTTCTATGTTCTCTCCGTGACCTGCATGGGATTTCTCCGGGGTCTCTGGTTTCCTCCCACACTCCAAAGACATACAGGTTTGTAGATTAATTGGCTTTGGTAAAATTGTAAATTGTCCCTCGCGTGTGTAGGATAGTGTTCGTGTGCGGGGATCGCTGGTCGGCGCGGACTCTGTGGGCTGAAGGGCCTGTTTCTGCGATGTATCTCTAAACTAACTTAAACTAAACTTTGGTTGCACTACATGGTTTTTTTTTCTGCATGAGTTTTACGTTTATTAATTTAAGCTTTTTTTAGAATGATTTTGTTTATCTGGGTGCATTGCATTCACTGGCCTGTTAGGCTCCTGCAAGTAAAAATGGCATTGTTCTGTTGTAGGTACATATGACAACTAAATCGTCTCTTTGTGTGTCTCTGTGTGTGTGTGTGTGTTTCTGTGTGTTTCTGTGTGTTTCTGTGTGTGCCTGTGTGTGTGTGTGTGTGTGTGTGTGTGTGTGTGTGTGTGTGTGTGTGCCTGTGTCTGTGTGTGTGTGTGTGCGCCTGTGTGCGCCTGTGTGCGCCTGTGTGCGCCTGTGTGCGCCTGTGTGCGCCTGTGTGCGCGTGTGTGCGCGTGTGTGCGCGTGTGTGCGCGTGTGTGCGCGCGTGTGCGCGCGTGTGCGCGCGTGTGTGCGCGCGTGTGTGCGCGTGTGTGTGCGTGTGTGTGCGTGTGTGCGTGTGTGCGTGTGTGCGTGTGTGCGTGTGTGCGTGTGTGCGTGTGTGCGTGTGTGCGTGCGCGCCTGTGTCTGTGTGTGTGCGCCTGTGCGTGTGTGTGCGCGCGCGCCTGTGTCTGTGTGTGTGCGCCTGTGTCTCTCTATGTGTGTGTGTGCGCGCGTGTGTGTGTGTGTGTGTGCGTGTGCGTGTGCGTGTGTGTGTGTGTGCCTGTGTCTGTGCCTGTGTGTGTGTGTGTGTGCCTGTGTCTGTGTGTGTGTGTGTGTGTGTCCCTTGAAAGGGAGTACATGGGGGATGGGACCATTTTTCTCCTATTAACTGTTTGGGCATAAAATTGTTGGGAGTGAGATGGAAATGTGCACAGTGCCCTCTTTGCGACCAGGAACTGAATAGCTGGAGGCTCTTAACCAGTCAATTCCTGAGCAGGTGTGGAATCTTGTGTAGGAAAATAACTGCAGATGCTGGTACAAATCGAAGGTATCACAAAATGCTGGAGTAACTCAGCGGGTCAGGCAGCATCTCTGGAGAGAAGGAATGGGTGACGTTTTGGATCAAGACCCTTTTGGGTCAAGACAGAGTTAGGGGAGAGGGAAACGAGATATGGAAGGGTACAATGAACATGTAAGGTCTTGAAAGGACAGATCAAAGCAGCCAATGATCAAGGAACTGTATGTCTGGGTAAGAACCAGCTCTGCTAGGCGGAGGAGGTTATTAATAGATGGAGATAGAAACATAGAAACATAGAAAATAGGTGCAGGAGCAGGAGTAGGCCATTGGCCCATCGAGCCTGCACCGCCATTCAATATGATCATGGCTGATCATCCAACTCAGTACCTGCCTTCCAACTCAGTACCTGCCTTCTCTCCATACCCCCTGATCCCTTTAGCCACAAGGGCCACATCTAACTCCCTCTTAAATAAGCCAATGAACTGGCCTCAACTACCTTCTGTGGCAGAGAAATCCACAGATTCACCACTCTCTGTGAAAAAAAACGTTCTCATCTCGGTCCTAAAAGACTTCCCCCTTATCCTTAAACTGTGACCCCTTGTTCTGGACTTCCCCAACATCGAGAACAATCTTCCTGCATCTAGCCTGTCCAACCCCTTAAGAAGTTTGTAGGTTTCTATAAGATCCCCCCTCAATCTTCTAAATTCCAGCGAGTATAAGCCGAGTCTATCCAGTCTTTCTTCATATGAAAGTCCTTCCATCCCAGGAATCAATCTGGTGAACCTTCTCTGTACTCCCTCTATGGCAAGAATGTCTTTCCTCAGATTAGAAGACCAAAACTGTACGCAATACTCCAGGTGTGGTCTCACCAATGCCCTGTACGACTGCAGCAGAACCTCCCTGCTCCTATACTCAAATCCCCTCGCTATGAATGCCAACATACCATTCGCTTTCTTCACTGCCTGCTGCACCCGCATGCCTACTTTCAATGACTGGTGTACCACGACACCCAGGTCTCGTTGCATCTCCCCTTCTCCTAATCGGCCACCATTCAGATAATAGTCTGATTGGCTGGTTCTGCAGTCGAGGAAGAAATGGAGGGCTTCAAGACCATCCGGGTGGGGGATGGAGGTGTAGAGTGACTGGACATCCATGGTAAAGATGAGGGAGTGGGGGCCAGGAAACCGAAAGTTATTGAGGAGACAGAGAGCGTGTGAGGTGTCTTGGACATGGGTAGGGAGGGATTTGACCATGGGGGATTGGATGGAGTTGAGGTAGGTGGAAATTAATTTGGTGGGACATGAACAGGCAGAAACAATGGGTCTGCCAGGACAGTTCTGTTTGTGGTTTTTAGGGATACGGAAAATCGGGCCGTGCGGGGCTGGGGAACAATAAGGTTGGAGGCATTAGTGGGCAGAGCGCTCTAATGTATAATGGTTCATTGTTGAATGAGTGGAAGGTGACAACGACGCAGACAAACAATAAAGTTAATCAGGAGGACAGTCAAACTAGTAGGAGAACTAGGGTGGGGGAGGGACTGAGAGAGGGAAATCGAGGGATACTTGGTTTATTGATCTGTCCTGAATATAGTGAGTGAGCAACTTGACAGCCCACACCAAACATTTGCCACTCACTGCATGAGGACATTTCTTGTACCAGCCCTGAAAGATTGACCCTTCATTTTGAAACATCCCTGGATCCAGGGGAAATACCAACTGTGTCTGCCCTGTCAGGCCCCATAAAGGGAATGGGAGGGGGAGTGGAGAGTGTTTGGCAACCGGGAGATTCTATTCCTTCAATTTTAGGGGCAGCATGGTGGCGCAATGGTAGAGTTGCTGCCTTACAGCGAATGCAGCGCCGGGGGATCAGGGAGTTGCGGAGGAAATGGTCTCGGCAGAAAGGGACAGTGATGGGAAGATGTGGCTAGTGGTGGGATCCCGTTGGAAGTGGCAAAAATATCGGAGCATTATGTGCTGTATTTGACGGCTGATTGGGTGCAAGGTGAGGACTTGTTCCCCCTCCCACAGTTGTAATAGGGACAAAGAGTGGAGCTGCGGGATATCGAGGAGACCCTAGTGACGGCCTCGTCTACGATAGAAGAGTGGAACCCCCATTCCCTAACTGAGCCAGGTGGTAGTTGAGGGGACATTGATGGGACATGTTGGCTGATGGTCTACATAAGTTGATGGGACATGTTGGCTGATGGTCTACATAAGTTACAGCAGAATTGGGCCATTCAGCCCATCTTGTCTACTCAGCCCTTCAATCATGGATGATCAATCTCTCCCTCTCAACCCTTTTCTCCTGTCTATTCCCCATGACTCCTGACACCCGTGTGAATCAAGAATCTATCAATCTGCCTTAAAAATATCCATTGACTTGGCTTCCACAGCCTTCTGTGGCAATGAATTCCACAATGTTACAGAAACATTTGGACAGGTACATGGATAGGACAGGGTTAGAGGGATATGGGCTAATCGCAGGCAGGTGGAACAAGTGTTGATGGGACATGTTGGCTGATGGGGGCAACTTGGACTGAGTGGCCTGTTTCCATGCCATAGGACTCTGACTCTCTGACCCGTTGAGTTACACCAGCACTTTGTGTTTTATTCAAGATTCCAGCATCTGCAGTTCCTTGTATCTCTATGGTTATATTATATGAGGTGGAAAATCTCATGATGTGGACAGTGATCTTTCTCGGGTTTCGTTGAACACTGAGCGCCGTCGTGAGTCTCTAGGACATTTTTTTTCTGAAAATTTTCTATTCCTTCAATTTTCTCTTCATAAATTTCTAGAAAAGGAATCTTAAGTATTTTTCATGGACCCTTCATTTGATACTTTAAGCTGGAAACCATGCGGATTCAAAAATGTTTTGCTTGTCCAAACTTTGGAAGAAAGTCAAGATATACTTGTTTGCACGGTTTGCGTGCTGACACAACGCATTGTATTTTGTTTCATGCAAGGTTGTTATTTCATGAAACAAATATGGTATGGTGGATGTCCTTTGCATTGTGATTGGACCAGGGTGGGAGGCTATGAGGTTGATACAGGATTGTTGGCTTAATATTGTAAATGGTAAACAAATACGTGATGGTTCAATGCAGTTTTTTTTTTAACACTGATTTCTTCCGGTGATCCCTCCTCTGCGGAAGTTGGTCTACATAAGTTATAGCAGAATTAGGCCATTCAGCCCATCTTGTCTACTCAGCCCTTCAATCATGGATGATCAATCTCTCCCTCTCAACCCCTTTCTCCTGCCTATTCCCCATGACTCCTGACACCCGTACGAATCAAGAATCTATCAATCTGCTTTAAAAATATCCATTGACTTGGCTTCCACAGCCTTCTGTGGCAATGAATTCCACAAATTCACCACCCTCTAGCTAAAGAAATTCCTTTTAGTTTCCTGCCTAAAGGTACATCCTGTTATTCTGAAGCTATGGCCTCTGGTCCTAGATTCTTCCACGAGTAGAAACATCCTCTCCACATTAACTCTAACCAGGCCTTTCACTATTTGGTAAGTTTCAATGAGGTCCCCTCTAATCCCAGTGCAGTCATATGCTCATTATACATCAACCAAATAATTCCTGGGATCATTCTCGTAAATTTCCTCTGGACCCGCCCATCCTTTCTCGGGTATGGGGCCCAAAATTGCTCACAGTACTCCAAATGCAGTCTGGCCAGTGCCTTATAAAGCCTCAGTATTGCATTCCTGCTTTTATATTCTAGTCCTCTTGAAATAAATGCTAGCATTGCGTTTGCCTACTTCACTACCGATTTCTGAGAAGCTAGGTGTTGCAGATATATGACTTTTCAGGTCAAGGACCTTCATAGATTTTTTAGATTTAGAGATACAGCGCGGAAAGAGGCCCTTCGGCCCACTGAGTCCGCGCCGCCCAGCGATCCCCGCACATTAACACTATCCTACACACACTAGGGACAATTATTTTTTACATTTTACCCAGTCAATTAACCTACATACCAGTACGTCTTTGGAGTGTGGGAGGAAACCGAAGATCTCGGAGACAACCCATGCATGTCATGGGGAGAACATACAAACTCCGTACAGACGGCGCCCATAGTCAGGATCGAACCTGAGTCTCCGGCGCTGCATTCGCTGTAAAGCAGCAACTCTACCGCTGCGCCACTCGGTACGGACCTGAAATGTCACCTATCCATGTCTTCCAGCGATGCTGCTTGACCCAGCTGAGTTGCTCCAGCACTTTGTGTTGTTTGCAAGATTCCAGCATCTGCAGTTCATTATGACTGACTCTTGACCTGGTGCTGTCATTTGATTTTGGCCTCCATTTGACTTTTGTTCACTGTGTTTCCATAACACCTGAAACTCTATTTCATTCAAAAAAATTAATCCAAGTAGATTTCATGACTCTGGCACAGTAAAGCATGAGTTTGCAAAAAAATCATGGAAGTAATTACATTTCATCACCTTTTAAATGGGTGCCCCTTTACAACTCGAGGGCATCGATTACATTCTTAGTACGAACCGCTGTCCACACATAACATTAATTATAGTTCCAATTTGCTCAATTGTTCCTCATAACATGGATGAGCAGATTAATGCATGTAAATACTTGAAATTGGAAAGATCTGTTTGTCATTAGCAAAACATTTGTAAATAATCCTGTGATTCACAAATTAAGCCAGAGTATAAAAGAAAGTTGGATTGAACCTGTTCAAAATGTTATTTAGGCAATAATTGACATGTAGCAACAATGTATTAAAATAACAATGCATTCATGGTGTTAATGTTGATTGTTGCTTTCCTTGTGGTGGAATTTTGAGGTGGATATTTGGTTTCAAAGCAAAGGAGTAAAATCCGAAGCGCTGGAGGTGCCTTGTGCTGGAGAACGGGTCTGACCCAAAACAACATCTGTCCATTCACTCCACAGATTAGTTTAATTTGGAGATACAGCATGGAAACGGGCCCTTCAGCACATCGAGTATACATTGACCAGCGATCACCCATACACTAGTCCTGTCCTATACTTGAGGGACATTTTACAGAAGCCATTAACCTACAAACCTGCATGTCTTTGGATAGATGGTAGGAAGAAACCAGAGCACCCAGAGAAAGCCCATGCGGCCACAGGAAGAACCTATAAACTCGTATAGACAGCACCCATAGTCAGGATTGAACCAGGGCCTCTGGTGCTGTGAAGCAGCAACTCTACTGCTGTGCAACCGTGCCACCCTAAATGTGGCCTGACCAGTTGAGTTCTTCCAGCACTTTGTGTTTTTCCTCAAGATTCCAGCATCTGCAGTTGCTTGCGTCTTAATCATCCTTTTGAGATGGAAATAAACACAATTTGAGTTGTAGAAGATTCGGGCTATGTTGAATTATCATGGATTGTTCAAAGACCAAGAGGGCAGGGCGTGAAAGGGAAATGTGACCAGTCATTTTTACTTGTCTTAATTAGGGCCCTGAATCCACTGACTGTAAAGGTGTTGGGAAAGATCCAGTTGTGCAGTCAAAGCAGTATTGGGCAGGCATGCAACAGACAATTTTGAGGGTGATCGTGAAGAAATGGGGTAATGGGACAGAAATCCTTGTCCTAGTCAGGATTAAACCCAGGTATCTGGTGCTGTAAGGCTGCAACTCTATCGCCACACCATTATGCTGCCCCAGATCTTGTTAAGTAACTTTTTTTAAAAAGGTCAACTTATCGAATGTATTTTGGAAACTCTGGTGCCTGCCAAATATGTGCTGGTTGAACTTAGTTCCACCAAGGTTTTCGAATCTGGGGTGACCTTTTTAATTTTTATTGCCTCTCCTTTCCTGTTGGCCCAGTAGTCCTAAAATGAGACGTAGACGGTGCTGTAATACCAAATGTTTCGTAATTAGCAAGATGCATGGTCCTTGTTTAATGTTCATTGTTTTTGTTCATTGTGTTTGACAGGTTCCATAGCTGGGAGTTATCAATGAGAGCAAAATAAAACATTTCTCCTGAACAAATCATTAATGTAGCTGATATTGATTTAAGTGTTACTTTCTTCAGCACACCCTTTCATATCAAGTATATAAATCGGCTATTCTACACAAAAGGATTTATTATTGTTTTGCATTGAACAAACAGAATCAATGGCCGAACATAGTTGATGCACTCTGGCCAATGAGGCAGTGATTTGACATTACATTGTTTTGCTGAAGAGAGGAAAGAACTAAATGGAATCTTGTAAGGTGTGATGCTTTAACATTTCACAAATAGGCCAACGTTTTGTATAGACTATAGACAATAGGTGCAGGAGAAGGCCACTCGGCTCTTTGAGCCAGCACCACCATTCAATGTGATCATGGCTGATCATTCTCAATCAGTACCCCGTTCCTGCCTTCTCCCCATACCCCCTGACTCCGCTATCCTTAAGAGCTCTAACTAGCTCTCTCTTGAATGCATTCAGACTTGGCCTCCATTGCCTTCTGAGGCAGAGAATTCCACAGATTTACAACTCTCTGACTGAAATATATTGACTCGTATATTGAGAAATCTCGGCTCTCGTGCCCATACTGATTGCAAGGGTTTTACACCCTTGGCCATCTGTAGTGGCAGATTCAGGTGATGTGCAGTTTCTAATCATTGGTTGCAACTTTCAGAGAGTTAGAATTCTAAGGCTTGGCATCAGGATAACCCAGTGCTTGATAGATCTTAGTTATTTTCGGGTTCGCAAGACATTGCAAATCTAAGTGAAAAATAAAACTTTACAGTTGTTAGCAACATTCCCTAATGTCCTTTACTTTCCTTAATCCCAGGCTATTGGTATGGGTCAGAGTTAAGAGAGGTTCAAGGGACACATTGTGCAGGATTCAATTTAATTCCTCCTTCTTTCCGCAGATCAGCATGGCTCCATGGCACTTCCCCATGAGCTCCACTAAAGTTCAGTCATAGATCTCACTTGTTGAATGCCATGAGACAAAATACAATCCCACAGTAATTTTTTAAGTCTTTTGCCTTTCATATTTCCTTCTGGGCACCTACTGGTGAGGCATAAATCCGATAGGTTCCAACAAGATTTTCTACATGGCAGATGAGTCTAAGACCAGAGGGCTTGGGTTTAAGGTGAGGACTAAGTCGTTTAGAGGAGGTCAGAAGAAGACATCTTTGCTCCTGAAGGATAGTTACCTGAAATGTTGCTTGAAAAGCTCATGGAGACGGCTGCACTTACAACATTTAAGAAGGACCTAGACAAGCATTTAGATTGCCTGTGCATTGTCGGCTATGGACCATGTGTTAGTAAATTGGATTTGTATTGATAGATACTTGAAGGCCGGCGAAGACATCATGTGCCAAAGTGCCTGTTGTGAGATTTGCAATTCTAGTTAAGGATGAACAAAAGTCATTGGGCAATTAAAATAAGTTGGGTCTAATAGCCGTGTTCTGGAATAATTTGAATATTGCCTTGTGCATAATAACCCGAAAACACGTGACATTGGAAAGTGTGCAAAGAAAACAGGACTAATTGAATCATTAAGAAAAATGAGTGAATGAAGGTATTTTTATGGTCTTCAGAAAGAGATCTTTTGCTCCCTACCCTAGCACCCATCAAGTTTGGTATGATTAGCATCCCCCCATCAATTCTATTGTTTAAAATATATACTTATTTTCTCTTTGTATGTGGTTATCTGATGGCCTCGCACGTGGCCAAATTCAAGATTGCAATATGAAACATTTGTCATCAATCAGATGCTACAAAGTGCAAGTGTTGTGTTACACGTTTTCCTCTGTCACCTGGTGTCATAATCCTTTGCAGGGCATAGGGGGGTGTGCTGCTGACTTGCAGCCCCAGAGAATGGATTTGATTCTGTATTCTGGTGCTGTAAAAAATAAAAGGCAAACAGGCCTGAAAATGGGTCTCGACCTGAAACTTCACCCATTCCTTCTCTCCAGAGATGCTGATTGTTACTGAGCTACACTAGCTTTTTATGTCTATCTTCAAAAGAAAACAGGGAATTGCTCTGAGTATGTGCTTGTGGTTTGTAAGTTCTTCCTGTGACTAGTGTAGTAAGGGACTGCAGATGCTGGTTTAAACCAAAGATAGACACAAAATGCTGGAGTAACTCAGGCAGGCAGTATTTCTGGAGAGATAGAATGGGTGAAGAAGGGTCTGAAGAAGGGTCTTGACCTGAAACGTCACTCCAGAGATGCTGCCTGTCCTGCTGAGTTACTCCAGCATTTTGTCTATCTTCCTGTGACCTGAGGGGTTTACCCCAGCTGCTCAGATTCCCTCTCGAGTTCCAAAAATGTGTGGATTAATGGATTAACCTAATTCAGTAAATTACATCATCTGTTGACACAAAAGACTACAGACGATGGCATACTAACAAAAATCAATGTCAAATAACCAAAGATTCCTTCAGAATTTTTTGCAACCCTTTTTGTCGTTGGACAGAACTGTGTGGAACTCCTTGACACAGAGGGCTGTGGAGTCCAAGTCAGTGGATATTTTTAAGGCAGAGATAGACTAATTCTTGATTCGAATCGGTGTCACGGATTATGGGGAGAAGGCAGGAAAATGGGATTATGAGGCAGAGATTGGCCATGATTGAATGGCGGCGTGGACTCGATGGGCCGAATGGCCTAATTGTACTCCTATAACTTGTCAGGCAATAAGAGAAACTGGGAAGTTGATTCGCATGTCCGAGGGTATAGGTTGTAAAAAGGTGGATGGGGATTGAGATTGAAAGAATTGCTTTAAGAGGATGGATAGGATGGATCTGATAGGCTGAAGGGCCACCTGGTGTGAAGAAATATGAGAAATTACAGCACATAAGGGTACAGAGTTCAGCTGTGAGAAAGGCAAGATGTGATTAGAGATTAAGTTCCCTCTTCAGAGAAGTAGTAGTTAAGGGTGGGAGAGCTTGGAGTGTTTGCTCACTGCTGTTTTGCGTGGAGATGTTGCAATTGTAAGCATTAAATGATCGTTAAGGGATTGGGAATAATAGTCTGAGTGGTCTTTTAGAGATGAGCTGCAAAAGAATTCTCTGGTGTGTTTATTTTTGTGCCTCTGTGTACAATTTGCCTTTGAACATGATTTATTTAATCACCTTTGTATGGCTTGTCTATTTCTTGAGGAAACCATGTTTCCAATTTAATGGATTATGCTGACCTTTTTTGAAATAAAGCATGGATTTATTTCCAAATTATAATTTGATATTGCAGTCAATTAGATTTACATTTACTATCTCTATGATGTAAACAATAAAACCTGGAAATCGAGTCAACGTAATAACAACGAGCTCCCAACTGTAAAAAAAATAGAACTACTGGGTAATTTTTCAGGAGCTTGCAGGTAAACATTGGCTGGTTTCAATTATTTACTTATCTAAATTGACAGCTGCCTTTTTTTTAATGGCTGTCAACTCTTGTTAAGATGGGAGAGGCTGCCAAACAAAGGGACGTCAAGGGCATCTGGGTGAGGTTAAAATCAGATATGATGAATAATGTAGATATTCATACTTGAGATAAAAGTTGGCAAAGTGTTTGGCACATGAGCCTAACAATGTGGAGGTTTGATTAATTGTATGTTAGACAAAGGATTATATTCGAGTTTTTTTATTCTCTACATGAGTGATGTTTGCAAAGTGACTTGGTCACCAATTCTCTCTTTCCTGGAAAACCTATTGATGGGTTTTCATGAACTGACGCTATGCTTGTGACAATGGGATGGGTGGTGAATCTGTGGAATTCATTGTCCAATACCCAAGTCGATGGATATTTTTAAGGTGGAGATTGACAGGTTCTTTAGTAAGGGTTAAGGGGAGAACGCAGGAAAATGCAGGAGAATGGGGTTGAGAGGGAGAGACCGATCACCCATGATTGAATGGTGGAGTAAACTTGATGGGCCAAATGGCCTAATTCTGCTCCAGCAACACACTGATCAGCCAAAACATTATGACCACCTGCCTAATAAGCTGTTGGTCCTCCGTGTGCCGCCAAAACAGCGACCCGTCGAGGCATGGACTCCACAAGAACCCTGAAGGTATCCTGTGGTATCTGGCTCAAAAACATTAGTAGCAGATCCTTCTAGTCCTTTAAGTTGCGAGGGGCAGCCGCCAAGGATCGGACTTGTCAATCCAGCACATCCCACAGATGCTCAATCGGATTGAGATCTGGAGAATTTGGAGGCCAGGGCAACACTGTGAACACTTCATCATGTTCCCCAAACCATTCCCGTGCAGTATGGCAGGGCGCATTATCCTGCTGAACGAAGCCACCGCTATCAGGGGATACCATTGCCATGAAGGGGTGTACCTGGTCTGCAACGATGCTTAGGTAGGTGGCATGTGTCAAATTGACGTCCACATGAATGGCCGGACCCAGGGTTTCCCAGCAGAACATTGCCCAGAGCATCACACTCCCTCCACTGGCTTGACGTCTTCCCACAGTTGGTTCGGACCAGATGGGATAGCCTTAGTTACCCTCGTGCATTGATGAGCCTTGGGCGCTCAACACCCTGACTCCGTTTCGTGGTTTGTCCCTCCTCGGACTACTGTCGATAGGTACTCCCCCCACAAGCCTTGCCGTTTCAGAGATGCTCTGACCCGGTCGTCTAGCCATAACAATTTGGCCCTTGTCAAAGTCATTCAGGTCTTTACTCCTGCATCAACTTCAAGAACTGACTGTTCACTTGCTGCCTAATTTAATCCCACCCCTTGACAGGTGCCATTGTAACAAGATCACCAATGTTATTCACTTCACCTGTCAGTGGTCATAATGTTTTGGCTGATCGGTGAATGAACTTAGGGATAGAGTATTCCATTAGAGTGACCTTGCACTTCAAGCACAACAGTTGTGACCTTACTAGGCAGGGTACATGGACTTGCCTATATTACAGTTGTGCTTGTTATGACTTATGGATTGAGCCAAACTGGATGATTCTTGATGTTAATTTGGTGCAGTCCTCTGAAGAATAAGACGATTTGCTCAGAATGTTTGCGATAGCTTTTTGCCGTTCTTCATAATTGCACGGTGGGTCCCACTGCGGCGGCTCAGGATGGACTTCTCAAATAACTTTGATCTCATGATGGTTGTTAGGTTTCTTCTTGCCACCGCTCAGAAGCGGCAAATGGAAATTTAATTTAATGGCTGTGAGAGGTGTTAACATTTTAGTTCAGCACAAAGAATGTCTTGGGAAAACTATCAAAGAGCGAGAATTTCAGGTTGTAATGTACACAAAATAAAATAGGCTCTAAAATAGTTTATAGTTTCACAAAAGAAAGAAGACATTCCTTAGTCATATTAACTTAGTAATGCATTTACGTGATCAACGTGCAAGATGAGGTATGGTGTTCAGGTTGTATCTTTGCTTTCTCTCAATTTCCTTGTCCGTTTCTGGTGATGAGAAAATATAAGGCCACCAATAATCTTTCATGATACCTGTACCATACTCATCCATGTGACAATGAACTTAAACTTGAACACCCAGTCTATGTCGGTGCTTGGAGCATTCCCATCCGTCCCATTTTGTGCTGTGTAATCTATTCTCTCTCGTATTGGTATTAGCTGTCCTCTGATCTTCCTGGTACGAAGGGCAACTTACAATAATTGACTGAGCTACAAACATGTGGTTAAGAAACTGGAAAATTTCTTAAGTTAGGGGGCGGTGAAACTGTAGAATTCATTGCCACAGACTGCAGCAGAGGCCAAGTCAATGGATATTTTTAAGGCGGAGATTGGCAGAGTCGTGATCAGTAAGGGTGTCGGGGGAGAAGGCAGGAGAATGGGAGTTGATAGGGAAAGATAGATCAGCCATGATTGAATGACAAAGTAGACTTGATCGATCGAATGGCCTGATTCTCCTCCCATAACTTCAGAACTTATTAATCAAAGAGAAAATTATACCATCATGGGAGAAAAGAAAATTGTTTATCGACGGCACTGAATGTCAGAAATATACTGGGGATCCTTGAGTTTTGTGCTAGCTTTTACACCACCCTGCCACCCACAAACCACCACCTTGATTGCCAGAGTCAAAGACTTCAATGAGGTTGAAAAAGACCGTGCGCAGTGGCAGATGCTGCCCCCTGTAATTTTCTTGAAGTTATTGCACGGTGAAGACCATTAACTATGAACATCTGGAATCCTCTGTAATTTGGTGAGCAACTCTTGTGTCTCTGCCATTGAGGATGAACCCTGGTGATGACTTTCCTAGTGGCCATCATAACTTTACTCTTCCAGGCCATTACAATATGCTGAATCCTGTGGAGTTTGCATTACTTTCTTAAAGGCGGCAAATAAATGCATATTTTTTCAAGAAACACATCCCAAAGTTTGTACAATATCATTTTTTTGGTTGATTGTTCACTTAACACTGATTAAAGTTTTTTTTTTAAATGGGCATGTTAATTTAGTTTAGTTTAGAGGTATAGCACAGAAACCTTTGGCCCACCAAGTCCACGCCGACCAGCGATCCCCACACATTAACACTATCCTACACACACGAGGGGACAATTTAAACTTATACTGAGTATACAAACCCAAGCCAATTTGCCTACAAACCTGTATGTATTTAGAATATAGTGCTCTGTAAATTACAGGTAGTTTTGTCCTAACATGTGTTCCAAGAATCCTTGTGTTATAAAAATAATGGTGTCATAAAAAGTAGGGTGTTATTGAGGAAATGGCAGTAAGAAACTAGAGAGCTTAACACTTGCAATAAGTTATTTTACGTACAAGATTTTTAAAAACAACCCTCTTTGTAATAGCTGTAAATTTACTTTTGTTACTGCAAGCTAAAAATACTAAAGGCTGTATATTATATTGTTTAATAGATTTTAATTGCACAAATGTTACTGGAAGCGATTGCTTGTCTATTTCCATGCCCACCCACAATTAAACTAGAAGACTGTCTTTATGCGACAATTATATCTGATCACTGCAGAGTGGTTACCAGAGAATTTTTTCCCTGAACTATTTCCGCACCCAGAAGGAAGTTTTTTACTTGCGTGTCAATTTCCAAGGTGACTTTTACATAGTTATTTAGTTCCTTCTCAAATTTAATTCAAAATTGCATTATAGCTAACATGGCCTGCATAATATAAACAAGATTTCCTAATTCATCAGTTGTGTTGCATCCATTTAGCCTTATGAACGTTATTTGCTGAATTTTCTTACTTTATCAATCTGAAATGGCTACAAACTGTTGCTCAATATGATAGAAAACATGGAAAAGAATGGCAAAGATGCCTGCCACTGTGGCCATTCTTGTTTCTCTCTTCTGGGAGAAGATTTAGGATCTTGAAAGTTTGGATGTCCAGCTTGAAGAATGGCTGCTTCCCCACGAATCAACAGAGTTAGATATAGCTCTTGGGGCTAACGGAATCAAGGAATATGGGGGGAAAAGCGGGAAAGGGTACTGATTCTGGATGATCAGCCATGATCATATTGAATGGTGGTGCTGGCTCGAAGGGCTGAATGGCCTATTTCTGCACCTACTTTCTATGTTTCTGTAATTGCCTCTTTCAAATACCTATACTGGAGGTGCTGCCATGTACTCTTGCTCTTAACATTACCTCAATCTTATTGTTCCATTATTGTGCTTTAGTATTTCTTTTCCACGACTTTGAATTGCACTATAATCTTGCACCGTTTTGCATCGCTTGTTGCATTTATCATGATGGTCTGTATATTGCATGTGTGTATTGCCTGAGTATCTGTGAACCTCATGTGAATGAGGAATTTCATTGCACCCTGGTGTATATGACAAAAAATGAATCTGATCTGGTATCTTGTGGCAAAAGTAAGCTGTGCTTTTCTAAGGAGGAAACCTTGAAGAGTGGTGTGTTGAAGGGGTGAAATGAATGAACAGGTGCTAACACAGGCATAATGAGCAAAAGGCTCATGCAAAATTCTCTACTGTATATCTTGAAGTGCAACGCTTTGTCGCTTAGCTTTTTTTGGGGTAATGTACTATATTTAACAACAATCTGCTTCTTGTTTGTGCCATCAAAAGTTTTATTTGGACATTCCATTTCCTGTCAGCCATGCTGTGGATTTTGGAAATGGTGTACTGGTCAATAAGACAGAATTTGACCTCCAGCCACACCAGCTGTCTGCTCGCTTTTAAATTATTTACGGTTCGTAAGTGACAGGAGTAGATTTAGGCCATTCGGCCCATCAAGTCCACTCCGCCATTCAATCATGGCTGATCTATCATGTAGGAAGGAACTGCAGATGCTGGTTTAAACCGAAGATAGACACGAAAAGGTGGAGTAATTCAGGCAAGCATCTCTGGAGAGAAGGAATCTCTGGTCGAGACCAGAAACATCACTTGTGGCTGATCTATCTCTCCCTCTTAACTCCATTCTCCTGCCTTCTCCCCATATCCTCTGACACCCGTACTAATCAAGGTGATTAGGTCTAATCCAACTCCATAATTATTCAATATTGTTTTAAATGTAACCATTTTAACGGTATAAATCTAATGCTTAGATGGTGAACAGTGTTGAATAAAATTCATCAACTACTCAATTTTGAAATAAAAATAAATGTGTAAAACTTGGTGCTGCAGCCGGCTGACAGGAGGAGTCAAAGATCAATCAAGTTGGACACAGGGTGGGGAAAGGCAAACTGAAATGGAGAATTCCCACAGGCGATGATCAATCATCAGTATTTACATCGGGCATTGGTCTAGATCATAGGATTATCCTGATGGGCCTTTGATTTGTGCATGATGTTTATCACACGCAAGATCCTCTGGGTGTATGTGTTTGTTTTGTATTTCAAGTTCTTCTCATGGTCTTGGACATTCTGACGTGTGTCACCACCAGTGGAGAACGTTTACTTTTGTAGCATAAGAGACGTGGCGGTGAATTGTGTCCACAGCAAGCTCCTGCCAACAACACTGTAAAATTATTGAGAAATTGGCTTAGTGTAATGGTAGAGCTATTGCCTTACAGCGCCAGAGACCCTGAATCGATCCTGACTTCGGTTGCTTGTCCGTATGGAGTTTGCACGTTCTCCCCGTGACCCGCTTGGGTTTTCTCGGTGAAACTTTGGTTTCCTCCCACACTCCAAAGATGTACAGGTTTGTCGGTTAGTTGGCTTGGTGTAAAATTGTCCCTTGTTTGTGTAGGATAGTGTTGATGTGCGGGGATTGCCGGTTGGTGCGGACTCGGTGGGCCGAAGGGCCTGTTTCTGCGCTGAATCTCTAAACCAAGCTAACTTAACATAAATTGGGTACACAGACGTGTTGAAGGATAAACACAAGCCAGAGTACCTGGGGCTTTAACATTTCCTTTGAAGGATGTCACTGCTGAAACAACAGTCTCCTTGGAGTTGCACTGTATTAACTGTTTAGAATTAGTGCTCCAGGCTCTGAAACAAGTCTGCCTGTCAGATAATTAATTGCATGCACTCTGATGCATTGAAATTACATCGTAAATATTTACTAGCCTTGTTTCCATATCACTTGATCAAATTAATCTGCCTCAATTTATCAGGCTAATCTAATATTGATTTGGGGTTAATGACAAAAGCACAATTTGTTTCATGGCATCCCTACTATACAGTGTTTGATCACTCTGTTCTCAATCTTGTATTTAATCCTGCAATCTCTCCCCTTGTTATTGACATCCTTATTGATAGAAGTTTCCATTCTGTGTTTGAAATGAAATCTCTCTCGTAAAAGCCATGCACCCAAATTATCTACAGGAAAATCCCACAAACTGCATCAAGATAAATAGCTAGTGAACGTGTTTAACTTTGTGTGACAGTCATCTAACACAGAAACAGGCCTTTGGGCCCATCATGTCCATGTCGACCGAGTTTTATGTGAGCTGATCCCATCTGCTTGCGTTTGGCCCATATCACTTGAAACATTGCCTATCATTTAGATCAATTCAATGTCACCGATGCAGGCTGTGTTTTCAACACTTTCTGTAGCTTTTCTTTACATTTTCAATGTGGTGAAGTGATCAGAGATTGTGTCTCTCTCTCATGTTGGGCTACTTTAAAAAATCTCAGTCAGAGACTAAATATCTTGATTTTAACTTTTCATTGAGTTTCTCCCGTCTGTTAAGTTTGGGAGATGAGATACATTTCCTGGAATGATGGGCTGCATTTCAATCTTCTGTTAGCTTTGTGTTAATGTTTAATGTTCAAATTCTTCTTGAAATTTTCGAATTCTCCAGCATTGCCGCCCCTTTGACTTTCAAGTTTCAAGGCATTTGAAAGATAATGTTTACTGTGCCTTTGTCAATTGAAATATGTACCCAGCTTAGACCTGAAACAGAACTGCAATAGAATTTTTTAGGCTTGGCCAAATAGGACTTCTCGTGTCTTTTCTGCACTTTGTTTAATCAATGGAGTCTTAAAAGGCGTCATTACAAGAAGCTTTCCTTCATTTAATTTCGACAAACCATTCTTTGCTGTGACATTTAAAGATTATGTTCTTTGTAGAGTGTTGGATTGGACAGGACAAAAGCTTTTTATTTGGAGGATTTGTTTCTTGGGGCACTTGCTGTATAAATATTTACCCTATCAATGCTCAGATTTTAAGCTTAAAAGTTTACAAAGTGTTTGGCTCCATAGCAACTCTCACCTTTGGAAGGATCTGTGTTCAGGTCCCATTCCAGGGACTCAAACACAGTGCAAGAGTGATGGGGACGCTTCACTCAGCCTCTGAATTCTGATTGAGAATTTAAATTGAGTCCTCAACTTGTCTGCCAAGTGGAGGAAAAATATCATAAGGGACTGTATCTGAGAAGAATTGAGTTAATCCAGATTTTCTGGCCAATATTCCTAAAATATATGTGTAAGAAGGAACTGCAGATGCTGGTTTAAACCATAGATAGACGCCAAAAGCTGGAGTAACTCAGCAGGACAGGCAGCATCTCTGGAGAGAAGGAATGGGTGACATTTTGGGTCGAGACCCTTCTTCAGACTGATTTTCCCTGGGAGCTCCGGTTTCCTCCCACACTCCAAAGATGCAAAGGTTTGCTGGTTAATTGGCTTGGTAAAATTGTAAATTGTCCCTAGTGTGGAGAGAATAGTGATGATGTGCGGGGATTGCTGGTCGGCACGGACTCTGGGGTGAAGTGCCCATTTCCTTGCTGTATCTCTATTATTACATGACACAAGGATACCAGACAAGAATTGTAGGGAAAGGGAGCATGAGGAGAAACGTTTTAAACAATTTAAATATCCACCTGTTTTATTCTTTTGTGTTGATCCTGTGGTCAAATCAGGGCAACATGTTGGCACAGCTGGTAGAGCTGCTGCCTCATGGCGACATTGCTATTGAGGGCGTGCAGCGTAGGTTTACTGGGTTAATTCCTTGAATGGCGGGACTGTCATATGTTGAAAGACTGGAGCAACTAGGCTTGTATACACGGGAATTTAGAAGGATGAGAGGAGATCTTATCGAAACGTATAAGATTATTAAGGGGTTGGACACGTTAGAGGCAGGAAACATGTTCCCAATGTTGGGGGAGCCAAGAACAAGGGGCCACAGTTTAAGAATAAGGGGTAGGCCATTTAGAACGGAGATGAGGAAAAACTTTTTCAGTCAGAGAGTTGTAAATCTGTGGATTTCTCTGCCTCAGAAGGCAGTGGAAGCCAATTCTCTGAATGCATTCAAGAGAGAGCTAGATAGAGCTCTTAAGGATAGCGGAGTCAGGGGGTATGGGGAGAAGGCAGGAACGGGGTACATTGAGAATGATCAGCCATGATCACATTGAATGGCGGTGCTGGCTCGAAGGGCCGAATGGCCTCCTCCTGCACATATTGTCTATTGACAGAGACCCTGTTTCGATCCTGACCTTGGATGCTGTCTGTGTGGAGTTTGCACAGTCTCCTTGTGACTGCAGCTTTCTTTCTGGTGCTCCAAAAGCAGGTGGGTCGGTAGGTTAATTGGCCGCTGTAAATTTCCCCTTGTGTGTCAGCAAGTGGTAGAATCTGGGGTAAAGTTGAATGCATTTGGAAAGAATAAAGTTGGATTAGATTGGTGTAGGATATTAATGTAAATGGGAGGTTTATGGTCAGAATGGATTTGATGGGCCAAGGGGCCTGTTCCATGGTGTATCTCTCTACGACCATAATCAGTAATAACTAGTTTGCAACATAACACAAAGTAGGTCTTGAGAGACATTTGCATAATCTCCACTCCATTTCCTCATCTCTAATCACGCTCTCATTTCCTTAAACATCAGGAAAGTCCAGAAATAGACAATAGACAATAGGTGCAGGAGTAGGCCATTCAGCCCTTCGAGCCAGCACCGCCATTCAATGCGATCATGGCTGATCACTCTCAATCAGTACCCCGTTCCTGCCTTCTCCCCATACCCCCTCACTCCGCTATCCTTAAGAGCTCTATCCAGCTCTCTCTTGAAAGCATCCAACGAACTGGCCTCCACTGCCTTCTGAGGCAGAGAATTCCACACCTTCACCACTCTCTGACTGAAAAAGTTCTTCCTCATCTCTGTTCTAAATGGCCTACCCCTTATTCTTAAACTGTGGCCCCTTGTTCTGGACTCCCCCAACATTGGGAACATGTTTCCTGCCTCTAATGTGTCCAATCCCCTAATTATCTTATATGTTTCAATAAGCTCCCCCCTCATCCTTCTAAATTCCAGTGTATACAAGCCCAATCGCTCCAGCCTTTCAACATACGACAGTCCCGCCATTCCGGGAATTAACCTAGTGAACCTACGCTGCACGCCCTCCATAGCAAGAATATCCTTCCTCAAATTTGGAGACCAAAACTGCACACAGTACTCCAGGTGCGGTCTCACCAGGGCCCGGTACAACTGTAGAAGGACCTCTTTGCTCCTATACTCAACTCCTCTTGTTATGAAGGCCAACATTCCATTGGCTTTCTTCACTGCCTGCTGTACCTGCATGCTTCCTTTCATTGACTGATGCACTAGGACACCCAGATCTCGTTGAACTCCCCCTCCTCCTAACTTGACACCATTCAGATAATAATCTGCCTTTCTATTCTTACTTCCAAAGTGAATAACCTCACACTTATCTACATTAAACTGCATCTGCCATGTATCCGCCCACTCACACAACCTGTCCAAGTCACCCTGCAGCCTTATTGCATCTTCCTCACAATTCACACTACCCCCCAGCTTAGTATCATCTGCAAATTTGCTAATGGTACTTTTAATCCCTTCGTCTAAGTCATTAATGTATATCGTAAATAATTGGGGTCCCAGCACCGAACCTTGCGGTACCCCACTGGTCACTGCCTGCCATTCCGAAAGGGCCCCATTTATCCCCACTCTTTGCTTTCTGTCTGTCAACCAATTTTCTATCCATGTCAGTACCCTACCCCCAATACCATGTGCCCTAATTTTGCCCACTAATCTCCTATGTGGGACCTTGTCGAAGGCTTTCTGAAAGTCGAGGTACACCACATCCACTGACTCTCCCCTGTCAATTTTCCTAGTTACATCCTCAAAAAATTCCAGTAGATTTGTCAAGCATCAAACCTTAAGTCTTGTAATAACCCCTGGAGGCTGTGAAACAATTAATAAAACTTGTCATTGTCAGATTGCCATATATAGGATTGTACCACTTGCAATTGATTACCTTGTTTTCAAACCAAAACATCAAATGTTCTTCTTGTTGTATCCTTGGCTTTGAAGATCTTTCTGCTGTCTGTGGTTGTCTTTAAAGGCAATGAATGTTCTTCCTGCGAGATAAGAGTCCCCATTGATTCTGACAAAGGATAAAGATCCTTTAACCTTCTATAAAGGACAAATATATCCTTTAGATATTTAGGAGATATCTAAATTTCATAGATATTTTTTAGATTTAGATTTAGAGATATAGTGCAGAAGCAGGCCCTTCGGCCCACCGGGTCTGCGCCGCCCAGCGATCCCCGCACACTACACTATCCTACACACACTAGGGACAATTTTTACATTTGCACAGCCAATTAACCTACATACCTGTGCGTCTTTGGAGCGTGGGAGGAAATCGAAGATCTCGGAGAAAACTCACGCAGGTCACGGGGAGAACGTACAAACTCCCAACAGGCGGCGTCCGTAGTCAGGATCGAACCTGAGTCTCCAGCGCTGCATTGGCTGTAAGGCAGTAACTCTAACGCTGCGCCACCGTGCTGCCCCACATTTTTCATATCTATGAAAATATAGTTATTCACAGAAGCAATATTCATACCATCCATGAATATCTATATTTTTCATAGATGCTATGAAAAATTAGCATTCAATAGTATGCTATTGAATAAGACTTTGATTTTATTTAATAGCATACTTGGCCTGCCATTGAATAAGATACAGAGTGCATTCCTGTCTATCCACAGTTACCTTTGCGTTCCCTTTCCAATTAAGTACCCACGCTCTTTACCTTAAACATGTTCAATGGCTCTAGTTTTACTGCTCGTTGAGGAAAAGAGTTCTATAGACTTGTGACCCCCTGAGAAAAAAAAAATTCTCAGTCCAATTTTTGAGCAATTTATTTTAATACTAATTCAAATTTCTTTGTGTGCATTTTTTTTCCCCCACAATTTCTCTTGCTCATCGATAATCTCCGATGATCAATTAACCTGTGTTAACACTCAGTACAAATGGGATTCCAGCATGAATTGACCTTGACAAAAAAATGTGATATTGGGCTTGGAGGGTGGGATTGTGCAAAAATATGTGCATCAGAGTCGGGTGAAAATTTGTTTTGTCAATGTCTTCATCGTCGCTAATGTATCTTTAAAATAACATAACTGTTCCACAGAACAGCAGTAATGGCCTCATCGTCTGGACTTAAAGAGCGATTTATTGCGAGCCATCCACTGGAAAAGTACTGGTATGCAATAGTAAATATACGATAGACATTAGGACACTACAATGTGTCCCTTTTTAATGAAGTGGATAGACCTCAGATCAAGGACATCCAAAGGCATATATTCTTTCTGACCAGATTAAAGAATCGTGTTTATATTTTCTTGGTCTAGTTTTGATTTGGGTGCTTTAGGTGATAGGGTGCTCGGGTTGTGAGGGTGATAAGGTGTCCTATGCTGCCATTATTGATGGCAGATGCTGACAGTGGAGGCAAGTACGTTTTTTAATAACTGGGTATTGCAGGAAAAAAAGTTTTTCTTTCAGCCACTTTGCCTTACTCCTCTCCTCCTGCTTTTGCCCATGCCAATGTCATCTTCATCTGAGGAAAACCAGAAAAGCTGACTGCCCATTCCTTCCACAGATGCTGCGTGACTCGTTAAGTTCCTCCGGTGTTTTGTTAAAAATTCCAGTGCCTGCAAGTGTGTGCCGATTATCTTCTTCCCCCAACATCTCCATCATAGGAATAAGTGCAGGCTATTCAGCCCCTCGGGTTCATTCTACCATTAAGTATAATCATAGATAGCTGATAATTGCCTTGAGAAGACGCAAAGTCGCTTGATGATGAGTAGAAGCAACTTGCAATTAAGATCTAAAATGTCTGTCTGCATTCCCCCAATGGATTCCAGGAGGAGTTCAACGATGTAGCCCAAGGTCCCAGAATTGTTGAACAGTTGCATTATGCTTGCACTTGGAGAACTGAGCTTTGACCCACATGTGTATAAAAGCTGACCGATCTGAGATCTGTCTTTTAAGACTAAAGTTAAGCCTGATTATGAGTGTACAAGTAATGGGATTTACTGAGCACCACCTCAATGGGATCAAACTTCCAGCAGAAAGAATACAGAGTAGTGGTCTCAAGGATTTCAAACTTATAAATAGAAAGGGGCTTAGTGAACAAAAAGAGTATTTGGATTCAATCTTATAATATGGAAACAGGCCCTTTGGCCCAACTCCTCCTTGCTGACCCGGGTGCCTTCTCATGTTCCTAAATTGTGGCCCATTGCCTCTAAACATTTCCTATGCATGAGCTTGTCTACAGACTGCTCCACCCTGAGAAAAAGACATTGGCCATCTACCTTATCTATAATCCTCTTGAATTTTTTATAAACCTTTAAAAGGTCACTTCTCAACTTCCTTGGCTCCAGGGTATATGGGTTTTTTTCAATGTCAATGAGTTCAGTTTATTATTGATATCAATCAGTTTTGCTTCCAATGTCAATGAGTTTAGTTTAGTTTACTGTCACGTGCACCTAGGTACGGCAAAAAACTTTTATGTTGAGTGCTATCCAGTCAGCTGAAAGGTGAATGCTACTCGTTTTATCCTGTTGTGTCCACGATATTCAGTTTCAGTTTCTAACTCAGTCATAAGTCCTGTCACTGCAATATACTTGAATCTTTTCTGCAGACTTTCTAGTTCAATCCCATCTTTTAGATTGTGAGAACATTAGTTCTGCACACAATATTCCACATGTCTCACACAGCTGTAACTTCATGTCCCAGCTCTTGTACTTAATGCGCCATCCAATGAAGGCAAGCATGCCTTGTGTCTTCTTTGCCTCCTTCCCTACTTGTCTCACCACTTTCAGGAACTGTGTACCTACACTTCTATGTCTTTCTGTTCTACAACATTCCTTGGGCCTCTATACAAATCCTGGCCTGGTTTAACTTCCCCAAAATGCATCAGATTGCACTTGTCTGCAGTAAATTCCATCTGCTATTCTCTTCCCAGTCAATCCCAGTTGATTGAGATGTTTAGGAAAAAACTGCAGATGCTGGTTTGCACTGAAGATAGACACACCATGCTGGAGTAACTCAGCAGGATGGGCAGCATCTCTGGAGAGAAGGAATGGGTGATGTTTCAGCTTGAGAAGAAGGGTTTTGACCCAAAACGTCACCCATTCCTTCTCTCCAGAGATGATGCCTGTCCTGCTGAGTTGCTCCAGCACGGTGTGTCTATCTTCAGTGTAAACCAGCATCTGCAGTTCCTTCCTAAACATCTCAAGCAACTGGGATTGACTGGGAAGAGAATGGCAGATGGAATTTACTGCAGACAAGTGCAGTTGAGTTACTCCAGCATTTTGTATCTATCTCCAGTTGATTGAGATCCTGTTGGAACCTTGAATAACCTTCTTCCACCACCACCAATTTTGATGTCACCCCCATACATAGTAACCATTTGGATGAGACCTGCCATCTCATCCAAATTGTTAATGTATAAACTAAGCTACAGGGTACCCAGCACTGATCCCTGGACACAGATCTCCCATCTGAACAGCGGTCCTTCACCACCTCCCTCTTTGAGACCAATTTTCTAGCTCATCTTGGATCCCAGTCAAAACGCACAATGTATTTTCACCTGGAGGATTGCACCATTTCAGGTAGATACTAGATGGCCAGCTTCTCAAGAGCACGTGAACAGGAATTCATGGCATTCCCAGTGGCACCAACATTCTATGAATAAATATCACTTCACAATGAAAGAACAATTGAATGGTCTAAATACATTTTGTACAAATACTTGGAATACAAGAAACAATTTGAATTGCAAGCATAAACTCAACTTGAAGGGTCCCACAAGGTAACAATTACGAAGGCACAGCTACAACTCTATTGGGACCAGGAACTAGATATACCAGGTTATAAAACACAGAGCAAGCGCCATAGAGAGGCAAGCCTTTTGATGGATGAAATTAACTTAATGGCTAATGAAGGTTTCAAGGGGTATAATTAAACTATTGAAAATAAGAAGAGACCCGAGTACATTGATGCCTTGGTTGTAAGTCACGAAATGTATTAATTCAAAGAGCAAAAGTCATGGAGCATGGTTGGTGTGGTTATATCTCTAATGCAGATTAGGATAAGTGGTAATGGATCACTTGTAGTCAGGATATGTAAATCGATCTTTGTTTTTAACCGAAGGTAGATACAAAATGCTGGAGTAACTCAGCGGATCAAGCAGCATTTCTGGAGAGAAGGAATGGGTGACGTTTCGTGTCGAGACCCTTCTTCAGACTGATGGCAGGGGAGGGGGTGGGACAAAGATAGAATGTAGTCGGAGACAGGAAGACTGGTTGGAGAACTGGGATGGGGAGGGGATAGAGAGGGAAAGCAAGGGCTATCTGAAGTTAGAGAAGTCAATGTTCATACCGCTGGGGTGTAAACTACCCAAGCGAAATATGAGGTGCTGTTGCTCCAAATTGCGCTGGGCCTCACTCTGACAATGGAGGAGGCCCAGGACAAAAAGATCAGATTGGGAATGGGAGGAGTTGGTGCTGAGCCACCGGGCGATCAGGTAGATTAAGATGGACTGAGCGGAGGTGTTCAGCGAAACGATCGCCGAGTCTGTGCTTGGTCTCGCCGATGTAGAGATGTTGACAACTGGAACAGCGGATACAGTAGATGAGGTTGGAGGAGGTGCAAGTGAACCTCTGCCTCACCTGGAAAGACTGTTTGGGTCCTTCGATGGAGTTGAGGGGGGAGGTAAAGGGACAGGTGTTGCATCTCTTGCGGTTGCAGGGGAAAGTATAGTTTTAAACTTTCTGTTTAGCCAACATATCTTTGAGCCAGAAGTGATTTGGTATTCAGTGATGAGTTAGATTTGGGGATCTGCCTGACATTATGTGAACATTTATCTATATCAATTTGAGATAGGAGTAATTGAGTAACTTGATTTGAGTATAGGAGGAAAGAAGTCCTTCTGCAGTTGTGCAGGGCCCTGGTGAGACCACATCTGGAGTATTGTGTGCAGGTTTGGTCTCCTAATTTGAGGAAGGATATCCTTGCTATTGAGGCAGTGCAGCGTAGGTTCACGAGGTTAATCCCTGGGATGGAGGGACTGTCATATGAGGAAAGATTGGAAAGACTGGGCTTGTATTCACTAGAGTTTAGAAGGATGAGAGGGGATCTGACAGAAACATATAAAATTGTAAAAGGACTGGATAAGCTAGATGCAGGCAAAATGTTCCCAATATTGGGGGAGTCCAGAACCAGGGGCCACAGTCTAAGAATAAAGGAGAGGCCATTTAAAACTGAGGTGAGAAAAAACTTTTTCACCCAGAGTTGTGAATTTGTGGAGTTCTCTGCCACAGAAGGCAGTAGAGGCCAATTCACTGGATGAATTTAAAAGAGAGTTAGAGGGGATAGGGGCTAGCAGAATCAAGGGATATGGGGAGAAGGCAGGCATGGGTTACTGATGTGATGATTAGCCATGATCACAATGAAAGGTGGTGCTGGCTCAAAGGGCCAAATGGTCTCCTCCTGCACCTATTTTCTATGTTTCAAGTTATTCTATGATTGGATTCAAGCTTCTGTTTGAAAGGAAAAGAAAAACTACTGAGACACTAGATTTAGTACGGCTAACCTCCACATGATGAGAAGGCTGTGCATGATAAAACAAGTTCTATTAATGGATAAAATGACAGATGGTCAGTGGGAGGGTGTTCTGAATAACCAGCAATTTATATTATACAGAGCCATTTTATATTAGCAAGGTGTTTGATCTAAAAAACCCCGAATCACTAAGGACATAAGGGACAGGGTTAGAAACAACACAGATAAATCAGGGGCAGCACAGTGGTACTGCAGTAGAGTTGCTGCCTTACAGCGCCAGAGACACGGGTTTGATCCTGACAATGGGTGCTTGTCTATAAGCAGTTTGTACGTTCTCCCCATGACCTGTATGGGTTTTCTCCAGGAAGCTCCAGTTTCCTTCTGCATTCCGAACTCATACAGGCTTGTCATCATATCATATCATATCATATATATACAGGCGGAAACAGGCCTTTTCGGCCCACCAAGTCCGTGCCGCCCAGCGATCCCCGTACACTAACACTATCCTACACCTACCAGGGACAATTTTTACATTTACCCAGCCAATTAACCTACATACCTGTACGTCTTTGGAGTGTGGGAGGAAACCGAAGATCTCGGAGAAAACCCACGCAGGTCACGGGGAGAACGTACAAACTCCTTACAGTGCAGCACCCGTAGTCAGGATCGAACCTGAGTCTCTGGCGCTGCATTCGCTGTAAAGCAGCAACTCTACCGCTGCGCTACCGTGCCGCCCAATTAGCTTGTGGGCTAATTGGCTTGGTATAAATGTAACTCCCTAGTGTGTGTAGGTTAGTGTTAGTGTGCAAAAACTGCTGGTCAGTTTGGACTTGGTGGGCCCAAGGGCCAGTTTCTGCATTGCATCTCTAAACTAAACTAAAATGCTCAGATGGAAAAGGAAGGAACTGAAAAAAACAATATTAAGAAAAAGCGGGAACATGGAAAGGAGATTGCAAAGGAACCAATAAAATTACGTGTATAATTGGAAGAAAAATGCACAGTCTGAGGTAATGTGAGTCCCTCAAACTGCTTGGAATGTTTTGAGGTATATGGGTCAAGTGTGGACAAATGGGACTAGCTTAGATGAGGCTTCTTGGTCAGCATGGATGAGTTGGGCCGAAGAGCCTATAACACGAGCATGTTTGCAGATGACACAAAGCTGGGTGGCAGTGTGAACTGTGAAGAGGATGTTAGGAGGTTGCAGGGTGACTTGGACATGTTGAGTGAGTGGGCAGATACATGGCAGATGCAGTATAATTAGATAAATGTGAGGTTACCCACTTTAGCGGCAAAAGCAAGGAAGATTATTATCTCAATGGTGTCAGATTAGGTAAAGGGGAAGTGCAACGAGACCTTGGTGTCCCTGTACACCAGTCACCGAAACTAAGCATGCAGGTACAGTAGGCTGTGAAGAAAGCTAATGGCATGTTGGCCTTCATAACAAGAGGATTTGAGTATAGGAGCAAGGAGGTTCTCCTGCAGTTGTACAAGGCCCTGGTGAAACCACATCTGGAGTATTGTGTGCAGTTTTTGTCTCCTAATTTGAGGAAGGACATCCTTGCTATTGAGGCAGAGCATCGTAGATTCAAGATGTTAATCACTGGGATGGCAGGACTTTCATGAGGAAGGATGGGAAAGACTGGGCTTGTATTCACTGGAGTTTAGAAGGATGGGAGGGGATCTTATAGAGACATATAAAATTATAAAAGGACTGGACAAGCTAGATTGCAGGAAAACTGTTCCCAATGTTGGAGTCCAGAACCATGGGCCACAGTCTAAGAATAAAGGGGAGGCCATTTAAAACTGAGGTGAGAAGAAACTTTTTCACCCAGAGTTGTGAATTTGTGGAATTTTCTGCCAAGGAAGGCTGTGGAGGCCAATTCGCTGGATGAATTTAAAAGAGAGTTAGATATAGCTCTGGAGGTTAGCGGAATCAGGGGATATGGGGAGAAGGCAGGCACAGGTTACTGATTGTGGATGATCAGCCACGATCACAATGAATGGCCGTGCTGGCTCAAAGGGCCTAATGGCCTCCTCCTGCACCTATTTTCTATGTTTCCATGACACTATGCTGAGGGTGATTTGTTGTAAATAAATGTTCAGACAAGGTGAAGAATTACTTACAATTGAAGAACAGAGTGCTCTGTTGGACGTCAGAAGGAAACTAATAATGAATTGGGAATGGGGATTGGCCCCAACATTCATACCATCACAATAAAATAATGGCACAATGCGAGAATAGTTAATATGAGACGGGGTTTCCATCACAGGAAGTAGGTTAAAATATCAGACAAGCCTGCACTAAAATCTTTGGAACATTTCCTATGGCATAGAAAATGATACGGATCATGTTATGAAAGCCAAGTTGGTAATGGAAACTAGTGACTTAATTGACATGTTAGTTTAAAGTCTGTTTGGAGAAATTTATGAAATATTTTCTAGACGCAAGAAACTGCAGATGCTCGTTTACAGAAACCAACAGCATTGGAATAACTCAATGGGCCAGGCAGCATCTCTGGAGAACATGAACAAGTGACATTTTGGGTTGGGACCCCTCTGTAGACTGGTCTCGACCCGCAACATCACCTCTCCATGTTCTCCATGGAATACTTTCTGTTGATCAATGATTCTGCTAACTCGATTTTTTTTTTTTTTGAGAGAGGAATAAGTTATTGGGCAGCAAATCTGACATGTATTTATAAATGTAGAAGTGATAATTGTCTTGGCTTCCCATGAGATTTATCCATCACAGAGACCAATCCGCGGCCACTTTGATTCGCACCATGCTGAGCCAAGAATCAGCTGAAAGCACTGGATGCAAAAGAGGGCGAAAAGACCAGATGAGTGGCTGGGTTGTAGGACTCGAAGACTTGTGCTGAAGAACTGTTCTTGATCAGAACAGGTGTCCAGGGAGAAGACAGGACAATGGGATTAGGAGGCAGAGATCATCCATGATTGAATGATGAGGTGGACTCAATGGGCAGAATGGCCTAATTCTTCTCCTACAATTGGGGACTATTGTGAACTGATCAATTTCCCTCCTGGGATAAATAAAGTTGTATCGTATTGTATCGAACTTGTGAACTAACCCCAGATCCAGCTGTTAAAATGCTGGCAGCTACCTGTTCATTGGAAAAATATAGTAAGGTATGTCCTTATCTCTGAAAATGGTATACACCCAGTTTGGGTCAATTTACCCTCCAATCATCAGAATAGAGTTTAGTTTAGTTTATTGTCACTTGTACTGAGATATGTCCTTTTCTGCTGAGGTTGTGCCCTCTGGTCCTCAGCTCTCCCACTAGTGGAAACCTCATCTCCACATTCACTCCATTTAGGCCTTTCATCGTTCCGTAATGTAAGTACTGCGTGCAGCGTAGGTTCACTAGGTTAATTCCCGGAATGGCGGGACTGTCGTATGTTGAAAGACTGGAGCGACTAGGCTTGTATACACTGGAATTTAGAAGGATGAGAGGGGATCTTATCGAAACGTATAAGATTATTAAGGGGTTGGACACGTTAGAGGCAGGAAACATGTTCCCAGTGTTGGGGGAGTCCAGAACAAGGGGCCACAGTTTAAGAAGAAGGGGTAGGCCATTTAGAACGGAGATGTGGAAAAACTTTTTCAGTCAGAGAGTTGTGAATCTGTGGAATTCTCTTCCTCAGAAGGCAGTAGAGGCCAATTCTCTGAATGCATTCAAGAGAGAGCTAGATAGAGCTCTTAAGGATAGCGGAGTCAGGGGTATGGGGGAGAAGGCAGGAACGGGGTACTGATTGAGAATGATCAGCCATGATCACATTGAATGGCGGTGCTGGCTCGAAGGGCAGAATGGCCTCCTCCTGCACCTATTGTCTACTGTACTATCTTCAGTGCCTTCAGCAATAGACTGGTTCCACCAAGATGCAGGACGGAATGTCACAGGTGATCCTCCTTACGGACTGAGCGAAGGTGTTGAGCGAAACAATCGCTAATCCTGCATTTGGTCTCGCCGATGTAGAGAAGTTGACATCTGGAGCAGCGGATACAATAGATGAGGTTGGAGGAGGTGCAGGTGAACCTATTTCCCTTCTGGGACAAATGAAGTTGTATCGTATCAAGACTGTATTCAATTGCATTCATTCAATTCAACCAAGGGGCCACATCACTTGTAGCCAAATATTGATGTGAATTTATCAAAAATCAAGGGGCAGTCAACTTCTGCAGAAAGCGGCACTTCATAGAACTCCAACTGTGAACATGTCTTTGGTATGAGTGCCCTTGACACCATTCCACAGCGAGCCATCTCCGGTCTAGCCTTCCTGCTACACCTGACTGACCAATGACACCACAATGCCTTTGTACACTAGCTTAAAATCGTCAAGCAAGAAATTTGGATCTCATGCAATTTTCAATGTTTATCTATCATTGCCTGTCCGTCATGCTTGGTTACAGACTGACACTTGTATAATAGGACTTCTTGCAAAGCTTGGGGATAATGTGACCCACCGTGAACTCTGCTCAAACTTGTCATTAAATGGGCGAAATATGCGAATGGCTGTTTTTATATCTCGGTGATGACAAAAAACATCTTAATGGCAGTCGTTGAGTTCTCGGAAAGCAACACAAACGCATTCAGCTTCCGATTGAAACCCACTGAAGGAAAACTCGCCATTGCTTACTTTTCAGTGTCTTGTGACAAACTTTTGCAGAGGAATTGCCGTAATCATTAATGGCCAAGAATACTCGGCCGCGTACAAAATATTGTCATCGACAGCAAATACCAAGTTAATATTTACAAAATAGAGAACAAAGCAAATAAATCATTCACATACACTATCTTCTTGTATATTTCCGGTCACAATCAATGCTAAGCAGCAATTATTCTGGTCATTGTCCTGCAGTAGCAATGTCTTAGTGCCTCCTATCACAAATCTGAAGCTGTTTGGTATGCAGGATTGCAGATAACTGTGATAAGTGTCTGCCCAAGGCTGATAGTTCATAGCTATTCCAAGAATGTTGCTCATTCTTCCTGATCGGTTCCTTTTTACACCTGTTGCTCCCCACCCCTAACTAATATGAGGAAAGATAAAAGCCTGTTTGTATTTTATAGTACCCTGCCATGCCACGTTGAATTGCGTTATGCTTTTTAAATCCCTTTGTCGTAAGGAAATGCAGTAGCTAACAACCAGCAATGTGAGACCTGCAAAAGATTCACACATAATAATATTGGCCATGACTCGTTGGAGAACTCCCTAAAGCTTGTGGGAAATAATGGCCGTTGGTGTTAGGGACACCTTAGAGTGGGTGATTAGCCTACCAATGTTACCATGCCTTGGGCTGTTGGTTTGGATAGATTCCTCAGTAGTTTCATTTAATTTTCTCTACTCTTCCAGCTTTGTTCAGGTGTAAAAGTTAACATTTTAAAGCTAATTTGTGTCTTCAATTTCTCTCCCTGGTATCAATTGAGAAAACTGACAATCCCATCGTTTTTAACTACCTGTCACATTGGTAATTTTTTGCTGCTTGCAGAAATAAATCTTTTCCATTAAGCTTGGTCAGTTGTCATGCAATGCCCAACTGAACGTTACCAAGCTTTTCAGAAGCACCAGAATAAGCTCTCGTTTTGCTCCCCACTTAAGTCATTGGCACATTTAGTACACAACAGGTTTGGGAAGCAAGGTAATTATTTTTAAAACCACCTTAAAAGCTGGTATTAAAGACAGTCTGCCTGGCTTTAGGTGAGTTAAATGCTGAAGTATTTGCTATATTTCTATTAAAATATCTGGTTATCTTGTCATGTTATAAGAAATTATGCACTGAATCCAATTAGCAATGCTTCCAAAGCATTGGGCTAAGTAGCCATTTACAAATCCTCCTGTATTCTTGAACAAGCGTTAATGAAGGGGCTAAAACCTAGGTGCGGCATTGTGCCTGGTAGCAGTGTGAGAGATGCTCGTTCTGACATGGATGGTATCCAGCTTGGGCCGCTTGTAACCTGGCGAGTACGAGTATTGGTTTCTCTTCTTTTAAGGAACCCTTGTGTTCCCTCTCTCTCCTTCACGTCCCCCACCCGAGTTGTCCTACTGGCTTCACTGTCATCCTGCAGAGTTTCGCTGTTCATACCCCCTCGTTATCACCTCTTCCACCGCCAACAGTGGACCATTTTGGGCTCCACGTTTCTTTGATCATCTTTGCTGGCCTTGATTTGTTCTTTTCATACCTTTCTTCTTTTGTTCTCTGTGCCTTTTCATGCCTCTGGTTTCCCTCTCCCCTCACTGTCTGAAGAAGGGTCTTGAGCTGAAACATCACCTTTTCCTTTTCTCCAGAGATGCTGCCTGACCTGCTGCATTACCACTCCAGCATTTTGTGCCTGTCTTTGCTAAACCAGCATCTGCAGTTCCCTCCCACACATGGATAATATCCTGATTTTCTTGTCACCTCTCCCTCAAAATTCATTCCATTCACTGGCCTCATCCAGTAAACCATAAATCATAATGGTTTCTTTGTCCACAGTCTGCCTCTAGCATAATGGGAAAATTCTTACTTTGATTAACCCAATAAAGAATAAAAAAATCTTGAATATTTGATCCTTTTTTTCTATTCAAAGGGATATGAGGGAGTCATAAGGTCACAAGGAATAGGAGTAGAATTAGGCCATTTGGTTCATCAAGTCTATGCCATTTGATCATGGCTGATCTATTTCTTCCTCCTAACCCCATTCTCCTGCCTTCTCCCCATAACCTCTGACATCTGTACTAATCTGTCTTAAAAATATTCACTGACTTGGCCTCCACAGCCTTCTGTGGCAAAGAATTCCACAGATTCACCACCCTCTGACTAAAGAAATTTCCCCATCTCCTTCCTAAAAGAACGTCCTTTAATGTGGAGTGGTGTGGAACTGTGACTAACTAGTTTGAAATAGGAAGGTGTCCTTTTATTAAAGTAACTCTTACCCTCAAACAATATATTTAACTTATTTAACCCCTGTTGTTACTATTTATGATTTTTAAGGTGAAATTCTGAATTATTTGGAAATTGGGCTTTGTTAAACCCTGACCTGCCACTTGGTGGCAGCACAAACATTAAACCGCCATAATCACCTTTCCTTTCAGATTACCTGAGAGGGGTAATGTGAGATGCTGTGAAGAGCAGGCATGTGTAAACTTCTCAACTTCATAAACTGCTTAACATTTTCTGGTACATTTAACATTCTGTGATTATATTTAACATTATCATTGCACAGCTCTGAGGCTTTTGAGAAGTGGTGTAGTGTGCCTGCCGTGAAAGTACACAGGGTTTTGTTCATTAGTCCTCTGAGCAGAACAGCCATTCGGCCCATCGAGTCTACTCCGCCACTCAATCATGGCTGATCTATTTTTCCCTCTCAACCCCATTCTCCTGCCTTCTCTCCTTCACCCCTGACCCCTTGCTAATCGAGAATATGTCAACCTCCACCTTAAAACTATCCATTGACTTGGCCTGCACAGCCGTCAGTGGCAATATATTCCACAGATTCGCCACTCTCTGACTAAAGAAATTTTTCCTCATCTTGTTTCTCATGGTACATCCTTTCATTCTGAGGCGATGGCCTCTGATCCTGGACTCTCTCACTGGTGGAAACATCCTTTCCACATCCACTCTACCTAGGCTTTTCACTAGTCAGTAGGTTTCAATGAGCCTCCCCCTCATCCTTCTAAACTCCAGTCTAAAGTACAGGCCCAGCGCCATCAAATGCTCATCATGCGTTAACCCAATAATTCCTGGAGTCATTCTCGTAAACCACATCTGGACCCTATCCAACGCCAGCACATCCTTCCTCCGATATGGGGCCCAAAATTGCTCACAATACTCCAAATGCAGTCATGTAAAGAGTCTTATAAAGTCTCAGCATTACATCCCTGTTTTTATATTCAGTTTGTTCAGTATTTAGTTACCAGGTCCCTGACCTTGGAGTGAAGGAATGAGGGGGTTATCAGTAAGTTGTTTTTTTGTGACATGCCACAGCAGGTGATGCTCCTGATCTGTGCCCTGTCTTTCAGTGTGGTGACAATTATTGGTTCAATGTTACTAGAAATTTCATCTGAGTACATGTCAAAAATCCTGAAATTCCAATTTTCCCTGTTTGAAATCACTCTAGCAAACCTGGTGTTGGCAGAAAAGGTGTTCGTCACTCCATGGAGAGAAACGTTTCTTATAATCAGCAACAGCGTGTCTTCAACTTTCTCACTAATGTATTTTTCGTTTATGATCTGCTTCTTGTCTGCCCCCTGTCTCTCCGTCTGAAGAAGGGTCTCGACCCAAAACGTCACCTATTCTTTTTCTCCAGCGATGCTGCCTGACCCGCTGAGTTACTCCAGCATTTTGTTTGCCAAGATCGGAATCTCATTTTCTTCCAGTACTGCTTGGAGTCATAGTCACGGAGCATGGAAGCAACTTTACCACACTGACAAAAGTGCCCCGTCTCAACTAGTCCCTCTAACCTGCGTTTGGCCCATATTATACATGCTGGATTAACTCAGCGGGTCAGGCAGCATCTCTGGACGAAAAAGGTCCTATTTCACCAGAAATGCTGCCTGACCCATTGAATTACTCCAGCACTTTGTGTCTATCTTTGGTATTAACCAGCATCTGCAGTTCTTTGTCTCTACATTTTTGCTCATATTCTTCTGAGCCTTTCCGATCCATGTACCTGTCCAAATGTCTTGTAAATGTTGTGATAGTACCTGCCTCAACCACCACCTCTGGCAGCTCATTCCATACACCCACCACCCTTGCTTGTTCCTGTATTTGGAGCAATTGGAGGATTACATTGTACAGGAAATAAAAGGAGATTGTACCATTTCCCTTTGGTGAAACACACACGTACATCCAAAAAGTAACCTCTTGTATTTCCCAGGGTTTTCCAGCACTGCAGAAATCTGACAGCCCTCGGGATGCTGCAAATCATGCTACATCTGCGCTCTAATATTTTAAGATGCTGGTCTATTTCAATGCAGTTATATATTTTTAAAAATGGGATCCACTACTAATGCAAGTCTAGCTTAATCTCGACCTCTGATAAACTGATGGCGATTATTGTCACAAGTTGCTCCCTCTCAAGAACTGCTGTGGTTCTGTTACTGCAAATAGAATTGCCTTTATCGCCCTGACCCGATTAACTTGGGATGTATTATAATTGTATTTTGTATAATGTGCCTTGAGGTTTGTTCATTTCCTCACAAAATTAGTAATCCTAATGAGTTTTAATACTTTTCTGAAAGTTCAGGGCGTTTTATTCTTTTTAGGTTGAAGTAAATTGGGCGTGCATGAAGTTGTGGCCTTCTTGAGAGGTACGTGCAGAAATATATTGGGGATTGCTCAATCCATTTTTGGAACGTGCAAGATCCATGTGAAAGTCATAATGTTACATTGAGGAATAGATGGGTAGATGCACAGAATCCCTCGCCCAGAGTAGGGGAATCGAGGACCAGAGGACAAAGGTTCAAGGTGAAGGGGAAAAGATTTAATAGGAATCTGAGGGGTAACTTTTTCCACACATAGGGTGGTGGGTGCATGGAACGAGCTGCCGGAGGAAGTAGTTGAGGCTGGGACTATCCCAACATTTAAGAAACAATTGACAGGTACATGGATAGGACAGATTTTGAGGGATATGGACCAAGTGCAGGCATGTGGGACTAGTGTAGCTGGGACATGTTGGCTGGTGTGGGCAAGTTGGGCCAATGGGCCTGTTTCCACACTATCACTCTATGACTCTATCCAAGTTGAGCAGTTAGTGCAGAATCGGGGAAAGTTACGGAACAGAAGGAAGTAATTTGACTCTGGATGATCCTCAAATTCAGGAACCATCCCATATTAGGACACAAAGTGCTGGGGTAACTCGGCAGGTGAGGCAGCATCTCTGGAGAACATTAACAGGTGGCGTTCTGGGTCAAGATCCTTCAGTCTGAAGAAGGGTCTCGACCCAAAAATCACCTATCTATGTTCTCCAGAGAGACTGCCTGACCTGCTGAGTTACTCCAGCACTTTGTGTCCTTTTGTGCATCTGCAGTTCTTTGTTTCAAGGCTTCAAGACCAGTTTATTGTCGCATGTACCAATTACGGTACAGTGAAATCTGAATTACCATACAGCCATACTAAAAAAAAGCAGCAAGACACACAACTTCATAAAAGTTAACATAAACATCCACCACAGCGGATTCCCCACGTTCCTCACTGTGATGGAAGGCAAATAAAGTCCAATCATTTATTCTCCTGCGGTCGGGGCAGTCGAACCATCCGCAGTCGGGGCGATCGAAGCTCTCGCAGTCGGCAGTCGAAGCCTCTGCGTCGGCACGATCAAAGCTCCTGCATCGGGGTGTCTAAGCTCCCGTGGCTTGGAGTTCCCGAAGTCGGTCGCTGACCAGAGACCACAAGCTCCGTGATGTTAAAGTCTGCAGGCACCTGTGGTGGAGCTCTCGAAATCGGTCTCCAGTAAAGGCTGGCAACTCCCCAATATTAAGCCACAGTGTGTCGAGGTAAGAAATTAGAAAACGTTTCGCCCAACTCCTCCCCCCACCCCTCCCCCACCCCCACATAAAACAAGCTAAAGAACACTAAAAACATACTTTTAACACATAGAAAGACAGAAAGAAAGCAAAGAACGGGGATAAATGGGTCCCTTTCAGAAAGGCAGGCAGTGACTAGTGGGGTACCACAAGGCTCAAAGCTGGGACAGCAGCTATTTACAATATACATTAATGACTTGAATGAAGGGATTAAAAGTACCATTAACAAATTTGCAGATGATACAAGCTGGGTGGTAGTGTGAACTGTGAGGAAGATGCTATGAGGTTGCAGGGTGACTTGGACAGGTTGTGTGAGTGGGCGGATGCATGGCAAATGCAGTTTAATGTGGATAAGTGTGAGGTTATCCACTTTGGTGGTAAGAATAGGAAGGCAGATTATTATCTCAATGGTGTCAAGTTAGGAAAAGGGGACGTAAAACGAGATCTGGGTGTCCTAGTGCATTAGTCACTGAAAGGAAGCATGCAGGTACAGCAGGCAGTGAAGAAAGCCAATGGAATGTTGGCCTTCATAACAGAGGAGTTGAGTATAGGAGCAAAGAGGTCCTTCTGCAGTTGTACAGGGCCCTAGTGAGACCGCACCTGGAGTACTGTGTGCAGTTTTGGTCTCCAAATTTGAGGAAGGATATTCTTGCTATTGAGGGTGTGCAGCATAGGCTTACTAGGTTAATTCCCAGAATGGCGGGACTGTCCTATGTTGAAAGACTGGAGCGACTAGGCTTGTATACACTGGAATTTAGAAGGATGAGAGGGGATCTTATCAAAACATATAAGATTATTAAGGGGTTTGACACGTTAGAGGCAGGAAACATGTTCCTAATGTTGGGGGAGTCCAGAAACAGGGGCCACAGTTTAAGAATAAGGGGTAGACTATTTAGAACGGAGATGAGGAAAAACATTTTCAGTCAGAGTTGTAAATCTGTGGAATTCTCTGCCTCAGAAGGCAGTGGAGGCCAATTCTCTGAATGCATTCAAGAGCGCTAGATAGAGCTCTTAAGGATAGCAGAGTCAGGGGTATGGGGAGAAGGCAGGAACGGGGTACTGATTGAGAATGACCAGCCATGATCACATTGAATGGTGGTGTTGGCTCGAAGGACCAAATGGCCTACTCCTGCACCTATTGTCCATTGTGGCACAAGTCACAGACAATTTTAATGGTGGTCATGGGAGGAATGTGTATGGGGCAGCACACGGAAGACCAAGAGCATATTAGGCAGGTGGTCATAATTTTTTGCCTGATCGGTGTATGTAGCACTTTCAAATGTGGCAAAGATATTCCAAAGCACTGGGGGTGCACCGTGGTGCAGCGGTAGAGTTGCTGCCTTGCAGCTCCAGGGACCCGGGTTCAATCCTCACTGCAGGTGCTATCTGTAGGGTGTTTGTCTGTTCTCCCCGTGACCTGTGTGGGTTTTCTCTGAAACCTTCGGTTTCCTCCCACACTCTAAAGACGTATGGGTTTGTAGGTTAATTGACTTGGTGTAAATGTAAATTGTCCTCTGTGTGTAGGGTGGTGTTAATGTGCGGGGATCGCTGGTCGGTGCCAACTCTGTGCCGATGGGCCTGTTTCCGTGCCGATGGGCCTGTTTCCGTGCTGTATCTCTAAACTAAACCAAACACTACATGGGAGAAAATCTTTCATGAACATAATATCAAAAACATTTAATGATATCAGTGCGGTCCTGACCTTCCATCTTCCTTGCTGGAGACCTTTGAAGTATCTTTAATCAGATGTCTTCAAACTTTATCTTGCTCTAAATGTTGTCGTCTGTGTCCTTTATCTATACACTGGGGAAGGTTTGATTGTAATCCTGTCTAGTCTTTGACTGGATAGCATGCAACAAAAAGCTTTTCCCTGTACGTACATGTGATAATAATAAACTAAACAAAACATGTACAAAATGTAGTTGCTCCTGTAATATAAGTGACTATATAACTTATCAAGACCTTAGTAATCCTGAGCTCACATTTTCTTCAAAGGGGTGAATTGCTTTATCTTGTCCTCTTTGCTTATGCTAATTGAGGTCACATCAGTACAAGAAGAGAGAAATTGAAGACCTACCTGATGCGCGGATTATCATAAGATTCTGTTGAGACTTATTGTGGAAGAGCAGAGATTTTCCATTGGTGTGCGAAGCAGCATTCCTGCCCATGGTGATCTCGGAAATGTGTAGGCAGGAACTGCAGATGCTGGTTTACATTGAAGATGGACACAAAATGCTGGGGTAACTCTGAGGGACAGGGAGCAACTCTGGATAGAAGGAATGGGTGACTTTTCAGGTCGAGACCCTTCTTGAGACTGTTTGTTGATGGGGTAACATCTTCAACTGGCAGAGCTCTGTGTTCTGCCCAAAGGAATGCTGTGGGGTGACGTAATTGAATAGAAATGTATAAAATTATAAAGGAGGATTAAAGAAATAGAAATGATGATTCCTCGAGAAATCCATCACCAGGGGCCGTAACTGCTGGATAGTCACGAATAAATCAATTCATGGAAATATATCCCCACAAGGCCTGCAATGTGAAATGCACTCCTGTATCGAGTATTTGGGGCAAATCAGAGATTTTAAAGAAAAGCGAAGTGCACTCAGGATGGTACTGGTTAGTACGGGTGTCAGAGGTTATGGGGAGAAGGCAGGAGAATGGGGTTAGGAGGGAGAGCTTGATCACCCATGATTGAACAGCAGAGTAGACTTGATGGGCCGAATAGCCTAATTCTGCTCCTATCACTTATGGCCTTATGATAATGAAATGCAATGATGTTGTTGAAGTAGAGTGAATGAGCATTCTTGTAGTCCAAAAACAGGGCATTGATTATATTTGTTTTTTTCTATGACTTGAATTCAGTATCATTTGTGCAAACAAGGAGACATTCCGTTCACTTTGTCTCATTTGCCCCTTGTATTGGTTGTGCACCATGTGGCACTACAGGACTCACTGCAGGGTCCATCGCAATGCTTAAGGAACATTTAGTTCGGTTCAAAGATGGGACAGGTTTAGAGCGATATGGGCCAAACACAGACAGGTGGGACTAGTGTAGATGGGACATGTTGGCCGGTGTGGGCAAGTTAGGCCGAAGGGCCTGTTTCCATGCTGCGTGACTCTAGAACTCGGAGGATGAAAGTGAACCAATAGACGATAGACAACAGGTGCAGGAGGAGGCCATTCGGCCCTTCGAGCCTGCACCGCCATTCAATGTGATCATGGCTGATCATTCTCAGTCAGTACCCCGTTCCTGCCTTCTCCCCATACCCCCTGACTCCGCTATCCTTAAGAGCTCTATCTAGCTCTCTCTTGAATGCATTCAGAGAATTGGCCTCCACTGCCTTCTGAGGCAGAGAAATCCACAGATTTACAACTCTCTGACTGAAAAAGTTTTTCCTCATCTCCGTTCTAAATGGCCTACCCCTTATTCTTAAACTGTGGCCCCTTGTTCTGGACTCCCCCAACATTGGGAACATGTTTCCTGCCTCTAACGTGTCAAACCCCTTAATAATGTTGTACGTTTCGATAAGATCTCCTCTCATCCTTCTAAATTCCAGTGTATACAAGCCTAGTCGCTCCAGTCTTTCAACATATGACAGTCCCGCCTCAATATACATGAGGTACTTTGGGATGTTCTGAGGATATGAAAACTGCAACAGGTTTTTTGTTGTTTTTGTCGCATGCTTTTGTTGTGGAGAGGAGGATGTCACCAGAGTGAGCAGTGGGAGGATATAAGTTCATGCTCCCTACTTATCTAACGATCACACCTCCCACGTGCAAGATGTTCAGAGTAGATTTTGTGTCGGCTTGTTACCAGTTCTGCACAAAGCCATGTTTCTCTCCAGTTGCTTGAATAACTTCAATTTTATTCGATGTGCCACGCATGCATCTCAGTCGTGTTTTGTTTAAAAGTTGAGAGCTTTGCCTTGTCTATTGTTCAAGTCTGTGCAGCTGGATAAAACCCTCAAAGATATCTCAGCTGGACCTATTCTTGGATCGTCTTGTAACATCAGATTAGATTTTCTTGCTTTTTTATGTGCTACCTCGGCCTTTATTCACAAGCTCATAAATGATAGGAGCAGAATGAGGCCATTCAACCCATCAAGTCTACTCTGCCATTCATTCATGGCTGATCTGTCTTTCCCTCTTAACCCCATTCTCCTGCCTTCTCCCCAGAAACCCTTGACATTCGTACTAATCAAGAATCTATCTATCTGCCTTCAAAATATCCGTTGACTTGGCCTCCACAGCCTCCAGCCTCTGTGACAATGAATTCCACAGATTTGCCATCCTCTGACTAAAGACATTCCTTATCTCCTTCCTAAAGGAAGGTAGATACACAAATGCTGGAGTAATTCAGCGGGTCAGGCAGCATCTCGGGAGAGAAGGAATGGGTGACGTTTCGGGTCAAGACCCGAAAAGCCACCCATTCCTTCTTTCCTGAGATGCTGCCAGACCCGCTGAGTTACTCCAGGATTTTGTGTGATTACCTTCCATTTAAACCAGCATCTGCAGTTTTTTTCCTTCCTAAAGGAACATCCTTTAATTCTGCGTCTATGACCTTTGGTCCTAGATTCTCCCACCAGTGGAAACGTCCTCTCCTCATCCACTCTATCCAGAATCTGTAAAGATCTAAAATTTCCAGCAGATTAAATCCTTCCTCCTATTCGGGAAAGCTTTGAGTTACTTCAGCATATGTTGTTCCAGGTTCTGAATATAACCAGTGGCACAAGGAACTGAGATGCTGGAATCTTGAGCAGAACACAAAGTGCTGTTGTTAACATTTGTGTAGCACAATATTGGGTTGTACAATATTCTGAATTAAGCATGACAGGAATACATAAAATTGGGAAGCGGTTTAATGAAGTGTAAATGATGTTTCTTCTTGAAAACCCATGGGAAGCTCCAACTGTAAGGTAGTCACTAATCAATCCATTCAGAGAAATCTTTCCCCAAAATGTCTGGACTATAGAATGCGTGGAGTAGCTGGGACAAATGGCAGAGTGGTTTAAAAGGGAAGCTCTGTGAATGCACAAAGTCAAATGGGACGCAATGTGTCGATAGGGTTGGTTGAAGTAGAGTGAAAAGACATTCTTGTGGTCCAAAAACTGGCACTGATTACTTTAGTCAAATAGCTTGTTTTTGAGCCTAAATTCAGTGTAATTAGAACGAGCAAGGAGACACTCTGTTCTATTTAACCCATCTGAAGTGATTCATCCAGGAAACAGCCTTTGTGACAACTGGCCCTGCTGTGGACTTAAATAGTTCTGAAAGACCCGGATAATTATTACTTGTTTAAATACTAAGAAGATCCAGATAATTATTACACGTTGAGTTTTGTCTGTCTGCTTGGAAAATGCTGAGAATGTGGATAATCTTTTTAATTGCGTGATTTTTGTTTTAAGAAACAGAGGTCCTGCCAAGGTAACCTCTCATTTCACTTGTTATTAAATTGCCACCCAGTGACCAGAAGGCAAGAACAAGTTGAGCACTTAAAAGCTATTCCTTAGTGTTTGTGCTTGGGTAACATCTGTTTGGGAGTGTTCTTCAATAAATGTTGTCAGTTATTGATCACCTTCTAAATGAGAGGAAATATGATGGTGGGTTCTTTCCTGAGGGATGTGAGTGTGAGTATTCACACTAGTTGGCATAGAACTTAAAACTGTACAGTACAGGAACAGGCATTTCAGTCCCCAATGCCCGTGCTGAACCTAATGCTAAGGTAAACTAATCGCATGATCCATATCCATCCATTTCCTGCATGTTCACTTGTGTGTGCTACTCTGCAGAAGGCTCCCGGTGTCTATTTACCTCCCCAATACATGGCATCCTCGATGGTTTGCACTTGGATCAAAGAATCTGAAGGAAAAACTTACAATTGGATTGATCATTTTGTCTTGGATTATTTGGGATCAATTGGACCTCATTTGTAGTTTCTTTCATCTCTTGTACCAAGAAGTCGTGAAGTTTAAATGTCACTCGAAGTATTTGAGCACGTTAGAATATAGAACATGGAATAGTACAGCACAGGAACGGGCCATTCGACCCACAATTTCTGTACCGAAGATGATGCCAAGACCAACGATTAACTGCCTACATATAATTCCTATCCCTCCCCCATTGTCTGTATATCCTTGTGCCTATCCAAAAGTCTCGAAGGCCTCCTCCACCCTCCCGGTAGCACTTTTCAGGCACCCTCACTGTTTAAAAAAACTTGCTCCGCACAGCTCTTGTAAACATTGCCCCCCTCATCTTAGAGCCATTGATATTTCCATTTTGGAAATAGATTCTGACAGTCTAGCTAATCTATGCCTCTCCTAATTTTATATTGGATGCCCCCCCTTGTTATTGATGCAGTGCAGCGTAGGTTTATGAAGTTAATCCCTGGGATGGAGGGACTGTCATATGAGGAAAGATTGGAAAGACTAGGCTTGTATTCACTGGAGTTTGGAAGGATGAGAGGGGATCTTATAGAGAGGTATAAAATTATAAAAGGACTGGACAAGCTAGATGCAGGAAAAATGTTCCCAATGTTGGGGGAGTCCAGAACCAGGAGACACAGTCTAAGAATAAAGGGGAGGCCATTAGAAACTGAGGTGAGAAGAAACTTTTTCACCCAGAGAGTTGTGAATTTGTGGAATTCTCTGCCACAGAAGGCAGTGGAAGCCAATTCACTGGATGAATTTAAAAGAGAGTTAGATAGAACTCTAGAGACTAGTGGAATCAAGGGGAGAAGGCAGGCACAGGTTACTGATTGTGGATGATCAGCCATGATCACAATGAATGGCGGTGCAGGCTCGAAGGGCCAAATGGCGGCCTCCTGCACCTATTTTCTATGTTTCCATATTGCGGGAATGGCATGGCCAATATGAGGGATTAGCCAGGCTACCACTGGGTCAGCACCAATGGAATCACTGGGACCAGTCTCGTTCACCCAACAAATTTGATTAACTGACAATGGTTGAGTCACATGTAGTCCTAGCCATGCAGCACAGAAACAGTCCCTTCAGCCCAACTTGTCCATGCTGACCTTGATGCCTGATCTAAGCTAATCTCATTTACCCATGTTTGGCCTATATCCCTCTAAAACTTTCCTATCCACGTATCTAAGTGTCTTTCAAAGCTATTACAGTACTGGCCCCAACTACCACTTTCACAGCTCGCTCCATAATGAGTGAAAAGGTTGCCCTTCAGGTTTCTATTAAACCCTTCCTCTCAGACTTTAAACCTATGTTCTCTGGTTTTGATTCCCCTGCCCTGTGTAAATGACTCTGTGCATTCACCCTATCTATTTCCCCGGTGTGATTTGTGCATATCTCTAAGATTATCCCTCGGCCTTCTGCGCTCCAAGGAATAAAGTCTTAGCCTGACCAAACCTGTAGTCCTCAGGTTACAGCAACATCCTCATGAAGAAATCAGGCACATGGCTGACTATCAGGCTCTCATGTAGCCACAAGGAACTGCAAATGCTGCAATCTTATCCAACAAAAAAAAAGTGTTGGAGGAACACATTGAGTGAGGCAGCATCTATGGGGGAAATTGACAGAAGACGTTTTGGGTTGGGACTGTTCTTCGGAAACAAGCTGTTCATATAATTTGATAAAGTAATGCGTAGTTTGTGGATTTCCAAGCTGATAATGATCCCTCGTACATGATTAACAAAGCAGGATAAATGGTCTATATTGCATATAAATTGAGGGTGAGTTTCTGACATTAATGCAGCACCTTGTAATTCAAAAGCAGTTCAACGGCAGCGAAGTGATTTGCTGATGTCATGATTGGTGGCAGATAAATGCCAGTCTGTCTTTAATCAGTGCATTTTGTTCCCAAGTTAATATTTACCATTTGAAAAATTAAATGGGCTCGCTCATAAGGAAGCTTTGCAAAACATTTCCACATTTTGATCTTTAACCAAGCCATTGTCAACATCGTTGTAATTGGACGTAAATAGCTCCAAAGATCAATTTTTATATGGGTTCATTGAAGAGTATTACAGGATCCTTCGGTGGGGAAATTCCATTTCCACCTTGAACTGTGTCTTCGTAATAAATAAATCTGAAATTGAAGCCCAACCCTATTTAAAATCAAGTTAGTTTGTTTTTCGTTAAAATAAAGTTAATAAATAAAATAAAGTTAAGTTTAGGTGCATTTCTGTAGTGTTCCAACGTAATGAAACACCCCAAGGAGTGTCAAGCAAGGATGTCTTGACTATTCGCTGCAATGAATCTTGTATTTGGCACTTCATTTAAACGGACTCCTGGGTCATTTTGAGCTGACTCAGCATATGGTGTACATGCTCAAGGATTCCAGATGGCGGCAGCACGGGTAGTTGCGGTGACTAGCGTGACATTACCTACTACTCATAGGATATTTGATACACAAGCAGAATGCTGCAGAAGCTCACTGGGCCTAACAGTATCTGTGGAGATAAAAGGTGTTAGTTGGTGTTTTGGGTGGAAACACTGCATCAGGACTGAGAAACACAGGAAAAAAAGGTGCAGGAGTAGGCCATTCGGCCCTTCGACCCATGGCTGATATGACTAAATCAGTACCCCGTTCCTGCTTTTTTCCCCCCATAATCCCTTGATTCCTTTAGTCCTAAGAGCTAAATCGAACACTCTCTTGAAAGAGACTGAGAGGGTACAGGAGTGATTGCCAGTGTGCAGGGCGATGGGGTAGAGGTTGGTAGGTGGAACCAGATGGGGAGGGGCAGATGGGACCAGATGGGACCAGATGAGTAGAGAGGATGGGAGTGATGAACAAAGGAAGGGGAAAACTTGGTGGACAAGTGAATGTGTGTGGAAGGGGCATACTGAGGGTGTGGGTTAAATAAATTACTTAGTAGTGGTCTGTATCCTGGGATTTCCTCCCTCAGAGGACTTTGGGAGTACCTGTACCAGAAATGCAACAGGGGTCGAACAAGGTGGCACCCCCACCATCTGCTCAAGGGCATTGAAGGATGGACAGTAAATCTGTCCTTGCCAGCAATGTGAATAAGTAAAGAAATGTGATGTCCTGAGATGGTGAAAGGCACTGTGTGGTGAAAGGCACTGTGTGGTGAAAGGCACTGTATGGTGAAAGGCACTGTATGGTGAAAGGCACTGTATGGTGAAAGGCACTGTGTGGTGAAAGGCACTGTGTGGTGAAAGGCACTGTGTGGTGAAAGGCACTGTGTGGTGAAAGGCACTGTGTGGTGAAAGGCACTGTGTGGTGAAAGGCACTGTGTGGTGAAAGGCACTGTGTGGTGAAAGGCACTGTGTGGTGAAAGGCACTGTGTGGTGAAAGGCACTGTGTGGTGAAAGGCACTGTGTGGTGAAAGGCACTGTGTGGTGAAAGGCACTGTGTGGTGAAAGGCACTGTGTGGTGAAAGGCACTGTGTGGTGAAAGGCACTGTGTGGTGAAAGGCACTGTGTGGTGAAAGGCACTGTGTGGTGAAAGGCACTGTGTGGTGAAAGGCACTGTGTGGTGAAAGGCACTGTGTGGTGAAAGGCACTGTGTGCGTGTGTGGGGTGACTCTTATTCTGTCTTTTGAGTTTTTCAGATGTTAAATGAACAAATTTTACTACTTGGTGTAGCCTTGTGCCATCAGTGGGAAACTACATCGACACTCCAGGTTTCCAATGGGGTGAAGTTATTCTTCAAGATAAATGAAAATCTGTTGAACTCCAAAAAAAAAACTTTAGTCATTGGAAATGCAAGTTTGGAGGGAGGATGGTTTCCAAGATGGTGTTTATTCACAAAATGCTGGAGTAACTCAGCAGGTCAGGCAGCATCTCGGGAGAGAAGGAATGGGTGACCTTTCGGGTCGAGACCCTTCTTCAGACTGATGTCAGGTGGGCGGGACAAAGGAAGGATATAGGTGGAGACAGGAAGATAGAGGGAGATCTGGGAAGGAGGAGGGGAAGAGACAGGGCTGTCTTTACAACATTATGGGCCCCGGGCAAAGCAGTGTACTGGGGCCCCTACGACAACTACTCACAGGAATAAAAATGTAAATGGTCGATAAAATGAAACATATTTATTTTATTGGCACTTCCAACAAAAGCACTTAGCGATGGACTTGGGGTGCTACATTGTTGCGAAAAGCACTTACAGATCGCTGTGAGAAGCACTTAGGGATGCAAAAGCAAAGCACTTAGGGAGCTAATTGTTGCGAAACAGATCGCTGTGAGAAGCACTTAGGGATGGAAAATGTTGAGAAAAAAACACTTAGGGACTGAAAATGTTGCGAAAAAAGCACTTATTGAACCTACATTTTTAAAGTAGTATTTATTTATTGCAAGTCACTTAACATACACAGATCAGCATGGGGCCCCTATGCTCGTGGGGCCCCGGGCAAGTGCCCATCAGGCCCATGCATTAAGACGGCCCTGGGAAGAGAGGGACAGAGGAACTATCTAAAGTTGGAGAAGTCGATGTTCATACCACTGGGCTGCAAGCTGCCCAGGCGAAATATGAGGTGCTGTTCCTCCAATTTCCAGTGGGCCTCGCTATGGGACTGGAGGAGGCCAATGACAGAAAGGTCAGACTGGAAATGGGAGGGGGAGTTGAAGTGCTCGGCTTCCGGGAGATCAGTTTGGTCAATGCGGACCGAGCGCAGATGTTGAGCGAAGCGATCGCCGAGCCTGCGCTTGGTCTCGCCGATGTAAATAAGTTGACATCTAGTGCAGCGGATGCAATAGATGAGGTTGGAGGAGGTGCAGGTGAACCTTTGTCTCACCTGGAAAGACTGTTTGGGTCCTTGGATGGAGTTGAGGGGGGAGGTCCTGGTGTTGATCTCTTTACTGAAATGAGTAAAGAGGATGAGCTGAACACCGATGATCCTCAGAGATGCCGCCTGACCCGTAGAGTTACTCCAGCATTGTGCTCGGTACAAGATTCTGCTGTCTGTAATTACTTGTGTTATCATTATCACCTCTGATCTGCCAGCTTGCAGTGAAGTGTGTTTGAAGCCCAAGACCTTAAATGCAGCACCATGTCTGTCATGTACTGAGCAACAGAGATTCCAGATCTTCTCTCTTTCCATATTTCACTGGCAACGTGGGCAACTTAAGTGCTGATGAAAAATGACCAATGACTGATTCTGGAGAATCCATTAGCAGGATAGGCGAACCTAATTCATCTCTTTCCAGAACAACATGAGAATCCGATTATGTTTAACCAAAGTTTATGGATGGTCCACATTGTCGGCATTGCCTGATGCCAGATTCCTGAAACGAGTACTCTACTCTGAACTCCACCATGCTGACCAATTAACAGAGGAAGCATTCCAAAGACATTCTTAAAACATGTTTGGAAAACATTTCACAATCTGTCCGGCTCCCGAGAATAGCTGACCCAGGACCACCTGGGGTAGCATCTGGAGATGCAGCAAACATTTAGAATAAGGGGTAGGCCATTCCGGATTGAGGTGAGGAAAAACATTTTCACCCAGCGAGTTGTGAAACAGTGGAATTCTTTGCCACAGAAGGCAGTGGAGGCCAATTTACTGGATGTTTTCAAGAGAGAGTTAGATTTAGGTCTTGGGGTAAAGGAATCAAGGGATGTGGGGAAAAAGTAGGAACGGGGTACTGGTTTTGGATGATCAGCCATGATCATATTGAATGACGGTGCTGGCTCGAAGGGCCGAATGGGCTACTCCTGCACCTATTGTCTATGTTTCTGTAACAAGAACCAAACCAGCCTACCTAAGTCCCAGCTTTCCAAATCTCCTTCTGTTTCTCCGATGGACCCATGCAGGACTCGGCAATCATTGATGTCTCTACTGTAGTAGAAGCAAGTCATTCTTGACCCAGAGGGATTGCCCAAGAACAATAATGTCAGTCATGACCTCCAGAATGAAATGAATTGCATAAACTCTTGGGTTGTTTCCCAGCTATTGAACTATCGCTTTCATAATGAAGAGCTAATTATAATTCCACGTGTGGTTTTTATGATATCAATACCAGCCTTCTGAAGAAAAGAGTGAGCTTGACTGTTTGTGTTACTGTTAGCCATTAGGTTGTTTAGTATTTTAGTACAGCACCATTCACAATATTGTGAAATGTAACATTATAGAATTTATTTTGGCACCATGCTTGTGTAGACCTATGTAATCACAGTATTTGCAGGAAGGCAAAATAAACCCTGAAGTCTTTGGAAATGCTCATTAAACCAGGCAGTTCTATCGCTGAGACAAGCATTCATTATAGATCTTTGACGTTCAGTTCAGTCTTAGTTCATTGTAACATTTACCGAGGTACAGTGAAAAGCTTTTGTTGCGTTCTCACCAGTCAGTGGAGAGATAATACATGATTACAATCTAACCATCCAGTATACAGATACACGAGGGAATAACGTTTAGTGCAAGGTAAAGTCTGAGCCAAGATGGAGCGAGGGTCACCAATGAGGTAGGTAGTAGTTCAGGACTGCTCTCTGGTTGTGGTAGGATAGTTCAGTTGCCTGATAACAGCCGGGAAGAAACTGTCCCTGATTCTGGAGATGTGCATTTTCACACTCCTATACAATTTGCCTGATGGGAGTGGAGTGCAGAGGGAGGGGCCTGGGTATAACTCGTCCTTGATTGTGCTGTTCGCTTCGCTGAGGCAGCGGGAGGTATAAATGGAGTCAATAGGATTGGTTTGTGTGCTGGTCTAGGCTGCATCCGCAATTTGCTCTAATTTCTAGTGGTTTTGGATGGAGCTGTTCCCAAACCAAGCTCTGATGCATCCCGATAAAATGCTTTCTACGTCGCATCTGTAGAAGTTAGAGTTGTAGGGGCATGCCGAACTTCCTAAGCATTCTCAGGAAGTAGAGGCCCTGGTGTGCTTTCTTGGTCATTGCTTCAAAATGGATGGTCCAGAAGAAGTTGTTGATTCCAAGGAATTTGAAGCTTTCAACCACCCCTACTTCGGCGCCATTAATGAAACTGGGGTATATGTACCACTTTGCTTCCTGAACCAAAATATAAGGTTATTTACAAAGAACATAGAACATAGTAGGGTGCAGCACACAAATAGGACCTTCAGCCCACTCTGTCTGTGGCACGCACGCATGCAAAAAGACAAAAACAATGCTCCCAGATCTCTGTAGCTTATAGAGATTATTTGGAACTTGTAGTGTTTAATAGCCTGATGGCTCTAGCAAAGAAGCTGTTTCTGAACCTTAAAGTTAGTTTTTGGGCTCCTATATCATCTTCCTGATGGCAGAGGGTGCAATGAGTGTGTGGCTAGGGTGGTGTGGGTCTATGAATCTGGCCGCCTTTTGTAAATTCCTTAAGTGCTGGAGCTACGTTTAAGCAGCAATTAGACAGATGGAAGGATAGGACAGGTTTAGAGGGATGTGGGGCCAAACGCAAGCAGGTGGGACCAGTGTGGATGGGGCATGTTGGTCGGAGTGGGCAAGTTGGGCTGAAGGGCCTCTTTCCACACTATAATTCTATGCCTATGACTCTTTTACATAATTAATTAGCGCTTTTGTTGGTGTGGCAGATCTGTTCTGAAATCAACCTTGCTGGGGCTCAGCGGACAAGGTCGGATCAACAGTAAAAGGCTCTTCCAATATTCTCCCTTCTGATTTGGGTTTCTTGTGTGCCTAGTCTGAAGATGAGGTTGAGCCCCACCATTATGCCTTCTATTTTGGTAGGAGAGGGCAGGTTGTTAACCTTTCAATTGAATTTTACATGAGTGTCAGGAGGTCTGAGAAGACAGAACATGGGTTACCTCCATGCTGTTGAGAGAAGGGTGGCTGTACTTTTCCATTCAATGAGCAAAGATCAAAGACCTTGGAATCTTGTGAAATATTTTACTTTATAGCTTTGTCTTTCATTCATGTCAAATAACAATTTTATATGCAATATATGCAACAATATTGATACCAAAATAAATCACTTTTGGTGATCAAAGAAACGGAGTTTTTTCCCAGCATTAGAGTGGTTAAAGATACAAAAGACATAAAAGTAAATGTTAATTGCCTATTTTTTTTAATGTTCCATAAAGATTTGTAAGCAAACTTCGATTAAGTGCTTTATTCTGTAATATTTAACACAACCATTTCTTGTGTGATCCAGAGTCCAAAGCTGTCTGTTCATATATAGAGCACACATGAATTGTTCTAATGAATTCTATGTCTAAAATGGGCAAGTGGGTGAGGAAACAGCTTGAAGGAAGTGGCAAGTCGAGTGGTGTTCTGAATGCACAACATCTACGGAAGATAACTGTTAGAAAAGGAAAGGGGGGGGGGGGGATTGTTGTTTGGTGTAAAGGGTTTCTTCAGAAACTCAATGTGTACTATGTAAATGCAATTATCTGATATTGAAACATAGAAACATAGAAACATAGAAAATAGGTGCAGGAGTAGGCCATTCGGCCCTTCCGCCCTTCGAGCCTGCACCGCCATTCAATATGACCATGGCTGATCATCCAACTCAGTATCCCATACCTGCCTTCTCTCCATACCCCCTGATCCCTTTAGCCACAAGGGCCAAATCTAACTCCCTCTTAAATATAGCCAATGAACTGGCCTCAACTACCTTATGTGGCAGAGAATTCCACAGATTCACCACTCTCTGTGTGAAAAAAGACTTTCTCATCTCTGTCCTAAAAGACTTCCCCCTTATCCTTAAACTGTGAATGTACAGAATGTACAGAAATAAATAATTCTAAGGCACAAAGTAATTCAGCGAGTAATTCAGCGAGTCAGGCAGCATCTCTGGAGAAAAAGGATGGGTGACGTTTCGGGCTGGGACCCTCCTTCAGAGGTCTGAAGAAGGATCCTGACCCGAAACGTCACCCATCCATTTTCTCCAGAGATGCCACCTGATCCATTGAGTTGCTCCAGTACTTTGTGCCTATCTTCACCATAAATAACTCTCCAGCATTTTGTGTTCTATTACCAACAAGTGAGATAGCTGGGTTTAAAAATGAGAATATGCAGGTAGAAGAATGTAACGAAGATGACAATCCGGGTGTTCCCCAACTGGAAACTGGATGAATCGTGAAGGCCAAGACCGTTGCAGAAAAGTCAAACGATCCTGAGCAGTACAAAAAAGGTGTGTAGGTAGAGGTTTATGTGAGTCATTGGAGACAGGCAGAATTTCCTCAGTCTCTGCAGGAAGTAGAGGCATTGGTGTGCTGCCTTAGCTTTCTCTTCAATGTGGTCGGTAATATTAACTCCAAAAAACTTTGAGGTCTTGACCATTTCCACTTCTAATAATAATAATAATAATGTATTTTATTTATATAGCGCTTTTCATATACTCAAAGACGCTTTACAGTGATTTAGAGAACATAGGGAAATGAATAAATAGATAAATAAGTAAATAAATAAACGAACAGAGAAAGGAGACAGAAGGTGAGGTGACCTTCAGTGGTTGAAGGCAGTACTGAACAGGTGAGACTTCAGCGATGTTTTGAATGTGGTGAGTGAGGAGGAGTCTCTGACGGTTTGGGGTAGTGAGTTCCATAGGGTGGGAGCAGCGATGGAGAAAGCCCTGTCCCCCCAGGATCTGAGTTTGGTCCGGATGTGGGGGGATAGGAGATTGGCAGCAGCAGAGCGGAGGGTGCAGGTGGGAGTGTGCCTGTGGAGGAGGTCGGTCAGGTAGGATGGGGCCAGGTTATGGAGGGCTTTGTAGGTTAATTGATGTTAATTGTAGGCCATTGATGTTAATTGAGCATGTCCACCATGCTTCCTAAAGCCGATAATGAGCTCCTTCATCTTGTTGACATTGAGAATGAAGTTATTATCCTAACGCCATATTACCAATTTCTCCATCGCCTTCCTGTACTCCGACTTCTCGTTGTTCGAGAAGGCTGAGGACAGACATATCATTGTGGGAATGAGACGAAGAGTTTAAATGCCATGCACCAAGATGTTCTGAAGTTCATATGTTATATGGGCACTATAGACAATAGGTGCAGGAGGAGGCCATTCGGCTGTTCGAGCCAGCACCGCTATTCAATGTGATCATGGCTGATCATTCTCAATCAGTACCCCGTTCCTGCCTTCTCCCCATACCACCTGACTTCGCTATCCTTAAGAGCTCTATCTAGCTCTCTCTTGAATGCATTCAGAGAATTGGCCTCCTCTGCCTTCTGAGGCAGAGAATTCCACAGATTCACAACTCTCTGACTGAAAAAGTTTTTCCTCATCTCCGTTCTAAATGGCCTACCCCTTATTCTTAAACTGTGGCCCCTTGTTCTGGACTCCCCCAACATTGGGAATATGTTTCCTGCCTCTAACGTGTCCAACCCCTTAATAATCTTATACGTTTCGATAAGATCCCCTCTCGTCCTTCTAAATTCCAGTGTATACAAGCCTTATTAGGCATTATTAGGCCATTCAGCCCATCGAATCAAGTCTGCTGTTCAAACATGACCGATCACTATTTTCCCCTCAACCCTGAGGAAGCTTGACATGAGTAGAGAAATTGAGCAAAAAGGTAATTTCTTTTTGGGTGATGACGTGGGATGATGTATAGCAATGGTGGCTGTGCAAGTAGGCGAGTTTATGGTGAAGTCAATGGCAAGTCTGCCTCCTGATATGGACACTGAGTAAATCTTGGAAAAGGATGCTCTGTTTCCCCTTGAACAGGATACAAGTATATAGTTCCCTGAACGTGGCAGCGCTGATAGACATGGTGAAGATGGTGTTTTGGCACACTTTTCTTCATTCTTAAGGCATCAAGTACCAGAACCAGATATTATGTTACAGCTGTATATGATGACGGTGAGACCACACATTGGAGTTCTGAGTGTTATTCTGGTTGCCTTGCGAGAAGGCCATTTAGCTGGAAAATGTGCATAGAAAAACGCAAGGTTGTTGCTAATGGGTTTGAGTTTTTAGAAGAATTTGGAAGGGCTGGAGCTTCTTTCCCTGGAGCAAAGAGGATAAAGGGTGACATTTATATAGGTTTGTAAATTCCGTGAGGGGCAGAATAAGGGAAATAGCCAGTCTTTTCCTCAGTGCAGACGAGTCTAAAACTTTTGTTTTGCACTTTATGCATTTTTTATTTCTTGAATTTCTTTTATTTTATTATGTTATCACGTGAGTCCTGCGTTTAAAAACCTGCCGCAAGTAGGAATTTCATTGTTCCCTTTCGGTACATATGACAATTCAGCATTCTTGACTTGAGGCTACATGTTTCAAGATTCAAGATTCTTGAAACCTATAGCCTCCACTGAAGTAGGCGTTTGAAGGAAAACCACTTGGAGACGTTTGAAAAATTCCTCCCAATGTCAAAGTAACAAGGTTGTTTTTAAAAAGAGTCATCCACAGTTATTATTTTTTGCATTCTGAATTGATTGCCCCGGGTTGCGGGGCTTGGGTCGGCCCGCTGCGGACCTTTCACTGTCCGCCGCGGCCTGGAACGTGGCAAATTCAACAGCCTGACCACGGGAGAAGACGGCAGGGGAAGAGAAAAGACATTCTGGCCTTCCATCACAGTGAGGAGGTGACTGGAGGAGACTCACTGTGATGGATGTTTCTTTTTGTTTGATTGTGTGTGTTATTGCTTATTTTTATTGCTCTTATTGTTGGACTGTGGGTAATCTTTCATTTCACTGCACATTTCTGTGTACGTGACAAATAAACTTGACTTGACTTGACTTGCCAGGCAGATCACCTCCTTTCAGAGCTCAAGGTATCTTGAGATCATTGAGACACGTGTTAATCATGTAGAACAAATTATCTGCTTATTAAATCTCTTGATCTGAAAACGTGGGTTGCAGGTGGAAAAGATGGTGAGTGGGCTGCCAAATGTTTTGGAGTTCACAAATCTTGAAGCGGACAAATTTAGACGTGCTTCTTGAGTTGTGAATTTGTTGCAGTTGCAAGGGAGGGACTGTTATCCGAATCTATGCACAGTAATTACAATTGACTGATTAAAGTATGCTTCTTGGGCTGCAGTATGAAATGAGAATGAAGCCAATTGGGCATATGTTCCCCGTAGTTGAGTAATTTTGGCAACAGATGACAAATATAAATGATTGATACTGTTACAAAACAAAATCAAAAAAATATACATATTCACTGTTTTGAAGTGTTTGCTTCTTTCACAATTGCACGTTTACGTGTTGTTATTGCTGAAGAGGAGCTGATGAATGTTTACGTATCATTGCAATGCTCTGGCTCAGTTTTAGTCCTGACCTAATAATCTGAGTATTGTTCATATGTTATTCTGCATGGCAAGGTAACTAGGCTTGCAGCTCCCTCAAGTGCCAAAGCTGTAGACATTTTTTTGGAATATACCTACAAGTTTGAATAATCTATATCTGTGAGACAATAAACAATAGGTGCAGGAGGAGGCCATTCGGCCCTTCGAGCCAGCACCGCCATTCAATGTGATCATGGCTGATCAATCTCAATCAGTACCCCGTTCCTGCCTTCTCCCCATACCCCCTGACTCCGCTATCCTTAAGAGCTCTATCTAGCTCTCTCTTGAATGCATTCAGAGAATTGGCCTCCACTACCTTCTGAGGCAGAGAATTCCACAGATTCACAACTCTCTGACTGAAAAAGTTTTTCCTCATCTCAGTTCTAAATGGCCTACCCCTTATTCGTAAACTGTGGCCCCTTGTTCTGGACTCCCCCAACATTGGGAACATGTTTCCTGCCTCTAACGTGTCCAACCCCTTAATAATCTTGTACGTTTCGATAAGATCCCTTTTCATCCTTTTAAAATGCATGTTGATAATATGATGAAGCTGCCTCTTATGCAATCTGAGGAATTTGCTGTGCATATTTGAAATGGGGATCTTTTGGTGTAGAAGTAAAGATCACCTTTTAAAAAAATTAATCCACTTGATTGTGTTGAATATTCTAACATGGTAGAGAAAAAAAATAGCATAAAAATGTATCTTGGTTATTGATTCTGTATTTTTCTTCTCCTTAGTGTTCCACTTGTCCGAAAAAATCACCACTGTGGTTCCAGAGAGTGCTCTGCTGATTGTGTTAGGCCTCATCCTGGGAGGTATTGTCTGGGCTGCCAATCACACTACTTCCTTCACTTTAACGCCAACTGTCTTCTTCTTCTACCTCTTGCCACCGATCGTATTGGATGCTGGATACTTCATGCCCAACCGACACTTCTTTGGGAATCTTGGAACGATTCTCATGTATGCGGTCATTGGGACCATCTGGAACGCCGCGACAACTGGTCTGTCCCTCTATGGTGTTTCTCGGTCTGGTTTTATGGGTAAGTCAGATTCAGGCATTTCTGTGAGTGTGGAGATACAGCGCGGAAACAGGCCCTTCAGCCCGCCAAGGCAGCACCGAACAGCGATCCCCGCCCATTAACACTATCCTACACACACCAGGGACAATTTGCATTTATACCATGCTAATTAAACTACAAACTTGTGCGTCTTTGGAGTGTGGGAGGAAACCGGAGATCTTGGAGCGAAAACCCACATAGGTCACTGGTAGAACGTGCAAACTCCGTACAAACAACACCCATAGTCGGAATCGAACCCGGGTCTCTGGCACTGTAAGGCAGCACTCTACCGCTGTGCTGCCATTACTATTGGTTTCTCCTAAAGGTATTGAATTGATTTCAAGATAAAGCATGGAAACACATGGCACTTCAGTTCGCAGGGTCTATGCTGACCATTGATCATCAGTTCGCAGTAGTTTGCTTTAAAGGGATGTACCTTTATAACTAGAGGGACTATCACATTGGAGTTTGGAGATACAGCATGGAAATAATCCCTTCAGCCCATAGTGTCCATGCTGATCATCAATCGCCTCTTCATAGTAGTTCTATGTTGTCCCACTTTCACAACCTTTTGCTCCACAGTAGGGGCAATTTACAGAGGCCAATTAAAGTACAAATTGAACGAGTGGGAACCCACTCGTGGTCACAGGATATAACGTGCAAACTGCACACAGACAGCACCAGGGATCAGGATTAAACACCGGTCGGTCTCTGACACTGCAAAGCAGCAGCTCTATCAGCTGAGCCACTGTATGTGGACATGTCTGGACTTTTATGGTTTTCCCCCTCCTTTTTTGTGCAGATGTGCAACATTATTGCCAATTTCCTGAGCTCTCAACAAGACAAACTCAGCAGGGCACTTAATTTCCTCAATCCTGCGAAACCCTCTCTCCCACAGCAGTGTTGTAGTAATCTGGAATCAAATAACTAGTCACTTTGAAGTGCATTGGCAGTTTAAGTAGTAAAATGAATAGTTAAAGAAAACCAAATACATTTCGACTGCTGATCAGTCATGATCTAATTTAAAATTGGAATAAGCTCGAGGGATTGAATAGCCGATGTGGGTTCAAATGCAACAAAATTGGAATAAATATTTGTCTTGCTCCACATCTCCATTTTTAGCTCCATAAATAAACCCACCTAGTCTCAATGAGCATCGTTATCTGCCTGTACCCACACAAGTACCAGGCTCTTTTAAGAAGACACTGCTCAAACTTTTTTATTTGAAGGGAACAAAAATATTTTGCTTTTACCATAATTGGTCCATGCTGTTAATCTGTCCTGTAGTCAGAAAGTTGGTGGCGCCAGACATTCTGGCCTTGGATGTAAGCTAGCAATCCAATACAAATAACACGGAGGAAGTGCTGTAATGGCCAAAGTACCATCCATTACATGAGATGTAAAAAAATATTTGGTGAAGAGCTATTAACATCTCTCTGGTCTCATGGCCCGCCTGGCTAATCCATCACCTGGCATTGTAAAATATTTCCTGACCATAATCTTGGTACTTTACATGCAATCTTCCATGACAGCAATGTATTGTAAAATTACTTAATTGGCTGGAGACATTTTAGGGGCTTTGAGACCATGAAAGACACGATGCAAATACAACTTGTTTATTTATCTAAAAATGTGTATAATTATTATCCAGTTGTCCCACGTTTGATCTGACAATTGTAACTTGATGCTCACTATTTCCTCTGCCAGAGGTTTTGCTACGGCTCTTTAGATAATGCCACATAATTTATGGGCCCTGCTTGTAATGCCCTCTATTGCCTCCACCACCACCATCCGGCAGCTGAAGAGGATGGAGGAGAGGTTCAACTGTGGATCCTATGTTTGCATCCTCATTTCTCAGACTCCATTTAGCTCAGATGCTGTTTTCACTGCTTGCCTCACCCCTTCCTGTATCACCAACCCTGACTTCTCACCCCCCTCCCCAACCCAATCCCATCACCCAGTCAACCAACATGCTCAAAAGGTTGTATCCCGAGTTAAAATCAAAACTGACTGTTTTATTTCCTTGGGCATTTCGACCAACATGTGCAGTCACGCTGTTGAGCTGTGATGTTTGCTATTTTGTATTAAGTAAGTAAAACTTTTCTTTGAAATTTCTCAACTGGGCTCCCTTGCTCTAATGCCATTCAGTCCAACAAGCCCCTCCTCTGATATGTCGATGGTTTTCATTGCCAGCCCATTGCAGGATGTTCTATCTGTGCAAACCTCTGGAATGATTCCCTATATAGAACAGGAACAGTCCCTTCGGCTCACAATGTCCACAATGAGCATAATGCCTAATTAAACTAATCTCCTCTGCCCCAACTTGATTAGTATTTCTCCATTCCCTGCATATCCATGTGCCTATCCAACACTTTTAATTTCTTCCTTTCCTCTTTTGAAGTCACTCTAACTTTCTTTGACCACATTGTTCACTGCCAACTGCTTTTGAAGCACTTTTAATGATGTTGTTGTATTGAAGGCATGAGACCAACAGCAGTACATTGCATTTATAATCTGGTTGTGACTGAAAGTTGGTGCTTCTTCTGAATTTTATTTGTTCTGCAGGAGATCTCGATGCTGGCCTCCTGGAATTCCTTCTGTTTGGAAGTCTGATTGCTGCAGTTGACCCAGTGGCTGTATTGGCTGTGTTTGAAGAGGTTCATGTGAATGAAGTGTTGTTCATCATCGTCTTTGGAGAGTCTCTTCTTAACGATGCAGTCACAGTGGTAAGTTCAAGCAGTGTTTAATCCTTGATAGATTTTCCTCTGTCCAATGCTGAAAGGTAGACTTCATAATTGTACTGGCATCTTTTTTTTACTTTTGAGGTTTTTCCCCAATATTTAGATCGTACAGCACGGAAACGTGTTCTTTGACCTTTGCCAACCAAGATGCCGCCTGTACTCTAATCCACCTGCCTGTTTTTGACCTGTGTCCCTCTAAGGTGTCAGTGGTTATGGGGAGAAGGCAGGAGAATGGGGTGAAGAGGGAGAGACAGATCTGCCATGATTGAATGGCGGAGTAGACTTGATGGGCTCAATGGCCTAATTCTACTCCTATTCTTTATGACCTAATGACCTTAAACCTTTCCTATCCACCGACTTATCCAAATGTCTTTTTAGAAGCCTCAACTACCACCTCAGGCAGCTTGTTCCCTATACCCACCACCCTCTTGCCCCTCAGGTTCTCACTTAAACCTACCCCCACTGGTTTGCGATTCCTCTATCCAGTATAAAAGACTCTGTGCGTTCACCCTATTTATTCCCCTCATTAACCTAGTTGCAATTTTTGTCATTCTCCACGACATTAACACCATGCTAAATGCAGGAGTCTTGCACACTATAATATGGTGATAAAGTTAAGATAATTGGAGATCTTCAAAGGTGAAGGTCTGGAAGCCATTCTCTGAAAGGCACAGAGAATTTCCACAAACCTTGAAAGAATATTTCTGAGATAATTTTATTACAGGATGCTTTAGAATCATTTGGGATGCATATTACGTTTAAAGGAGTTTTTAAAAAACGCCCAAAGTGGAGCCGCACTCTCGCTAAGACCCTACGCTTCGAAATTCATCCTCTGTCACTGGCACTAAATGTGTTTCTGGTGATGGCTAATTGTTGTACTCTGCTTCTGAGAAGCAATTCCATTCATATCAACGGAAGCCAATCGTAGAAGCATATTATAACCGGCAGCCATCAGTGCATTGTGTTTGATGCGAGCAACTGAGGGCAAATTGTTCCATCAACCCCTTCCTATTTATACCGTTCTCCCCCACTCCAACTAAAGTCTCACATCTATGCAGTGGTCGAGTTGTTGCCTTACTGTTCATGGAGTCACCCAGGTTCAATCCTGACTGTGGGTGCTGTCTGCACAGTTTGCATGTTCTCCCTGTGACTGCATGGGTTTTCTCGGGGTGCTCCAGTTTCCTGCCACACTCCAAAGGCGTACATTTTTGTAGGTTCTGGAAAGGAACTGCAGATGCTGATTTAAACCGAGGATGGACACAAAATGTTGGAGTCACTCAGCGGTAGGCAGCATCACTGGATAAAAGGAACGGGTGATGTTTCAGGTTGACACCCTTCTTTGGACTGACCTGAAAAGTCACCCATTCCTTCTGCCAGAGATGCTGCCTGTCCCGCTGTGTTTTACCAGCATTTTGTGTCTAACTTCAGTTTTGTAGGTTGATTGGGTTTGTTAAGAATTGTAAATTGTCCCTTGTGTGTAGGATAGTGCTCGCTGGTCGGCACAGACTTGGTGGGCTGAAGGGCCTGTTTCCGTGCTGTTTCTCTGAAGTAAAGTCTTACCAAAGTAAAAACTTGCTTCTAAAGCTGGGAAACTGGAACTTGCTGATGTTTCTGGTACAGTGCCGTATGAAAAATGTGAGTTAACTGGGACAATTGAAAGTTTTAATTAGAACATGGACATAAGGTAAGAACATTCTGCTGATAGAAAGCTGATAGTAGCATTTGTGAAGTTAAATATTCATGGAGTCACACAGCAAGGAAACAGGCCCTTCAGTCCGACTTGTCCATGCCGACCATGATACTCCGTCTAAGCGTCCCATTTGACTGATGCACTTTAAAAATACTTGTTCAGAGCTATTTAAGGAATATTGAGAACTCTGTTAAAATATTAAAATTGCTTTGATGTACAAAATCACGAGGGGAATGTGCGCAGTCTTTTACCCAGGTAGGGGAATGAAGAACCAGAGGACCTTAGTTTAAGGTGTGAGGGAGAAGATTTAATAGAAATCTGAGGGGCAAACCTTTTCACACAGAGGGTGGGGGGGATATGGAACAAGCCACCAGAGGAGGTAGTTGAGGCAATACGACATTTAGAAGATACAGACAGGTACATGGATAGATAGGAAAGATTCAGAGGGGGATATATATGGGTCAAATGTGGGCAGGTTGGACTCGTGGAGGTGGGGCATATTAGTTGATGTAGGCAAGTTCCGTGCTGTGTGACTCCACCATCAACTCTCAATGGCAGCAGTTTCTATCATATACAGGATGCTCAGCAGCATTTCGCTAAGATTTCTGTCGCTGCAACTTCCGAAGCCATGGGGTAGCAAGGGGCAGTGCAAGGGCACCAAAGGCATGAGGCCACCGCCATCTTGCTACACACCAACCAACATGGAAATACACCATCTTTCCTTCACTAGCTCTGGGTTAAAATCCTGGAATACTTTCCTAACAGCACTGGGTATACAGCAGACCTCATGGGCTGTAGCAGTTCACGTAGGCAACTCACCACCACCACCTTCAATATCTAAAAGATATTTGGGCATGTATATGAATAGGAAAGGTTTTGGAGGTATTTGGGCCAAACAGTGGCAGGTGGGACTAATACAGATGGTGCATCTTGGCCGGCATGGGCAATTTGAGCCGATGGGCCTGTTTCCATCCTCTGTGATTCTATGACCACCACCTTCTCATGGGCAATCAGTAATGGGAAATTAAATGCTGGCGCAGCCTTGCGAAGCCCTTGAAGGACTAAACAAAATAATATTGAACAGTACAATAGTGTTGACACTCCTAGTTTGATCAAAATCTCTCTCAATTAGATTTTTTAAAGATTTTTTTAGATTTAGAGATACAGCACGGAAACAGGCCCTTCAGCCCACCGAGTCCGCGCCGCCCAGCGATCCCCGCACATTAACACTATCCTACACACACCAGGGACAATTTTTACATTTACCCAGTCAATTAACCTACATTCCTGTACGTCTTTGGAGTTTATGACTCACCCCTCCAACCACCAAGAAAAAAGAAAAATGCTCTAAAGTTTTTTTTTTCTTTGAAATGTGTTGCTTTCACATAATATTCAATCTTAAAATATACATGTGTGTGAATCTTGAAGTTTGATCTTTCTGTAACCTTCACCAGAAAGTCATTCTTGTGGTGCATCTTGGTGGAACCTTCAGCAACAGACTGGTTCCTCCAAGATGCAGCACAGAATGCCACAGGAGATCCTTTTCCCCCTTTGGCTATCAAACTGTACAACTCCTCCCCCTTCTGTCATGGGGTAGATTGAATCCCCTCCGCCCCCCCCAAAAAAAAATCTTTGCACATCCCCAATCCTGGACTTTCCACTCGTCACTTTAATTTCATGTGTCATGTATTTTGTGTTTTAATACTGTTGGCAGACCAATTTCCCTCCTGTGATAAGTAAAATTCTATTGTATTGTATTAGGGTAGCTCGAGTACACCCACAGGCTTCTCAGCATGACTTCCTACTATACCTTGCCCACCACTGACTGCTCAACATGTTCATCCACCTGCCTCACTGCCTCTTTAAGATCAGCACAAAAAGAGAAAGCTTTCATTTTTTTAACCTGATTTTGATCATTCTTGATCATCCATCAAGCAGCCATTTTCTTTCAAGTCCTTTGTTGTTAGAGCTAATAAATGGAAGTGTTCGAAGGAAATAGGGGTTTAAAATGACATTGTTTTTATTTGTGACACTTGGAATTTTTTGCTCCCAAATTGGCTTGGAGCAGGATGCTTCAATCCCCAGAGAGCCCACAATGTCCCTGTAAGCCTTTGCAGTGCAGGCAGCGATCTCAATGAACAAGTGCTTTGCACACACCACCATTCTCTGGATTTTGCAAGCAAGGTAATTTATCCTTGCTGACAAAATCCAGGTCTTGGGAAACTAAAAATAACTCTGATCACTACCTTTGGGGAAAATGCAGTATAACGCAAGTGAGGAAAGAAGGAGAAAAATCACTGGGTTAGTTTCATCTCAGAAATCTGGAACTACTTGTGTTGCTGTGGTAACTAGAGCTATAAATCTTCCGGAAGATGGATTGGACCCACAAGAGACGTGCTGGTTACCAATTGAGGACATGGCCTTGTTCTGGGTGTAACTGGCACAGTTAAAACAGTTATGATATTCAAATTTAAGCGATTGGAATAAATCATTAAATGGAACCCGTAGTATTTGAAATATTTAATCCAAAGGTTCAGGTAAATTGGGTGAAATATAACTGAAAAGACAAAGGACATCAGTATTTAAGAGTCTTCATTATGCTTTTTATTGGCTCAGAAATCATCATTGCTCTATTTGCGGTGCAATGCAATGAATAAAGTCTCTCTATACAAATTGAAGACTACTACTGTCCCACATGTACACCTTATCCAGGGCAAAGATACTAGAGGAACAAGATGAACCACTCCATTGAAATCGCCTATACTGAAGTGTAGTACGCAAAGGAGCATAACGTCCGCCATTTTAGTAAGCGAAACCAGCTATTCGTTATGCCTCTCGCAGTGTAATTAGTGTTTTGGGGGAACAATATGTGTGATGATACCATTAAAATGCAGAATATATCTCATCTATCAATTCACAGATTTTTGTTCTTTTTCTTTTTAAATGTTTCTGCAAGTTTCTGCCTACTAAAATGGCGCCATGACATATTACTGTTTTTGGGGTCGAGTGGTCTATCTTGTTCCTCTAGTTTCTTTGTTCCAGGGTAAGGCAAATGACTTGCAAATTCTACATATAACAACCACAGTCACATGAATTCAGAGTTGAACAGCATGGAAACAGGCCCTTTGGTCCAACTAGCCCATGCTGACCAAGATGTCCCATCTACATGAGTTCCACCTGCCTGCGTATTCCTCTTTTTTAATTTTATATTACCATTTTGGACTCCATATTCGACTGCAGAAATGTGATTCCTGGCAACTTCCATACATCTGGCCAGAATGGACGGAGGGAAAAATAATTTTACAACACTGCCACCCCAATACTTGTTTCCAGAGGGTGGTTACTATTCTGGAGAATCAGACAAATTCTTATAAAGCAGGAATTCCACAACATCAATAAGAACAACACCAAAAATGATAAGCTTTAATGATTGGCTGAGCTTGGATATTAGCTATAATGCAAGAAAAACTTGCCTTCTCATTTTTGATTTTTTTTCCGAAGTCTCTGAGGGAAAATGTGGCAATTTCAAATTCCTGTGACTGGTTTGACCTGTTATCATTGCGGACCCTCGGACTTATTGGAGACCCTCGGACTATCTTCTATCGGCCTTCGCTGACTTTATCTTGCACTCGACGCTATTCAAGTTATTCCCTTTATCATGTGTCCGTACATTGCGGATGGCTCGATTATAATCATGTATTTCTTTCCGCTGAATGGTCAGCATGCAACTGAAACTTTTCACTGTACCTCGATACACGTGACAATAAATAAAGTATATAAAACTAAGATGGCATTTCTGATAAACAGCTTTCTTCGTTGTATCATTATTGCAATGGGATGTCAGCCTGGGTTGTGCTCCATTGCCTGGAGTTGGATGTTCATTAATATCATAGCTTTAGCTCAGATTTATTTTACTTGTCAGTGCAGAAGGCCTGACAAATTGATGCTGCCTTTGATGTAAAGGGTTGAGTAGTGATCTGATGATCCTATAGCACACTTTAATTCTTGTTTATGTGAACCAAGAAATTGCTGAAACTATATCTGAATGCCAGGCAATGGCATTTGCTAATTTCTTCAGTTTGGCCTTGAATAATGTCACAGCATGTTTCGAGAAATGTTATCAGGCTTCACTTTAGACTTTAGATTTTACTTTAGACTTTTTATTCACAAAATGCTGGAGTAACTTAGCAGGTCAGGCAGCATCTCAGGAGAGAAGGAATGGGTGACGTTTCGGGTCGAGACCCTTCTTCACCCATTCCTTCTCTCCTGAGGTGCTGCCTGATCTGCTGAGTTACTCCAGCATTTTGTGAATAAATACTTTCGATTTGTACCAGCATCTGCAGTTATTTTCTTACTTTAGACTTTAGTGATGGAGCGCGGAAACAGGCCCTTCGGCCCACCAACTCTGCGCCGACCAGCCATGTACATTAACGTTATCGTACACAGTAGGGACAATTTACAATTTTACCGAAGCCAATGGACCAACAAACCTGTATGTCCTTGGAGTGTGGGAGGAAACAAGAGTTCGTGGAGAAAACCCACATGGTCACAGGAAGAAGTTACAAACTCCACACAGACAGCACCTGCAGTCAGGATTGAAACCGGATCTGTGGCGTTACAAGGAAGCAACTCTACTGCTGCGCCACTGTGCGCCCAAGTGCATTGAAATAGTCGTCTTGCTGCTCGTGGACATGCATCAACTAAATTTGCCTGCCATTACCAGATAACTAAGTCAATGACTGTTCCCCAGTTCCTGACAATGGTGAATAATGCCCACACTCTCTCTCTCCCTCTCTCCTTCCCTTTGCTTTGTCAATCACCCCTTCCTGAGCCCATCGCACTCTGCCTTAAGCAAAGTGAAAGACATGCTCCAAGTATGTCTCCAATAAAGGAAACCACTGCAGAAGGAGCCCCAGCAGTTAAAAGGCAGGACAGTCAAGCCCTCAATTGAACCACCGCAATGTCCTAAACAAAGCATCCAACACATCCCTGACCAAAGTAGGATGGATTTGAGCTGGACCTCCTATGCAATTCATGGACAGCCTGGAACCAGATGGGCAGCAAGCAAGAGAGATGTCAAAGGACACAGTGCTGGATTAACTCAGCAGGTCAGGCATCATTTCTGGAGAACATAGATAGGTGACGTTTCAGGTCGACACCCTTCAGTCACCTATCCACGTTCTCAGGAGGTGCTGCCTGACCTGAGTTACTCCAGCATTTTGTACACTTTTATGTTAATGCCAGCATCTGCAATTCTTTGTTTCTACAAGAAAGATGTAGCTGTTTTTGAGCAATACAAATGAAGTCCTACTTGGAATTGAGGAGAAGTTGAATGGTTGCAAATATTGTCAAAGGTGAAGTTCACAGATCCTTTCCTGGGCATGTGGCCGTTATGCTAAACCCGAATGAAACGATATAGCAACTTTAGGTTGGCTAGTAGCACTCTGATATCTGATGAAAGTCCGTTCCAGAAATGTGAGCACATTATTCAGTGCGACACTTCAGAGCAGTCAGTTGTTCGCTGAACCTGGTGTCTGAACTGCAGTAGTTTGGTGCCCCCTGTTGATAACACTGATTAAACACTGGTGCAGCAAGTTCTTGTTTTGCCTGTGATTCTCTGCCTTGGAACATAAGAACATAAAAGAAAGGAGTATCGGCCATTCAGCCTCTTGGACCTGTCAGGTTTCACTAAGATCAAGGACTAAACCAGCCTTGTCTTTAACATCACTTGCATCTCTCTCCCACAATCCTGGAGTTCTTTGTAGCTTAAGATAGACACAAAAGGCTGGATTAACTCAGCGGGACAGGCAGAATCTCTGGAGAGAAGGAATGGGTGATGTTTCAGGTGGAGACCCTTCTCATCACCCATTCCTTCGCACCAGAGATGCTGCATGTCCCGCTGAGTTTCTCCAGCCCTTTGTGTCTATCTTTGGTTTAAACCAGCATCTGCATTTCCCTCCTACATACTTTGTAGTTTATTTGTTAATCTCTGCCTTGAACATGTTTGGAATTTTTTCCCATAGCTCTCTGGAGTAGAAAATTACAAACATTCACAATCCTCGGGTGAAATTTCTTCTCATCTCCATCTGAAACGGGTGATCGCTTATTCTAAAACTATGCCTCCTATTTCTGTAATTTCCTCCCAAATTCCCCCTCAAGGTTTCTGGGGTCTCTCATTGTCTCAATGCTCAATCCTCCTTCCTACTTCATCCAGGAGCTATGCTGGTGACCCTTTTCTGCAGTCACCAATACAAACGGCGGTCACCTTGTAACCACATTTCTGAGGTCTATCAGATGTATTTCCATTCATGATGACAAATAGCTTGTTACGAAGACCTGTGTATTCAGTATGCAGTATAATGTGGATAGATGTGAGGTTATCCACTTTGGTGGCAAGAACAGGAAAGCAGACTATTATCTGAATGTTGGCCGATTAGGAAAAGGGGAAATGCAACGAGACCTGGGTGTCGTGGTACACCAGTCATTGAAAGTGGGCATGCAGATGCAGCAGGCAGTGAAGAAAGCGAATGGTATGTTGGCATTCATAGCGAGGGGATTTGAGTATAGGAGCAGGGAGGTTCTGCTGCAGTTGTACAGGGCATTGGTGAGACCACACCTGGAGTATTGCCTACAGTTTTGGTCTCCTAATCTGAGGAAAGACATTCTTGCCATAGAGGGAGTACAGAGAAGGTTCACCAGATTGATTCCTGAGATGGCAGGACTTTCACATGAAGAAAGACTGGATAGACTCGGCTTGTACTCGCTGGAATTTAGAAGATTGAGGGGGATCTTATAGAAACTTACAAAATTCTTAAGGGGTTGGACAGGCTAGATGCAGGAAGATTGTTCCCGATGTTGGGGAAGTCCAGAACAAGGGATCGCAGTTTAAGGATAAGGGGGAAGTCTTTTAGGACCGAGATGAGAACGTTTTTTTTCACACAGAGAGTGGTGAATCTGTGGAATTCTCTGCCACAGAAGGTAGTTGAGGCCAGATCATTGGCTATATTTAAGAGGGAGTTAGATGTGGCCCTTGTGGCTAAAGGGATCAGGGGGTATGGAGAGAAGGCAGGTACAGGATACTGAGTTGGATGATCAGCTATGATCATATTTAATGGCGGTGCAGGCTCGAAGGGCCGAATGGCCTACTCCTGCACCTATTTTCTATGTTTCTATTCAAGTAATGGGCCTTTCATTTCATTTGATCTTTTTCGCTTACTTTGACTCCATTTTGACCAATTACCAGCTATAGCTATTTTTTTTGTCATATTTTATGTTATCTGGTTGAAATTTTCATCCTTTCATTCTTATGAGTTGCTTGTAAGTTTATTACTTGGAAAATGCTGGTCCTGAGATTGTAGTCAAGTCAAGTCAAGTCAATTTATTTGTATAGCACATTTAAAAATAACCCACGTTGACCAAAGTGCTGCACATCTGACTAGGAAAAAAAAGAAACATACAGTGGCAGGCAGCCAAACACAACGGCGCGGCCATCTTGAACAAAATGTTAATTCAATCACCCACAGTCCAACAACAAAAGCATTAAATAAGCATCAAAATGACACCCCCAAAAACAGTCCAACAATAAAAGCACTAAACAGGCACCCAAATTACCCAACCCCAAAAACCCCCAAAAACACAGTCCAACAATAAAAGCATTAAATAGGCATTCAAATCACACAACCCCAAAACCCCCAAAAACACAGTCCAACAATAAAAGCGCTAAACAGGCATTCAAATTACACAACCCCAAAAAACCCCCCCCAAAAACACAGTCCAACAATAAAAGCATCAAACAGGCACTCAAACCACCCAACCCCAAAAACACACAAAAAAAGAAACATCCATCAAAGAAACATCCATCACAGTGAGTCTCCTCCAGTCCTCTCCTCGCTGTGATGGAAGGCCACAATGTCTTTCCCTTCTCCCGCTGTCCTCGCCCGCAGTCAGGTTGTTGTGGTTGCAGGCCGCACCGGACGGTCCACAGCGGGCCAAGCCCAAGGCGCGTCGCGTCGCAGCCGCTCCCGCAGCCTCCGAAAACGGCCGGCTCCGCCGATGATAAGTCCGATCCGGGGCGGGCGAACACGCTGCTGCCGCTGTTGCTGCACGTCGGGGCGGTCGTGGCTCCCGACATTGAAGCCCCCGCCCAGCAGAGAAATATCCCGCGGCCTATCTTAGGCCGCGCCGGACGGTGAAATGTCCGCGACCCAAGCCCCGCGATTCGGGGCGGGCGAACCCGCTGCCGCTGCCGGAGCTCCCGATGTCGGCATCCACGCGGCCCGAGCCTAAGGCGAGTCGCAGCCGCTCCCGCAGCCTCCGAGGACGGCCGGCTCCGGTGGTGGTAAGTCCGATCCGCGGGCTCTGCGAACCAGAGCCCAGGAGGCCGCCAGCTCCAGGAGTTGGGCCGATGGTAGGCCGCAGCAGGAACGGAGACAACACCCAGAAAACAAAGGTCGGGTCTCCGTTCGGAAGGGACACATATTTACAATGTTACAGTTTCCCCCTCCCCCTCCCCCTCCCCCCCACATACACACATAGTACACAAACACAAAAACACCACATCACAACTACAATTAAGACCAAAAAAACCACAAAACCACAAAAAAACAAATGGACCGCAGGTGAGCCGCAGCTGCTAGGGCAGTGACGCCATTTTGTAGTCATTTGTTTGATTGCTTTCCTGATGATGTGATTTTCTTTTTGGTGGAAAACCCATTCAAACAAACTGCATGAAACCTAATGTGTCTTCAAGCACGTCAGTTTTAATTCAGTTTGGTTGCATATTTTCTAAAGGACTTTGGCTGGGCTGTATTTGGAGTATCATGTGCAGTTCCAGTCACTTGATTATTGAATGGATAGAAAGGTTTTCGAAAGCGTGCTGAGGAGGTTTACTAGAGTTATGCCTAGATTAGGGGGTGTTAGCTACAGGGAGAGGTTGGACAGACTTGGATTGTCTTCTCTGGGATGCCAGAGGTTGTGGGGAGTCCTGACAGAAGCGCATAAAATTATGAGAGGCAGAGATAGGATAGACGGTTAGAATCTTTTTCCCAGAATGGAGAAATCTCAAGGGAAGAGATTTAAGGTGAGAGGGGCAAGGTTTCATAGGAGATGTGTGGGGCAGGTTTATTTTTACACAGGATGATGAGTGCCTGCAATGCTCTGCTGGGGATGGTGGTTAAAGCCGATACTTTAGTGGCATTTAATGACTTTAGATAGGCATATATGAATATGAAGGGATACGGCTATGTGCAGGTAGATGAGATAGTCTTGGCATCATGTACAAAATCATGAGAGGAATAGATCGGGTAGATGCACAGAGTCTCTTGCCCAGAGTAGGGGAATCGAGGACCAGAGGACATAGGTTCAGGGTGAAGGGGAAAAGATTTAATAGGAATCCGAGGGGTAACTTTTTCACACAAAGGGTGGTGGGTGTATGGAACAAGCTGCCCGAAGAGGTAGTTGAGGCTGGGCTATCCCATCATTTAAGAAACAGTTAGACGGGTACATGGATAGGACAGGTTTGGAGGGATATGGACCAAGCACAGACAAGTAGGACTAGTGTAACTGGGACATTGTTGGCCGGTGTGGGCAGGTTGGGCCGAAGGGCCTGGTTCTGCACTGTATCACTCTGACTCCATGTTCAACACAGACCTTGTGAACTGAAGGGCCTGTTCTTGTTCTGTTGGCTTCAGTGGAAATGTAGTTGAAGCTAATGTAGTTTGTAAATTATTTGAGTTTATTTAAATGTTTCTGTATTTTCATATTCTTTTGAAGTAGTGCATTTTTAATTTTTGAACAATTTTAGTAATTTTTATTAACCCCAAATATTGTCAGAAATGTACAGAATTTTGACAAAGCTGGTTCTTGCTGAGTCAGCTATCAGTTTATTGGGCATTGACTTGTTCATTATGCAGCCAAGGGCTCTACTTCGTGACCAGCCTTAAATCTGGCACTTGACTGCAATCATAGACTGTGGAAAGGTTGTCTGAACTTCCCTTGGAGTTCAGCAAATGCACCTCGCCCTTTCACCACACGTTACAGACCAAAAACATGCTGGGACAATAACTGTCCCAGAGTTAGACACAAAAAACTGGAGTACCTCAGCTGGTCAGGCAGCTTCTCTGGCGAAAAGGAATAGGTGACGTTTCAGGACCCTTCTTCAGACTGACAGTCAGGGAAAAGGGAAACGAGAGATACAGACGGTGATACAGAGAAAGAGGACAAATGAATGAAAGATGGGCAAAAAGAAGGTCAAGGAAAAGTGGAGCCCACAATGGTCCATTGTTGGCAGTGGGCTAGGCGACAATGAGTTACGCAGACAGTGAAACTGAACAGGATGACAGTGAAACCAGTATGGCGACTAGGGTGGTGAAGCTTTGGGCTAAGTGTTGAACACTCCAAACCATTGAAACATAGAAAAATAGGTGCTGGAATAGGCCATTTGGCCCTTCGAGACAGCAGTGCCATTCAATATGATCATGGATAATCATCTAAAATCAGTACCCCATTCCTGCTTTTCCCCCCTATCCCTTGATTCCTTTGGCCCTAAGAGCTAAATCTAACTCTCTCTTGAAAACATCCAGTTAATTGGCATCCACTGCCATCTGTGGCAGAGAATTCCACAGATTCACAACTCTCTGGGTGAAGAGGTTTTTCCTCATCTCAGTCCTAAATGGCCTACCCCTTATTCTTAAACTGTGACCCCTGGTTCTGGTCTCCCCAACATCAGGAACATTTTTCCTGCATCTAGCCCGTCCAATCCTTTAAGATTTTTATATGTTTCTATAAGATCCCCTCTCATCCTTCTAAATTCCAGTGAATACAAGCCCAGTCGACCCATTCGTTCAACATATGTCAGTCCCACCATCCTGGGAATTAACCTGGCGAACCCACGCTGCACTCCCTCAATAGCAATAATGTCCTTCCTCAAATTAGGAGACCAAAATTGCACCCAATACTTCAGGTGCGGTCTCACCAGGGCCCTGAACCAAAAAGGGTTGTGCAGCCATCTCTGGTGATGGATTGTTGAGGGGGTTTTCGGATCAGAACAAAGATTCCACAATGTACTTTGATTCCAGCTTGGTTGATTGTAAATGTGTTTTATTTTGCTTTTTTTTAGGTGCTGTACAATGTCTTTGAATCATTTGTTACAGTTGGGCCAGAGAATGTTCAAGGCCTGGACTATTTCAAAGGCATAGGTAGGGAAATACTTCCTTCAGTTATTTTAAGTTTATTTCGTCTCGGGTTGGATAATAAATATCAATGTCTCCAGTCCTGCTTAGATTGCACGTCATTGACTCCATCCTTTAATAAATACGTTCATAAGTGATAGGCCAAATTGTCTGCGAACACTGGTTCCTTTATATCTTCCTTTAAACTAAATAATTGAACTATATTTGTGGCCACACTGCCACTTTCTGTTCAGCATTAATGTAACTTTGTTGTCCAAGTCCTGTTTGTCCATTCGCAAAGTCTTTATTCGTCAATTCAACTTGATCATAAAGTCTACTTGTTCTGAAATTCCTCCATGCTTACCTTCTCTCCATGGCTGTTGTTTCTCCTCTCCCTGCAAGCTTTTGAAACATTTATCTTCTATCAATGATTGCCCATTGTGCATCTCCAATGTTCAAACTTCATCCACCATTAGCTGGCAAGCTTTCAACAGTTGACGTTCAATAGATTAGAGCTTTCTCCCATAATTTCTTTGCTCCTCTACTTCCCTTTCCTACTTTGAGATGTGTCGTATTTCCTTTCGGCCATGCTATCATAATATCTACCCAAATGAGCCATTTCAAATCAAATTTGACAACTCTTGAAAAATCCATTTCAATGTATGCCTATATCAAAAGACTGGATATTGTATTGTCTTTCCGCTGACTGGTTAGCACACGACAAAAGCTTTTTACTGTTCCTCAGGACACGTGACAATAAACTAAAAGATAAATGCAAATACTTCTTGTAACTAATTTCTATTGTCTCTTTGCTTTTATTATATGTTGAAGTGTTGTCTTTATATTCAATTTTTGACCTTTTTTAATGCTGATCTGACATTTTATATAAGGCTCCTTTTTTATTTTTCTCCACCCATCCCCACCAATTCCCTCCAGTGTCTTTCTTTGTGGTGAGCTTGGGTGGAACTGCCATTGGCATCATCTTTGCATTCCTGCTCTCCCTGGTAACCAGATTCACCAAGCATGTAAGAGTGATTGAACCTGGATTTGTCTTTGTGATTTCATACCTCTCCTACCTCACCGCAGAGATGCTTTCTCTTTCTGCAATTTTGGCGTAAGTAAAAAAAAGTGTTAATTTCCGTCTGTACTCTCCTCTGATGTACTTATTAGCAGTTGCAAGTCTGTGCTATTGCAGATCAAGGTACATATCTTTGTAGCTTTAGGGTTACATGGCTGAGAGGTCCACCAGTGGTTGATATTTGGAACATGCAGGTCACGGAGGCAGATGCAGTCACAGCGCTTAAGAGGCATTTATACAGGCACTTGACTCGGCAAGGCATAGAAACATAGAAAATAGGTGCAGGAGTAGGCCATTCGGCCCTTCGAGCCTGCACCGCCATTCAATATGATTATGGCTGATCATCCAACTCAGTATCCCGTACCTGCCTTCTCTCCATACCCCCTGATCCCTTGAGCCACAAGGGCCACATCTAACTCCCTCTTAAATATAGCCAATGAACTGGCCTCAACTACCTTCTGTGGCAGAGAATTCCACAGATTCACCACTCTGTGTGAAAAAAAAAGAAGAAAAAAAAAAGGTGCGGACCCAAGGTGTTCGAGTGGGATTGATGTAGATGGATATATCTATCAGCAAGCATTGGTGGGTAGAAGGGCCCATTTCTGCACTGAAAACTCTAACTCTCTAATAGCATGGGAAAGGAGTATTCACTTTAAGAAGGCTGAGGTAGCAGAATTGGATTCCATTTTGGCTGAGATTGGCAAACTTGGTACTTCATGTTTTAATTTTACATAAAAGGCTATTCAGCCCATCAAGTAATTGCCAGCTCTGGGAATAAACCCATTCCACCACTTCTCTGTAACCGATATTCTCACACATTCTCATTAATCCCCCCCCCCCCCCCACACCTCGCTCCCGCAGCAATCCCATGAGGGGAGTAGATAGGGCAAATGCACAGACCTTTTACCCAGGGCCTGGGTATTAAGAACCAGAGGAAATAGGTTTTAGGTGAGAGGGGAAGGATTTACCAGGGACCTGAGGGGCAACCTTTTCCCATACAGAGGGTGGTAGGTGTGTGGAAAGAGGTAGATGAGGCAAGTGCTGTATGAATCAGGTACTGATTATGAATTTGAGGTTATAATCTGTTCAGACATGATCTTATCTTATGGTGGCACAGGCTTGAGGAGCGGAGTGTCCTACTCTGGCTCCTGATTCCTATGTTTGTATTTGCTTCAGTGGTAGTCATGTGTGTTGCAGGGGATGATAGTTGCACACAGTATCAATTACAGTGGTTTTACACTCTGCTAATGCTCACTTGCAATTTAAAACTGGTTTTGTGTGAGTGCCTGCACCGTTTTCCCCATCTACCCTCTGTTGATGAGCACTTACTCCATTACAGTCCACATTTAGAGCATTGTGTTCAGTTCTGGGCACTGTGTTAAAGGAAAGATATTGTCAAGCTTGAAAGGGTTCAGAGATTTACAAGGATATATTGCCAGGACAAGAGGGTCTGAGCTTTGGGGAACGGTTGAGTTGGCTGGGTCTCTATTCCTTGGAGCGCAGGGGGATGAGGGGTAATCTTTTCGAGGTGAATAAAATCATGAGAGGAATAGATTGGGTAGATGCACTGAATCTCTTGCCCAGAGTTGGGGAATCGAGGACCAGAGGACATGGGGTTAAGGTGAAGGGGGAAAAATTTGATAAGAATCGGAGGGGTAGCTTTTTCACACAAAGGGTGGTGGGTGTATGCAACAAGCTGCCAGAGGAGGTAGTTGAGGCTGGGACTATCCCAACGTTTAAGAAACAGTTAGACAGGTACATGGATAAGACATGTTTGTAGAGATATGGACCAAGCACAGGTAGGTGAGACTAATGTAGTTGGGACATATTGGCTGGTGTGGGAAATTTGGCCCGAAGGGCCTGGTTCCACACTGCCTCACTCTGTGACTAGGTTAATAAGGTTTTGGAAATACATACACAAAATGTGTAAGATTTTCTGTTGAATTGAGTCTGGAGATAAATAGATTTTCTGCTTTTCTGAACCAACAAATTAAGAGTCTTGGAAGGTGCACGGTTATCTTTTAAGGAAAAGGAGGGAGTATTTCAATGACGATTGGAAAGTTGGCCTTGGTTATTGTTTGGCAAGCTGGTGAATTTGTTAAAGAACACCTCTACAGTGTGGTGACGTGATGGAGTACAGGTTTGTTTAAGCCGGCCTTGCACTGTTGCAGGAGTGATTGTGTTTCTTGCTCTAGCTGATGTCTATTCTTCCATGGGTTGCCAGAGGTGACTATAGCCGCAGACTGGGAAGAGGTCACATGTTCTCGCTCGTTTGCTGCAGGGGTGAAGGTTGAAGATTGCACACGGGAGTTTCAATTGTTGACCGTTTGTGGCTCAGATCAGCCAGATAGGAGGCTGGGTGATGATGACAGCGTAGAGTGTTTGATGGGGTATTTTACGTTACGCAGAAAGTTTTTTTCTTATGTTTATCTAAATGTATTGGAGTTTTGCTTCAAATCCCCCTAACCTTAAATCTTAAATGTTCATGTTTCTCTTTCATCAGTATCACATTCTGTGGCATTTGCTGTCAGAAGTATGTGAAGGCCAACCTCTGTGAGCAATCCATCACCACTGTCAGGTTTGCAATGAAAATGCTGGCAAGTGGTGCAGAGACTATTATCTTCATGTTTTTGGGAATCTCTGCAGTGAACCCTGACATATGGAAGTGGAACACTGCCTTTATACTCCTCACGCTGGTCTTCATCTCGGTTTACAGAATCATCGGTGAGTGCTGGATAGTCAAGGCGTGGCAGACAAAGAGACGCACAGTGTTGAAACAGGCCCTTCGGCCCACTAACTCCATGTTGACCATCCACCATCACAAGCTCTGCTGCACTCGTACCATGCAGGGCCGTTTTTACAGCATTATGGGCCCCCGGGCAAAGCAGCGTACTGGGGCCCCTACCGTTACTCTCCCCCACCCCCCTTTCCCTACCAGCCCCCCCCCCTGTCGTGCCGGCGAAAAGCACTTACCGAAAAGCACTTAGCGATGGACTTAGGGTGCTACATTGTTGCGAAAAGCACTTATAGATCGCTGTGAGAAGCACTTAGTGACCGAAAATGTTGCGAAAAAAGCACTTATTGAACCTACATTTTTAAAGTAGTATTTATTTATTGCAAGTCACTTAACATACACAGATCAGCATGGGGCCCCTATGCTCGTGGGCCCCCGGGCAAGTGCCCATCAGGCCCATGCGTTAAGACGGCCCTGGTACCATGTTCTGTATTCCCACTTTTTCATCAATTTCAACCACACCCCCCCCCCCCTGAGATTCTACCCCCATAACACAAATGGGACAAATTAGAGTGGTCAATTAAAGTACCTGACCCATGTCCTTGGGACATGGGAGGAAACCGATGTGATTGCAAGGAGAACGTGAAAACTCCACGTAGGTCAATAGACAATAGGTGCAGGAGGAGGCCGTTCGGCCCTTCGAGCCAGCACCGCCATTCAATGTGATCATGGCTGATCATTCTCAATCAATACCCCGTTCCTGCCTTCTCCCCATACCCCCTGACTCCGCTATCCTTAAGAGCTCTATCTAGCTCTCTCTTGAAAGCATCCAGAGAATTGTCTTCCACTGCCTTCTGAGGCAGGGAATTCCACAGATTTACAACTCTCTGACTGAAAAAGTTTTTCCTCCTCTCCGTTCTAAATGGCCTACCCCTTATTCTTAAACTGTGGCCCCTGGTTCTGGACTCCCCCAACATTGGGAACATGTTTCCTGCCGCTAACGTGTCTAACCCCTTAATAATCTTGTGTTTCAATAGGATCCCCTCTCATCCTTCTAAATTCCAGTGTATACAAGCCTAATCACTCCAGTCTCTCAACATACGACGGTCCCGTCATTCCGTGAATTAACCTAGTGAACCTACGCTGCATGCCCTCAATAGCAATAGGATGCTTTGTGAGGAAAGTTTGTTCAGGCTAAGCACATATCAACCTGGAATATAGAAGAGTGAGAGAGGACTTGATTGAAACATAGCGGGAGATCTTCGCAAGGTGGATGTGGAGAAGATCTTTCATTTTGAGGAAAATATTGATGTCACTCACTGCTTGAAATTAAGTAATGTCCATATTTATAATTTGTTTTACTAATTAGTTATAAAGTGCATTTAAGATTGGAGGAACAAGCATGGATTGAAATATTTCTAGTGGCTGAGATGAACAGATTAGGGATGCAAAGTAGAAATTCTTGGGACCTGTTCATGTAGTGCGACCAACTACATACCTGTTCTGTCCTCTGGTGGAGATGTGAGGAAGGGCATCTTCACCGTTAGACACATTAAGATCTACCATAAAGCTCTCTGGATTTAATTAGGTTAGTTCAGAGATACAGCATGGAAACAGGTCCTTTTGCCCACCGAGTCCACGCCAACCAGCGATACCCGTATACTAGCACCGAGACCATTTACAAATTTTAAACACCAATTAAACTACTAACTTGTAAATCTTTGGAATGTTGGAGGAAACCAGAGATCCCGGGGAGAACATACAAGCTCCGTGCAGATAGCACCCATAGTCAGGGTCAAACCTGTGAGGCAGCCACGCTACTGTTGCGCCACTGTGCCGCACCACAATTGATTGATGGAACTCTTTCCAGAAAGCCATCTCTCTCCAGACGGGAGGTTAAAAAAAAATGAACAAGATAAGATTAATTTCTTTAGATTTTTTTTTTTTAGATTTTAGAGATACAGCCCGGAAACACGCCCTTCGGCTCACTGAGTCCGCGCCGCCCAGCGATCCCCACACATTAACACTATCCTACACACACTGGGGACAATTTTTTACATATTACCCAGTCAATTAACCTACATACCTGTACGTCTTTGGAGTGTGGGAGGAAACCGAAGATCTCGGAGAAAACCCACGCAGGTCACGGGGAGGACGTACAAACTCCGTACAGACGGCGCCCGTAGTCAGGATCGAAACTGAGTCTCCGGCGCTGCATTCGCTGTAAGGCAGCAACTCTACCGCTGCGCCACCGTGTTGCATATTAATTCTTAATGATTTGTACATCAATCTGGTCGAGTATTAAGAGAATCGTCGAAAAACACCAGTTTGTAGTTGGATCAGCTTTGTTTCATTTTCAAATATCAGTGGAGTAAATAAAATGTCTATCTTTTTCCAGGCGTTGTAATTCTGACCTGGATTTTGAACCATTACCGTGTGGTGCAGTTGGAGATCATAGACCAGGTGGTGATGTCCTATGGTGGTCTACGTGGAGCTGTGGCCTTTGCTTTGGTAGTGCTGCTGGATCATAACACCTTTAAGGAGAGGCAGTTGTTTATCTCTACCACTATCATTGTGGTGTATTTTACAGTCATCTTCCAGGTAACTATCAACTGTATTGAGTGCATGCTTAGTGGAGTAACACAAGCCCTCTGATTTGAATGAGAATCTGTTGTGATCCCGTCTACCATTTAAAATTTTTAGATTTTTAGGTTTAGAGATACAGCGCAGAAACAGGCCCTTCGGCCCACCGGGTCCGCGCCGCCCAGCGATCCCCGCACATTAACACTATCCTACACACCCTAGGGACAATTTTTACATTTGCCCAGCCAATTAACCTACATACCTGTACGTCTTTGGAGTGTGGGAGGAAACAGAAGATCTCGGAGAAAATGTGCAACAGGTCACGGGGAAAACGTACAAACTCTGTACAGACGGCGCTCGTAGTCAGGATCGAACCTGAGTCTCCGGCGCTGCATTCGCTGTAAAGCAGCAACTCTACCGCTGCGCCACCGTGCCGATCTAAAAGATCCACATTGAAAAGCCTGGGAGGTTTCCCTGTGTGCTGACCAATATATGTAACTAAATTAGGATTTTTATTGCTGTAAAACAGCTCTTTGTGAGATCTTGTTTTGAACAAACCAATAGCTCCATTTCCTTAAATTACTTCTTGAACTTTCATTTGCAAAGTGCTTTAAAGCGTTGTGAAAGGGCCAAATCAAATATGAATAATGCAGAAATGTGTAGGATATCAATGTGCAACTCAGACCATACCCTGAATTGGCCCTTCAATATGATCATGGCTGATCATCCAAAATCAGTACCCCATTCCTGCTTTTTCCCCATATCCCTTGAGTCCGTTAGCCCTAAGAGCTAAATCTAATTCTTGCAGAAATGGTCTGCGGTAACCATGGCATAAATGGTTCATCTCATGGTTGCTTGGGAAAGACGGGTGGAGTTGATAGTTCGGACAAAGAGTTTATTTCAGGAATCGAAGACTGTGGATGAGTCCTTAGTACTATTTGCGTACCCGAATGATTCTGGAGAATTTGTCTGTCAATTTACAGAGAGGGAAGTGGAAGAGATAGCTGTGCGTCACTTTAGTATATTTAGAAAATGTCTGAATTCAGATGTTCTTGTGCAGCGGCTCAATTAAATGGAAATTGAATCAGTTGGCAGTTGGGTATGTATGGAGAGAAAAAGACATTGGGGTTACTCTTTGGTTACTTTTGGATAGATTGGAGAGAAACCAGGCAGGTTTGGTACCATCCGGATGGCTGCCTGTGCAGAGGCATTGGAGGTGAATCGTGCGGTCAACCTGTGAAAGGCTGCAGATGTAATGCAAAGTACTAATGCAAAGGGTACTATTTGCCACCTTGACTGGGGCCATTTTGGGGACGACTTGGATGGGATCAAACATTAGTTCTGAGGAAAAATGCAGAATAATTAACCACGTGAAAGCAATATATTATCCCCCCTGTCTGTGCAGAGTGAAGGGAAATGAAAACTCTCCCCTTTAGTCTTTGCAGTGTCGGCATTATATGGAGTTTACTGGAGAGGAATTAAATGAATGGAAAATGGTGTGCCTTTAACTGATGATGTCGAGGTGATTGATTGCAGTTGTTTCAGTGGGGATGAATGATTTCCATGCTCGCATCTGATCTGAGAAATAAATTATATTCATTTGTGAATAGTTCAAACTCTGCTCTGTGATGAAACCAAGTTGATTTTGATATTTTGCAGGGTCTGACAATCAAACCTTTGGTGAACTGGCTGAAAGTAAAGAAGAGTGAGCAGAAAGATCCTTTGCTCAATGAGAAGCTCCATGGACGGGTAAGTCCAGTGTTTCAGTGTTCGATATGTGCGGAATGAGCATTCCTTAGTCATCTATTCACAAAATGCTGGAGTAACTCAGCAGGTCAGGCAGCATCTCAGGAGAGAAGGAATGGGTGACGTTTCGGGTCGAGACCCTTCTTCAGACTGATGTCAGGGGGGCGGGACAAAGGAAGGATATAGGTGGAGACAGGAAGATAGAGGGAGATCTGGGAAGGGGGAGGGGAAGAGAGTGACAGAGGATCTATCTAAAGTTGGAGAAGTTAATGTTCATACCACTGGGCTGCAAACTGCCCAGGCATACCACTGGGCTGCAAGCTCGACTTCTCCAACTTTAGATAGTTCCTCTGTCCCTCTCTTCCCCTCCCCCTTCCCCTTCCCAGATCTCCCTCTATCTTCCTGTCTCCTTCCTATATCCTTCCTTTGTCCCGCCCCCCTGACATCAGTCTGAAGAAGGGTCTCGACCCGAAACGTCACCCATTCCTTCTCTCCTGAGATGCTGCCTGACCTGCTGAGTTACTCCAGCATTTTGTGAATAAATACCTTCGATTTGTACCAGCACCTGCAGTTATTTTCTTATATTCCTTAGTCATCGGTCTGCTCTGCATGGAAAGCGCTTTAATGGTCCAACACAGCCATCTGAGAAAGAGCGAGAAGTAACTTAGTTGGCCCGACAATCCTGCCCCACTATTCAGATAGATGATGGCTGATTCACGCAGAAAGGAGGTGGAGAGTTTGGAAAGAGTGCAGAGATAGTTTACGAGAATTATGCCTCGAATAGGGGAGCTTTAGGTGCAAGGAGAGGTTGGACAGACTTGGATCGTTTTCTCTGAAACACCGGAGGTTGAGGGGAGACCTGGTAGAAGTGTATAAAAATAATGAGAGGCACAGTCAGGGTGGATGGTCAGCACCCTTTTCCCAGGATGGAAATCTTGAGTACATGGCCATTGCTTTAAGATGAGAGGGGCAAAGCTTAAAGGAGATGCACTGAGCAAGTTTATTTACTCGGAGGGCTATGAGTGCCTGGAACATGCTGCCAGCGGTAATGGTAGAGGCAGATATCATTGTGACATTTAAGAGACTTTTGAATAGGCAAAATGGATATGAAGGGATTGCAGGGATATGGATTATGTGCAGGCAGATAAGAGTTGGTGTTAGTATCATGTTCGCAAACAGACGGTGGGCTGAAGGGCCTATTCCTGTGCTGTACTGTTCGATGTGCTATGCCCCCTGGTTCTAGATTCACCCTCAATGTAAAATTTCAATAAGATCACTCTTTGCTTCTATGCTTCAATGACTACAGGCCCAACCTGTGCCAGTCACTATATTCCTGATCCATTCGGGTATTTGTGCTGACTTCCCATGGAATGTGTTCTTGCGCATGCTTGGTTGGGGAATTATGATAAGGATGCTTGAATGCGCGAGAGGAGCTTTGTTCAGTCTCCAATTCCTATGGCTAATAAGGGACTTTATATGAAGTTAAACGACTTATCGTTATTACTACTTCATACACAACCCTTTCAATCTTTCTTCATAGGTCGACCCATCATCCCAGGGGCTAACCTAGTGAATCTACACTAGCCCTAACACAAGTGTATCCTTCCTTGTGTACGCAGATCAAATCTGTATGCAATACTCTGAGCGTAATCTCACCACAATCCTGTAAAGTTGCCTCAACCTCCAGATATCTTTACTGCAAGCTCTCGTGGTGTGACTTTATTTACATAATAATTTTCTTTATTCCAAAGTGCATAACCCCACATTTTCATGCATTATATTCCATATGCCAACTTCCAAGAGGATTAGTTTTCTTTCAATATCAGTGAACCAACTGGCCTGTTGTGACAATCCCCCAGCTTCTGAGAGATCCCAGTTTTTTTGCCTACAGATTTTTTTTAAATGTGCTTACATTTTTATACCCCCAAGGCAAGACTTAAATCTATCTCTGGGTTACTTAATGCTGTGTTAAAGACTTTTCTTTCCCTTTGCTCACCACTGCCAGCCCGAACACACCCCACAAAAAAGAACAGATTTTCCTCAGAACAATGTCAAAGGTCTGATTTACAATTTTAAAAAAACCCATTCTATTTTATAACCTGATAACGTTTTTTCAGTACATTTATTGATCCGGTTTCAAAGAAGCAACATTTTAGATAGGATGTGGCCGTTGTAAAGGTGCTTAATTTGTGAATAGATTGACTTGATCAGACAGCTTTAAAGAGTAGAAAAGGTTGTGGTTAAAATCTATTGCTGAACTAAGTGCAAGATACCTAAGAGGACTTTGGAGAGATGAGACTGCATCCATCTTAAAACAGTATTCAAAAGTTAGCAGTAGTAGTTGGATTAATACATCAAAGTTGAACTAAAATAACTTAATATTAAGTTTTAGAAATTCCCATAGAGCTCTGACTTTAAAATAAATATCATTGGATTTGCTGATGTTTCTAAATGTAAATTTCTGGATATTAGGTTTGTATTTCATTAAAGGTACTTCAGAAAATTATTCTCATCCCAGTATGTTTTTTTCTGCATTTAATTTCACTTCCTTCCATTTAAAAAGTTTTGTCTGCCATTTATTTTCAAAGGCATTTGATCATATATTATCTGCAATAGAAGATATCTCTGGGCAAATTGGAAACAATTATCTTAGAGACAAGTAAGTGAACAGTGATTTCTACAAATGTTGCAGAAATATTTGTGTCAATTTAATGCTTCCCTAATAGTGCAAATTATATATTTCTAAACAAGTTTAGGGACGTGAGCCACATGATCAATTGGTTCTTGTTTCTCCTGGTTAATTTCCAGGCCTGTATCCGTGCAGGGAAAATCACATCACCAATCTCCACACTCCGATACTCTGACACTGCTTTTGAAACCACACAAATATTTAAGGTCAGGCAGATCCTGAGATGTTGCCTGGCCTCCTGAGCGACTCCAGCTCTGTCTTCAAATATTACAAGAAATTGCAGTGAATTATGGAACATCACATAAACTAACCTCCCTTCCATTGACTCCATTTATACTTCACGCTGCCTCGGCAAGACCAGCAGCATAATCAAGGACGTGTTGCACCCTGGCCACTCCCTCTTCTCCCCTCGCCCATCAGGCAAAAGGTATAGAAGTGTGAAAATGCACACCTCCAGATTCAGGGACTGTTTCTTCCTTGCTGTTATCAGGCAACTGAATCATCTTACCACAACTACAGAGCAGTCCTGAACTACTATCTACCTCATTGGTGACCCTCAGACAATCTTTGATCGGACTTTACTTGCTTTATCTTGCACTAAATGTGATTCCCTCATCATGTATCTTCACACTGTAAAAGGCTCGATTGTAATCGCATATTGTCTTTCCGCTGACTGGTTAGCGTGCAATAAAAGCTTTTCACCGTACCTTGGTAAACTGAACTGTACATTATAATATTTTTATTTTATAACTATTCAGGTAATTTCATACCAATATCATTTTACCAAATTATTTCATTTTAGAAGTTACTATTTTGCAAATCTTTCCTGATCTCTGATTTTGACTTGCCTACCTAAGGCGTAATAAGGGGTTTCTATAGAAGATATATTATGGCGGTTTGTTCTTTTTTTCTAGGTGGACTAACTTTGACAGAAAGTATCTAAGTAAAATAATGATGAGGAAATCTGCACAGATTAGCCGGGACAAAATCCTGAGCGTTTTCCGTCAGCTGAATCTGAAAGATGCCATCAGCTACGTTTCTGAGGTAATTAAGACAGTCAGTTCCTGTAGTTGCTGGTAATCTAGCCAGTTAGTCAGTTCCTGTAGTTGCTGGTAATCTAGCCAGTTAGTCAGTTCATATTTTCATATTTCATATTTTAGATACAGCGCGGAAACAGGCCTTTTCGGCCCACCAAGTCCGCGCCGCCCAGCGATCCCCGCACATTAACACTATCCTACACACACTAGGGACAATTTTTACATTTACCCAGTCAATTAACCTACATACCTGTACGTCTTTGGAGTTCCTGTAGTTGCTGGTAATCAAGCCAGTTAGTCGGTTCCTGTAGTTGCTGGTAATTAAGCCAGTTAGTCAGTTCCTGTAGTTCTCTGCAATCCCAGTGCAGAGAAAGCAGTCCCTGTAGTCGCTATCTCTAACAATGAATTAGTTCAGGATCACTTGCAAGGAAAACGCAAACGTTCATGAACCAATGGTTACTATTTACCTAGCGCATTGCATTTGATTCTGGGTACAATTCCAAGGATATCAAAGTTCTGGAAAGGGTATATAGGAAGGCTAGCTTATTCAACCAATGTTTGTGGATCATTATGTATTATTATGGATCATTAATGTATTGAACAAGTTAAGTATGGAGTGAAGATAGACATAAAATGTTGGGGTAACTCAGCAGGACAGTCTGAAGAAGGGTCTCGACATGAAATGTCACCCATTCCTTCTCTCCAGAGATGCTGCCTGTCCCGCTGAGTTACTCCAGCATTTTGTGTCTATCTTCGGTTTAAACCAGCACCTGCAGTTCCTTTGTACACTAAGTATGGGGTGAGACCAGCTCACTTATTGCTGTCCAATAAAAATACGTTAATGATCATGACTTAAACTGCTGGTTCTGTCTGATAAACAAGAGATGTGACTGTTGTTTATTCTGATGATCTGCAGTCTATATTGATGATAATAAAGTACTTGAAGTGGCCACCAATCTCTTAAACCTGTGCCAGTTTAAAAAGAGGCAGCTTTAAATTTCTGTTGCAGTATTTGAATTATTGGTCCACTGACTTAGTATCACTGGCCCAAGGCTGATGTATTACCTGCAGTTATTTCAAGTAATGCTTGACAAGTTAGGATAACCTTTTGTGCTTTTACTTCAGAAGGATATCTAGTCAATTTGCACTATGTGATGAATCGCATTGATTTAATTCTAACTCCATGTGAGATTTACTGCTTTTCATCTTTGCAGGGAGAGCGCCGAGGGTCCTTGGCTTTTATACGCTCGAGTAGCGATGTTAACGTCCTCTTCACAGGTCCTCGTCATTCCATTGTCGATTCATCTGTCTCTGCAGTGCTGTAAGTGTAATTCATGAATATCAGTCACTTCCAGGGAGAGATATTTTAGGCTTGCATTTCCCACCATCAGGCCAGAGTGAGAAATGACTTGTGCCTTTTGTCCTGACAAATGACTTGTGGCCTCCAAAACACTCCACAACATGATTTAAGAAGCTTTTGTGTTGATGCAACTGTTCTCACAGCGTCAAAGTGGTTTACAGGCAGTAATGCACTCATGAATATTCTTAAATGTGAGCAAGGAAAAGTGGAACAGGGCAGGACAGTAACAGGCCATTCGGCCCACCGTGTCTACATTGACCATGATGCCAATCTATACTAATCCCATTTGCCTCTACGTGGGTTAGAAACATAGAAGGATAGAAAATAGGTGCAGGAGTCGGCCATTCGGTCCTTTGAGCTAACACTGCCATTCAACATGGCTGATCATCCAAAATCAGTACCCCTTTCCTGCTTTCTCCCCTTATCCCTTGATTCCATTAGCCCTCAGAACTACATCTAACTCTCTGTTGAATCCCTCTTGTATCTCTCTGTTCCCTGCCTGTTCATGAGTCTGCCTAAATACCAACAGGAATGTCTGTAATCACTGTTGGAAACACAACAAATAATTTAGACAATAGACAATAGACAATAGGTGCAGGAGTAGGCCATTCAGCCCTTCGAGCCAGCACCGCCATTCAATGCGATCATGGCTGATCACTCTCAATCAGTACCCCGTTCCTGCCTTCTCCCCATACCCCCTCATTCCGCTATCCTTAAGAGCTCTATCCAGCTCTCTCTTGAAAGCATCCAACGAACTGGCCTCCACTGCCTTCTGAGGCAGAGAATTCCACACCTTCACCACTCTCTGACTGAAAAAGTTCTTCCTCATCTCCGTTCTAAATGGCCTACCCCTTATTCTTAAACTGTGGCCCCTTGTTCTGGACTCCCCCAACGTTGGGAACATGTTTCCTGCCTCTAATGTGTTCAATCCCCTAATTATCTTATATGTTTCAATAAGATCCCCCCTCATCCTTCTAAATTCCAGTGTATACAAGCCCAATCGCTCCAGCCTTTCAACATACGACAGTCCCGCCATTCCGGGAATTAACCTAGTGAACCTACGCTGCACGCTCTCCATAGCAAGAATATCCTTCCTCAAATTTGGAGACCAAAACTGCACACAGTACTCCAGGTGCGGTCTCACCAGGGCCCGGTACAACTGTAGAAAGACCTCTTTGCTCCTATTTACACACGGTGAAAGCCCACAAAGGTTTAAAGGCTAGATATTATTTTTAATTTACCTGCCGGGATAGGTCAAGAGTGTTTTATTGTCATATGTCCCGAAACAGAACAATGGAATTCTTGCATGCAACGACACAACAGATATGTAAACACAGTACAATACAATACAATACAATACATCTTTATTGTCATTGTACAGGGGTACAACGAGATTGGGAATGCGCCTCCCATACAATGCAATAATTTAATTAGCTACTCAGTATTAATTTAAACAACCCAATTAAACAAATTGTAAGAGTTTTAAAACGGAATAAAGTGCAAGTAGATCTGTGCCAGATCACTGTGCGATGTGACCATCCGGCTCAGCAGGACCGGTTCATAGCAGCTATGGCCCTGGGGATGAAGCTGTTCCTGAGTCTGGAGGTGCGGGCGTAGAAGGTCTTGTATCGTCTGCCCGATGATAGAAGTTGAAACAGACTGTTGCATGGGTGTGAAGAGTCTTTGTGGATGCTGGTGGCTTTTCTGAGGCATCGTGTGTTGTAGATGCCCTCCAAGGCCGGTAGCTGTGTTCCGATGGTCCTCTGAGCTCTATGGACTACCCGCTGAAGAGCTTTCCTCTCTGCCTCTGTGCAGCTGAGGTACCACACAGGGATGCCATGTGTTAGGACGCTCTCTATGGTACAGCGGTAGAATGTCGTCAGCAGCTGTTGGGGTAGACCAGACTTCTTCAGTGTTCTGAGGTAGAACAGTCGTTGCTGTGCCTTCTTGACCAGCGCAGCAGTGTTATTGTACACTGTAAACACCATAATAATCAACAAAAAAAGTTTGGTATGTAAAAGAAAAACCAGACAATTAGATAGGTACATGGATAGGACAGGTTTGGAGGGATATGAACCAAACACAGGCGGATGGGACTAGTATCGATAGGCCATGCTGGTCTGTGTGGGCAAGTTGAGCCAAAGAGCCTGTTTCCACACTGAATGACTCTAACAATCGTGCAGGCAGGCGGTTACAGTGGAGGGACGTGCTCGCAATGCAGGCAGACAATAATCCCTCATGCTTCTATTGTACAAGTCAATCCACTCATATTCTTTAATGCATCTATTATCTGTATTTTTAGCCTAGAAATGTCTTCTCTTTCACAGAAAGTTGAGGATTAAAGAAATCTATTGTTAAAGACGTTACTTCCAAATGTGCAGCACTCCCTCATACTGTTAGTATTAAGTTTCTGAAGTGGAATTCCAACTCACGGTACTCCCTTTCTTGCAGGGGAATGGTACCATCCCGGGCAACAAGTGATTTTGACAAAATGTTGTTATTTATTTCAGGAGAGAGAGTACCAGTGAGGTGTGCTTGGACATGCATGCAATTGAAAACAGAGTGAAGAGCGTAAAGGATCGTGAAGAAACGGTTACACACCACATGTTACATCAACATCTGTACAAACCCAGGCAAAGAGTAAGCAAACTCATGTGGTTCATTTGGATCATAAGATCATTAGTGAAAGGAGCAGAATTAGGCCATTTGGCCCATCAAGTCTACTATAGACAATAGACAATAGGTGCAGGAGGAGGCCATTCGGCTCTTCGAGCCAACACCACCATTCAGTGTGATCATGGCTGATCATTCTCAATCAGTACCCCGTTCCTGCCTTCTCCCCATACCCCCTGACCCCGCTATCCTTAAGAGCTCTATCCAGCTCTCTCTTGAATGCATTCAGAGAATTGGCCTCCACTGCCTTCTGAGGCAGAGAATTCCACAGATTCACAAATCTCTGACTGAAAACGTTTTTCCTCATCTCAGTTCTAAATGGCCTACCCCTTATTCTTAAACTGTGGCCCCTTGTTCTACTCTGCTATTCAATCATGGCTGATCTATCTCTCCCTCCTAACCCCATTCTCCTGCCTTCTCCCCATAACCTTTGACACCCATTTAGACTGTTGCCACATGTGTTGGGGAAGCTCTTTGTATTTCCGTTTAAACCATCCCCATGTGATATTTGAAGAACGGTCCCTATTCAAACTTCTGTCTGTCCGTTCCCTCCTCAGATGCTGCTTGACCCACTGAGTCTCTCCAGCTTTTTTCCCCCCACTATATCCCTAGTTGGTATGTCATTTCTATTCTTGATTGGTAAGGATGTCGGGGGTTATGGGGTGAAGGCAGGAGAATGAGTTTAGAAGGATGAGGGGATCTCATTAAAACTTACTGAAGGGCTAAAAATAATGTGAATGTGGTGAGGTGACGTTTCGGGCCGAGACCCTTCTTCAGACTGCGAGACGGGGGGGGGAAGATCTTGGTGATCGATTCTTCATAAATGAAAAATACATTAGTGAGAAAGTTGAAGACACACTGTTGCAGATTATAAGAAATGTTTCTCTCCATGGATTGAGTAACACCTTCTCTGCCAACACCAGGTTTGCTAGAGTAATTTAAAACTGGGAAAATTGGAGCTTCGGGATTTTTGACATGTACTCGGATGAAATCTCCAGTAACATTGAACCAATAATTTCCACCACACAGAAAGAAAGGACACAGATGACCGGGAGCATCAGCTGCTCTGGCATGTCACAAATATCGACCTTCTAATACCCCCCCCCTCCCCATTCCTTCTCTCTAAGGTCAGGGACCTGGTAACTCAATGCTGAACAACCTGAATATAAAAACAGGGATATATCATCATCATATATATACAGCCGGAAACAGGCCTTTTCGGCCCACCAAGTCCGTGCCGCCCAGCGATCCCCGCACATTAACACTATCCTACACCCACTAGGGACAATTTTTTTTTTTTAACATTTACCCAGCCAATTAACCTACATACCTGTACGCCTTTGGAGTGTGGGAGGAAACCGAAGATCTCGGAGAAAACCCACGCAGGTCACGGGGAGAATGTACAAACTCCTTACAGTGCAGCACCCGTAGTCAGGATCGAACCTGAGTCTCCGGCGCTGCATTCGCTGTAAAGCAGCAACTCTACCGCTGCGCTACCGTGCCGCCCCGGATGTGATGCTGAGGCTTTATAAGACTCTTTACATGACCGCATTTGGAGTATTGTGAGCAATTTTGGGCCCCATATCTGAGGAAGGATGTGCTGGCGTTGGAGAGGGTCCTGATGTGCTTTACGAGAATGACTCCAGGAATTATTGGGTTAACACATGATGAGCATTTGATGGTGCTGGGCCTGTACTTTAGACTGGAGTTTAGGAGGATGAGGGGGGAGCTCATTGAAACCTACTGAATAGTGAAAGGCCTGGGTAGAGTGGATGTGGAAAGGATATTTCCACTAGTGAGAGCGTCTAGTATCAGAGGCCGTAGCCTCAGAATAAAAGGATGTACCTTTAGAAAGGAGTTGAGAAAGAATTTCTTTAGTTGGTGGTTGATGAGTCAGAGGTTGGTGAATCTGTGGATTTCATTGCCACAGAAGGCTGTGGAGGCCAAGTCAATGGATATTTTTAAGGTGGAGATTGATAGATTCTTGATTAGTTCAGGTGTTATTGGGTGAAGGCAGGAGAATGGGGATTGAGAGAGAAAGATAGATCAGCCATGATTGAATGGTGGAGTAGACTTGAGGGGCTAAACGGCCCAATTTTGCTCCTATAACTTATAGTTTACTTAACTTGTATCTTGCTCAGTGTTTTGCTAAATGCAGATATGACAGACATGCATCCTATATCACTGAATAAATATTAGTTTAGTTGCATGATTTTGCATTTTCCTCAAGGAAATATGAAAAACTAATAAAAAGACATTGGAGAATGGGAGAATATTTTTTTTATTGCATCGAGTGTTGGTTTCTGAATGTCTTAATGATGTTGGGGCGTTTCGGTCACCTCAGTGAAATAGAATAGATTCCACCCCAGCTTTTCCCTCAGTGTGGTCAGAAAGACAATACAAGTATCAATGGAGAGTCCTGGATTGGGATGGTCACATTGTTAGTTCCAGCTTTGAGTAACCCAGTGGGACAGGCAGCATCTCTGGAGAGAAGGAATGGGTGACGTTTCAGGTCGAGATCCTTCAGAAGAAATGGCGTGTTAGTGACGAGCAGAAGCTAAATTTGTTTCTGTCATGTTTTCCCCCTGAGCTTTGTCCCCTCTTCTCTTGTGCTGACAAATTTGGTGCCGTGGGAAAGCCAGACTCAGTAACTTTGCAGCATTTCACTCATGTGTACATGCCGAGGTTGTGGGGCAAGTAAGAAGACGGGCCCCAGCCATGATTCATGGTCCACATTTGTTAAGTGACCGACCGACTTGGTTGGTCACACACAAGGTACGAACAAGGGGATACTACTACCTTTTTGCAAAATTTGTACTTCATTTTCCAATTCAATATCTACTCCTTCCTTCTGGAAGGTTTTATTCTTTAAGAGAAAAAAATTACGTCAGGACGGGCTACTCAGTCCTGGGGTCTGTTCTGCCATTTATTATCTTCCGCTTATTTTTGTTGTGTACCCCCTTCATACTCTCAAAGATGAACAAAGGATGTTGGAAATAATCAGCATGCTTGGCAATATCTGTGGGGAAATAGTTGGTATCTCAGTCTGATGAATTCTCCCAACAACTTTGATATCAAGCTGAAATCTAAATTGATCTAATTAATTGGATTAGAGAGAGGAGTTGAGCAAACTGTTACTTCATAACATCTTTTGCATCACAATGTGTTGACTGGCCGAATGGTTTCTTTTTAAAGTACAGCATTAATTACAGCCGCCACAAACTAATGCACAACGAAGACGAGAAGCAAGACAAAGAGATTTTCCACCGTACCATGAAGAAGCGACTGGAAAATTTCAAATCCACCAAGCTTGGAGCCAATTACGCCAGCAAGTTTAGGAACATGAAGAAAGAAAAAGCAGCGAAGAAGGTAGACTGAGTGCCTGCTGACTGGATTTTCAGTGAGAATGTAGCCTTGTTTTACCTGGCTATTCTTTGTAAATTGCACTTGCGGTAGGACAAACTTCCTCAAGGTGTGTAAGGAATGGTTTGTTTAGATTCGTGGAGTTAGTGAGCAGGTAGTGGAAGAAGACCCAATGGTTACTTAGAAAAGGAGGGGGGGGGGGGGGGGGGATGGGGTTGGAATTGGAAAGCGATGTGGGAGGGACAAAGGAGAAAGATTCATTTCATAGCTCCTTCAAGCTGGAACTGGTACAATGGGCCAAGTGGCTGAAATTTCTTTACTGGGGGATGTTTAATCACAGGGACTTTGAGGTCCTGCTCACGTCTTTCTCCTTCCCTCTCACTGCGAATCTCTTGATTGTTAGGCTGGCTGGTTATTGAGTGGAGCTTTTAGTGCTGGGCAGTGACTGCCCGGAGGTCGTCATAGAATGAATCAGTGTGGAAATAGGCCCTTAGGCCCAACTTGCCCACACCGGCCACCATGTCCCAGCTACACACTAGTCCCATCTGCCTGTGTTTGGTTCATATCCCTCCAAACCTGTCCTATCCATGTATTTGATTAAACGTTACTTAAACGTTATGTTTCTTAAACGTTAAACTGTTTCTTAAACGTTATGATAGTCCCAGCCTCAACTAAGCCCTCTGGCAGCTTGTTCCATACACCCACCGCCCTTCGTGTGAAAAAGTTACCCCTCAGATTCCTATTAAATCTTTTCCCCTTCACCTTGAACCTATGTCCTCTGGTCCTCGATTCACCTACTCTGGCCACGATGCTGTGTGCATCTACCCCATCTATTCCTCTCATAATTTTATATACCTCTATAAGATCACCCTTCATCGTCCTGCACTCCAAGGAATAGAGTCCCAGCCTAATCAACCTCTCCCAATAACTCACTAATCTTTGGATACGTGTGAAACCCAGAGATGGTCTGGAAGAGATGGCGGGAGGCTGGAACGCCACTGATGCCTGGGAGAGGGAGATCAATCCCCCTATCCTTGGTTGCTAGGAGAAATATTCCTGCTCCTGGCACAGTAGAAGTGATAAGAAATTTCCCAATTTGACAACAGTATCACTTGCATATGCATTGGGTTCTGATGGTGTTCAAACTATTTTTCCCTTTTATGAACCTCTTTCCACCCACTCTTGCCCATAATTGGAGGTAAGTACTGAGGTGTTTGATTAGTTGTTGATTGGGGGTATATCCTGATCCGGGTCTCGGGTTCAGTATCTAAAGCTTTACCAGCTGTGCCACCATGCCACTTGATCAAGGTGATGGGTATAGTTATGATGATTAAGGTTATTTAGCAAATGACAGGTAACATGTTAATGTAATGTCCATCATGAAACGAGTGCTCCTTTGACTTCTGATGAGGCTTCTCTGCTGTTGTTACAGAAGCACAGCGATGCTTTGTCGAATGGAAAGATCCCAACGCACACTGTTGCATTCCAGGTTGATAAAGGTAACCATTATTGTATTTCACCTTGTCCCTATTCTTTCCAAACCTCATTGATGCTGACTGCATGATTTACAATTACATTACTTGGGTTATTTGGGATGCCAACATTATATTCAGTCTGAAGAAGGGTCCCGACCTGTGACATCGCCAGACTTTAGAGAGATAGCATGGAAATGGGCCCTTCGGCCCAGCGTGTCTGCGCCGACCAGCGATGACCCCATACACTTTGTTTTCTTTTTGTTGAAGGTTGTAGTTTCTGTAGTCACTTGTATGTCTCTACTGCCTCTGGTGGTTTGAGGGGGGAATTAGTATCATGTATCTCACAGGATAGACAGCTTTCCTTTTGAATACTGGGAAACCTACTCCATGTGGGATTATTGGCAAGCTCAGAGCTTTAATACAGGGTGCCGAGATGTATTCCCTAAATGTGACGAGTGGCATCAATCAGCAAATAGTCTGTCGGAAGTGTTTGTCCACTGACAGGGGTCTGGCACACTCCTGTCTCTCTGCTTGTCTGAGGTACTGAACCTAGTAATTCAACGTTGGCTCAACTGTGGTGATCCATCACAGGCAAAAGATGGAAACATCTGCCTGTTCCAGTGACACTTTGAAGTTGACTTTGAGGAAGTAATTAAACCCTTTTGGGATGGTGCTGTGGATATTGTAATTTAATGTTGTTTTGAAGAAGAGCAGGGAAGTTAATCCTCGGTATCCCACATTCGGTAAAACAGATTATCTGATCGCAGTCATTGCTATTGCCTGTGGTACTTTGCAGTCTGCTAATAGACACATGTACCCCCAGCTTTACAACAGAGATGAAGGTTCAGATTGATTTTATTGACAAAATTTGTTTTTATGTCATTAAAGCTACTGTATTAATGCAAGTTTTACTTCCTCTTAACTTGCCATAAAATTGAGATCAACAATAGTTAGCTTTGATTGTATGTAGATTATGAGGCAATTCCTTGAGTTATTAAAGTAGCCTTATTCCATTTTAACTGTGTCTTCGTGACAGAGCAAGAGTAAAACTTCTAGTTGGCCTTGAAGTTGAAATTATATATGTGGGGAGGTTCAGAAACTGTTTGAGCCACACCTTTTTGGAAGGTTTTTGTTCCAGCCATTTGGGTTGAGTTGCTGCAGGCCAAGAACATCCCAAATTCATGGCTTGTGCGAGTTTAGGTGACACTGCAGCAGCAAGTTGTAAATGTAATAAGGCCCTAGCTCTTTCCAAGTAAAATGAAGGTCACCCATATGGATGGTCTTCTGCCTTGAAGTAGATCGTCTGGTAAATGTCTTTTTCCCAAGGATCTGGCAGATCATATTACAGTCCCAGCATCATGCTTTAAAATCTTTACCCCCCCATCCTCGGTTGTTTTATCGAGCTATTGCTCAGTATTTCTGATTTTCTTCACGATAAAAGGAAGAAATAGTCATGAATTCAAATAGTTTTTTCTTTAAAACTACTCAGTATCGTGGACTCTTGTAGAAGCTGAATTGAATCTGTAATTGGGATTTCACCCAGACCTTTTGGGTGGCGCAGCTGGTCGGTAGTGAGTGGTAGGCACATAAAGCTGGAGTAAGTCAATGGGACAGGCAGCATCCCTGGAGAGAAGGAATGGGTGACGTTTTGGGTGAAGAAGGGTCTCGACTTGAAACGTCACCCATTCCTTCTCTCCAGAGATGCTGCCTGTCCCGCTGTCTCTCCTGCTTTTTGTGTGTCTCTTTGATCTAAACCAGCATCTGCAGTTCTTTCCTATGCAGGTAGTGGGTTCGATCCTGGGTTCGTTTCCTACACCAGGGACCTGGGTTCGATCCTGACCTTGAGTCAAGAGAGAGCTGGATAGAGCTCTTAAGGATAGCGGAGTCAGGGGGTATGGGGAGAAGGCAGGAACGGGGTACTGATTGAGAATGATCAGCCATGATCACGTTGAATGGCGGTGCTGGCTCGAAGGGCCGAATGGCCTCCTCCTGCACCTATTGTCTATTGTGCTATCTGTGTGGCGTTTGCACATTCTCCCTGCGACCTTGTGGGTTTTCTCCGGGTGCTCCGGTTTACTCCCACATCCCAAAGCTCTGCAGGTTTGTAGGTTAATTGGCCACTGTAAATTGCCCTGTGTGTTGCAGGGGGTGGATGAGAAAGTGAGGGGACATGGAGCAAGTGTGAACAGGTAATTAATTGATGGTTGGTGTGGGCTGCCAGGCCTGTTTCCATGCTGTATCTCTAAAGAGTCGAAATAATTTTTTATTCAGTAAAATCTGATTTCAAATCCAATACGCCTGCCAAAGAAATGAATGATGGATTGATTGTACATCCATCTGAATGAGTTTAATTTGTTACATATTTAAGGGCTGTCTCCTTTCCAATTCTTCTAGACTCTGACACAGAGGACAATTATGAAGCAGTGGATGGAGGAATCAGTTTCCTAATTACTGCGCCAAGTGCAGAAATGGATGAAACAAGTAACGGTAATCTACTTTGTCTACAGAATGGATATGTAATTAATATTTCTTTGACTCATATTTGAGTCTTAAAATTATAATGGAAAATATCAGCCCATGTGCGCAGGTTCAAGCGAGAGCCTTTATTGGGTGATTTTGCTGCTCTTGTTAAAGTACAGTAAACCCTTGTTTTAATGGGCCTATTTATAATGGATTTTTGGTAATAGTGGACGGAGCTACCGATGGCCACCCCGGCTCACTCGGCCTCTCCTGCTGCCTCCAGGCCAGGCTGCCGACACCATCCCCCTCCTCCCCACTCCCATCTGGCACTACCTCCCTCGCCACTTGCATCGCATCCCCTGCCCCTTCCACCCCCGGCTGTCCACACCACCGCCAGCCCACACAGCTTCCTCGGTCGCTTCCAGGCCCCACCTGCCACCGCCGACCTTGCCTGCATTCTGGCCGCCTGCGAGCCACGATCGTTGACCCCGACGATCTTGGCCTCTCCCCCGGCCTCCAGCAGGCCGGTGCCGTCACCGCACCTGGATTCCACACCCACTTTCCGGACCGAGTGTCTGACGAAGGGTCTCGACCCAAAACGTCACCTATCCATGTTTAGGGAAGCTGCCTGACCTACTGAGTTAATCCAGCAATTTATTTCCTTCTGTGCGGCAGCCAGCAACTGCAGTTGTTAGTTTCCACTACAGGTACTTATACATTGATAATACCTTGGTTAAAGTGGGCAATCTGAAATAACAAACATCACCCCCCCCCCCACCACCCCCCCCCCCCCCCACTATGGTCCGTTATAACGAGGGTTTGCTGTGTAATTTATTTTTGCAGTGATGCACATCCATTGTAAATTTACAAATTCCTGGTTGCTGCTGCTGATTTTTTTAGTTTATAATTAAAATGTGAAGACCTCTCCAGTCATTATGGGCAGACCTGGCATTTTCACGCATTCGACAATTCCAAGGCTCTGCAATCACACTGGGTTTGGGAGATGCCAATCTGCACATCCTATCGAATCTTCACAAACTCTGGAAATGCTACATGTCAAACGTTGCCGCTTATGACCAAATTCTCCGTATTGTCGGGGCCAAACCACGTTCTAACTTCTGGGTTTATTCCAGCTGTGTTGTCCTTCCGTGGATTCAGATATTACAGTGTTTGCGGTTGACCATAATGTGACTATAGATTGCATCGACAAGTAACGCGAGTCCTCCAGATGTTCTTTTCACTAATCTATTTCTGCCACGCCAAATTAATCTTGCAGGGATCGATAACCCGAGCTTTTCTGCCGAGGAGGATCAATCGGATTTCCAAATGACTCCACCATGGGTGGCAGGCGAAGAAACAGTCATCCCATCTCAGCGGGCACGTTTGCAACTACCAAGGAGTCCCAACACCTTCAGGCGCCTCACACCATTGCAGCTCAGCACCCGATCCATTGATTCATTTTTGCTCGCAGATATCTCAGAGGAACATCCATTGTCTTTCCTACCCGAATCATCAATGTAATTCCATTCTCCACTTTACTCTGTAACATTGCATTGTGATCTCCATTGGTTTCCATTCACGGCAGAACTAGCAAACATTTCATTTATTTTTACATTTTAAATTTAAAACAATTATTTTTGTGGAGGAAAAGGTGAAGTTGCCGAATACCGAGGATAAGAGAAAATGATCAGCTGACAATAATCATTTGAGGAGTATGAATGAAACTGTGCCTTTTCTAATGCTGGGTACATGGTTCTTCAGAGACAAGATGATGTACAGTTGAAAAGTTTTAGTTTATTGTCAGGTGTAGGTACAGTGTTGCCTGCTATCCAGCCAGCGGAAAGATGATACATGATTACAATAGTATAAGAAAATAACTGCAGATGCTGGTACAAATCGAAGGTATTTATTCACAAAATGCTGGAGTAACTCAGCAGGTCAGGCAGCATCTCGGGAGAGAAGGAATGGGTGACATTTACGATATACATTACGATAGTCATTTCCAGTACATGATAAGGGAATAACGTTTAGTGCAAGGTGAAGCCAGCAAAGTCCGATCAAGGACAACCTGAGGGTCACCAATGAGGTAGGTAGTAGTTCAGGACTGCTGCCTGGTTGTGGTAGGATGGTTCAGTTGCCTGATAGCAATCGCAGAGGAGTCAGCTGGAGAAAATGGAGGCGTGGAATCAGGAGAAATATAATGAACTGTAATAAAAGAACAACTTTGAAGGAAAGAATTTAAATACAGAAGAATTATTGAAGTATTTGGAATGGGTTGTGACACATCAGAAGGTTCAAGGTTTGAAGGTCAGTTTATTGTCACATGCACCAATTAAGGTACGGAGAAATTCAAATTACCATACAGCCATACTATAAAAAAAAGCAACAAGGCGCACAACTACATAAACATCCACCACAGTGGATTCCCCACTTTTCTCACTGTGATGGAAGGCAATAAAGTCCAATCTCTTCCTCTTTTATTCTCCCGCAGTCGGGCAGTCGAACCATCCGCAGTCGGGGCGATCGAAGCTCCCACAGCCAGCGGCCAAAGCCCCCCACCCCCCATTGGGCTGTCAGGGTGGCCGAATGCCCACATCAGGGCGGTCGAACCCCCTCCGGCTTGGAGTTCCCGAAGTCAGTCTCTAACCCGAGACTGCGAGCTCCGCGATGTTAAAGTCCGCCGGCTCCCTGGTTGGAGCCCTAAAGTCGATCCCCGACAGGGGTCGCGAGCTCCATGATAAGTCCGCAGGCTCCAGTGGTGGAGCTCTCGAAGTCGGTCTCCAGTAAAGATCGGCAACTCCTCGATGTTAGGCTGCAGTGCGGACGATACGATACAGAAAAAAATCGCATTTCCGTCAAGGTAAGAGATTAGAAAAAGTTTCCGCCAACTCCCCCCCCCCTCACCCCCCACATACAACAAGCTAAAGAACACTAAAAACATACATTTAACACATACAAACAAGCAACAAAGAAGGGAGGGACAGTCAGACTGTTGGCGAGGCAGCCATTGCTGGCGCCACCCGGTGGAAGGTTCTGTTCTGAAGCAGCTATTTATACCATGTGTCAATGATGTAGACAGAACTTGAGGTAATGTTGCTGAATTTTGTAGCTGATACTAAAATATCAGATTAAGTCCATTGGATGCTGTATGCGTATAAAGTGGTGAAATGGTTAACAAGCTGATCAAGCTCACAATCATGAGGAGTGGCTTTTTAATTTTTAAAACGTAATTTGAGGGAAGAATGGGGAATATGAAGGAGCAGCAAGACTTGGAGTTTATTAAGTCAAGAGTGTTTATACCTCATAAATAAGCCTCAGATTATTAAACGAGTGAGATTTTCTGACAAGTGGTACAACATTTAAAAATGCAGATATAATTGTGAATCCAATTAAAACCTTGAAACTTGGTGTGCATTTGCAGAACTCAGTGCAGCTTTGGGATCCAGTTTATCGAACGATGTTGAGATATTGTTGATATTGTTGAGATATTGTTGATATAACATCATTTATCGAACGATGTTGATTCATATGCTGGTTGTTGGTGTTCGGAAGTATAGATGTTAAGAAACAGTGAGGTAAATGTGAGGTTTTTTACAAGAACAGAAAATTACCGAGTTCATTTCACAACTTTTTAAAATTATACAGAGGTGGAATATTTTGAATAGAAAATGTTTAATGATTGTTAGTTTAGAGTAAAGAATATAAATACAAGAAAAGATAGGCAGTTAAGTACAAGATAGGATATGAAATTTTATCAGCAAACATCAGAAGTCTATTGTTACATGAATAGCATTAGAAAGCTACAGTTTAAAAAACAATTTTAATTAATTTTTTGTGCAACTTGTATTCAAATCATAAAGCTTATAATTTGGCTATTGTTCAGATCTATCCTAAATTTTTAATGTACATCTTGATCCTATTTCCATTTTCTGTACATCTAACTTCATGTGCTTTTTCTTGCGCCTAATTCTCTAACTTTCCTACCTCTAATAGGTCTGTCAATACCTTGGCTGTGTTTGAGCAGTTTGTACCTCAGTAAATGGGTAGCGCATTACTAATTGAATATATGGACTGTCTGGATGATTAATGATTTGCAGTTTCTTTGGGGTTCAATTGGAATGCGAGGGAGAAGTGACCAGCTCATTACATTAAATATTTCTCCTCATGCTGTTAGTCAGGGAGTGATACAGTGTGGAAACAGGCCCTTCGGCCCAACTTGCCCACAACGCCAACTTGTCCCATGTACAGTAGTTCCACTTGCCTGCGGTTGGCCCATGTGCCTCTAAACCTGTCCTATCCATGTATCTGACTAATCCCTTCTTAAACATTGCAATAGTCCCTTTCATAACAAGAGGATTTGAGTATAGGAGCAAAGAGGTCCTTCTGCAGTTGTGCAGTTGTGCAGGCCACATCTGAGACCACATCTGGAGTATAGTGTGCCGTTTTGATCTCCTAATTTGAGGAAGGACATCCTTGCTATTGAGGCAGTGCAGCATAGGTTCATGAGGTTAATCCCCGGGTTGGAGGGACTGTCATATGATGAATGATTGGAAAGACTGGGCTTGTATTCACTGGCATTTAGAAGGATGAGAGGAGATCTTATAGAATAGAAACATATAAAATTATAAAAGGACTGGTCAAGCTAGATGCAGGAAAAATGTTCCCAATGTTGGAGTCCAGAACCAGGGGCCACAGTCTAAGAATAAAGGGGAGGTCATTTAAAACTGAGATGAGAAAAAACTTTTTCACCAAGAGAGTTGTGAATTTGTGGAATTCTCTGCCACAGAAGGCAGTAGAGGCCAATTCACTGGATGAATTTAAAAGAGAGTTAGATAGAGCTCTAGGAGCTAACGGAATTGAGTCATATGGGGAGAAGGCAGGCACAGGTTACTGATTGTGGATGATCAGCCATTGATCACAATGAATAGCGGTGCTGGCTCGAAGGGCCAAATGGCCTCCTCCTGCACCTATTTTCTATGTTTACTTTGTTTCTATGAAACCTCGATAGTCCCTGCCCCAACTCCCACCTCCGGCAGCTCTTTCCATACACTCATCATCCTTTGTGTGAAAAAGTTGCCCCTCTGATTCCTACAAAATGTTCCCCCTCTTAACCTTATACCTATGCCCTCTGGTTCTCAATTTCCCCTACTCTGGGCAAGAGACTCTGTGCGTCTACCCGATGTATTCCTCTCATGATTTTATACACTATCCTCCTGCATTCCAGGGAACAGAGGCCTAGCCTGTTCACGAAAGTGAGTTCGTCACTTTAGATGGGGAATGTGTGAGAAGGAACTGCAGATGCTGGTTTAAACCGAAGATCGACACAAAATGCTGGAGTAACTCAGTGGGACAGGCAGCATCTCTGGAGAGAGTCTGAAGAAGGGTATCGTCCCGAAACGTCACCCATTCCATTTCTCCAGAGATGCTGCCTGTCCCTCTGAGTTGTTCCAGTATATTGTGTCTAACTTTAGAGGGAGAGCTCCATTCTGCACCTGGTGCACATTGCTTGATCGGTGAACCTAAGGTAGATCAATAGACAATAGGTGCAGGAGGAGGCCATTCGGCCCTACGAGCCAGCACCGCCATTCAATGTGATCATGGCTGATCATTCTCAATCAGTACCCCGTTCCTGCCTTCTCCCCATACCCCCTGACTCCACTACCCTTAAGAGCTCTATCTAGCTCTCTCTTGAATGCATTCAGAGAATTGGCCTCCACTGCCTTCTGAGGCAGATCCTGACCTCCTGAAATGGCTTAAAGTCAACCTTTGCACTGTCATTCAAGCATCCTGTTTTAAGTAATAATCCCAATATTCAAGCACAGTCTCCTGTTTAAAGTGATAAATCCCACTATTCAAGCACACTTTCTTGTTTTAAGTGATACAAAATAGGAGGGAAATCAACTTTTCAAAGGTTTCATTCGGACATAATGGTTATTCCACCACTTCAAATTTTATTTTGAGCTAGATTGTTATTAAGCTGAAGTTTAAACCGTTGACAAATGGATGATGAAATCCATCTGCTTTCTTCAGGCTGTGTGGTTTGCATCTTCCTCTTTTCTCATATCATTAAGCCTACTATCACTTAGCACTGTTTTGAAACTTTGCTGATTGAATTCCCGATTCATTAACTTTCGCTGAAACTTTGATTAACTGATTTTATTTCCTCTCTAGCTCTTCTCTTGTCATTTGGTTAATAGAACTATTTTCTTCCTTTCCATTTGTTGTGACATTCCTTCTATTTATCTCTAGAGTCTGCCATGGTTTGCTATGGAAAAAAAAGAAGAATTCTCGCCTTGAATTCAAGTCACAATAGTACGATAGTGTGATAATATAAACAAAGCTTTGAGTTTCTAAGACAATATTATGTGCATATTCGGGCTGCTGTTAGTTTCACCTTGTAAATGTTTTGTTGCTGCTGTGTGATTTATTGGTACATTACATTGTCAAAATTTGGTGAGTGATATCCACAGTTTCAACATCGAGAATGAGGTCTTTAGGTCAAAATGGAATCTGAAAGTTTAGAATATTTCTGTTTCTATCTGATAAAGGAATAGTGAAATATCCCTTCAAAAATATTGATCCTTGCCCTAATTGAATTATAATCTTTTGTCGAAAAATTGCTCTTTTTTTAAACAAATACCTTGTGCACTGCCTCACAGAAGACATCCGGATTTTCAGGGACTCTAGTTTTTCATTTTTAGCTGAAATTTAGCTTCGGAGATGAGCCAATAGGCTGGTAATTTCAAATCTTCACTGAATCAATTTAATATTTGGCAGCTCTGAAGATTGGATATAGTTTGGGTGAAATAAATGGGTTTGGCTCAATGAAGCATTATGCCAATGATTTTTGAATAACTATTTTGAATTGGACTTTCTGAAAGTTCTGCAAATGTTTATCATCTTGTTTAGTTTAGAGATACAGTGTTGAAACAGGCCCTTCAGCCCACCAGGTCCGCGCTGACCAGCGATCCCTGTACATTAACACCATCCTACACACACTAGGGACAATTTACATTTATACCAAGCCAATTAACCCACAATCCTGCACGTCTTTGGAGTGTTTGAGGAAATCGAACCCACGCAGGTCATGGGGAGAACGTACAAACTCCAAACAGACAGCACCCGTGGTCAGGATCGAACCCGGGTCTCTGGCGCTGCAAGCGCTGTAAGGCAGCAACTCTACCGCTGCACCACCGTGCCGTCAACGGTCTTGTGTTCCGAGTTGCTTTCAAAGTGCTTTTCCATTTTTTTTTTTGGTAGTGCTTAAATTTCTAGACATTGATCCCAGGCTCATGACTGTCAGCGGCTGGAGAATTTGCCCTGAAACAATAAGATAAAAGTTGAAATTTTAAAGAATTTGGATATGGTAACTGAAATTATCGCCAAATCCATCTGGTTCACCAATAATTCAGAGGGAAGGAATTGGGCCGTCTATTGCTCGTTACCATAGCCTTGATGAGATGGTGATTAGCTGCCTGCCTCAAAATGTGACTCCATTTCCAGCAGTGAGATGGCCTCTTCAAGTCCATGGAAATGAGCAATAGACAATGAAATCTAGGTTGTCAGTGACATCTGTATCCCATGAAAAAAATTAATAAAACTAAAGAGGACTGAAGCAAAATTAATTTTTGAACAGATTGAGGTGGCTTTTCGCCTTTCAATTGATTAAATGCCACATATTTTCCTACACTGACTTTATTTTTGTTTTTGTACAGGTAACTCCAAGACAATCCCAAGTCCCCCTCCTTTACCTAGCCCTTCCAACTTGGATGAGAAACTCTTTTCCTGGAAAGATGACCAAGCAAGTCAAAATGACTCCAGTGCTGAAAGGCCCCCAAGGGTTTTCCCTTATCTCCAGAAGAACTGGGTGCAGAGCTATTCTTCACTGGAAAACGTAGAAACCCAGGTGCCCACCATCTCAGAACACGTGGCTGCACTAGAGGAGGATTCTACTGAAACACTCTCCAAAGCAGCTGTTGACAAGGCCAGTGACGCAAACCTCAACGAGGATGCCCAGCTTCCTCATTCTGACAGCAAAGAACTCAACGCAAAAGTGCAATACACCGAGACGCTCAGTGAAGAGGCCGAGGACAATAGTCCAAAGGATGCTGGGACACAGGAGCAGAAACCATTGATCAGCAAAGACACTAAGATGCACTCTGCAGCAGCCAAGCGGGTGCAGATTCGGCGTTCCTTCCATCGGCCCAAGCCTTTGCGTTATCCAGTTCTCCAGAAACTTGGGTCTCTCCCAGTCTCTTGCCACATTCCCCCTCATTCCTTGGAACAAGAAGAAACACAGTTTTAAGCACGACAGTCCATTGCTTCACCACCAGCCTGTTAATTAGTTAACTAGTCATCTGATTATGCCATTCAAACATCAAAGGAGCTCTACCGCAGTGCACAAGTCTTAGGGAAAATTGGAGCACTCCATTAAAATGTTTGAGGGTACAGAGAGTAATCTCTGTGGTTTTATATAAGACACATTTACTTCTACAGGGGTCCTGAGGAGAACAAGTGTTTTTTCCTCCTTATCCCCAATTTATTACTTTATAAGGTGTTATAGGCTTTTTTGTTACAGTTTGGGTTTTCCCCTTCTTGGCTTTAGAGTATTTTTATTGTATATAATTTCAAATGCAATTCTAAGCAGTGACTGAGTGCTGTAAAAGCTTTGAGCCATGGAAATTTATCACCCAGTCGATCTCCAGAGAGATGGAGGTGAAAGGTTTCTTTAACAAAACAACAGAATTGCAGGTGATTTTTGGACACAGTTGAAAGCTTGATTCCCTGGGCTGTGAAATTTGAGTAAATGTTAACACCGTCGTCGATGTATTGGGGAAAGACGAGGGCATTTTTTTTTGTCATGGGCTTCGGCAAAAACATACTTTAAGTTGTTCTGGCTAAAAAAAAAAGAGAATTTTCACCACAATCTGTAGCACAAGAGGAAACATTTTGGTGCGTGTGCAATAAATCTCGTGGACTACTAAAAGTAGTCCATGTACTCTTCCCTGTTTCTCTTCCCTATTACCTACGGAAAGGTAGGTGTTTCCACCTGGATACAGCTGGTCTGAAGTTTAAATGTTAGTGAGAACCTGATACTAAAGCTGGAGAGTAGTTATGACGAAAATAGGTTTCATCCCTCCTGCCCACTTCCTCTCCCCATCCCACATCTTCCCATTCTTCACAGCCAATGTAATGCAACACATCTGAGGGTAAACTCACCAAAACGTTAGTGCCAGTGAAAAGGGGACATGTTAGGCGAAGCCATCAATTTCCCACCTTTCCTCGCATTTAAACCCCATTTGTTCATCCAAGTCGCTGCAATTGTTCTACGATTGATGAAGATTGATGCAGAACAACACTTTAGCAAGACCCATCAGCTGCTTTTTGGTTTTTTTTGTATTTGTTTTCTTAAGGCACAAACTTTATTAATAAAGGCATTTGACACATGGAGGAAGCAACACATTGTTGCAGTTGTGCAAACTATGCAATTGTTTCTCCAAGTTAGTGACTATAATTTCTGAGTGTGACTTTATCCAGCCCTTCCTATCTCTGTCTTATGACGTGGTATCTCTGATTTGTCAAGGTTGGTATCCAGCCTTGGTTTAGGCTTCTTACTTAGCCACTGTTGGAGTTCCTCAAGGAAATGGGTGCCTCCCTCCCCTTCGAACTAGAATTAAAATCGGGTCTCCATGATCTGGGGATTAATTAAATTCATTTGTATAATTACTCGCATGGCAGTGCATATTGTACACAACAGAAATAATTTCCTGCAATACTTTAGGCAGACTGCAGTGTAAAATAATGGACATGGTATATGAAATGACTCATTATTGTGTTACTGCCTCTGTAAGCCTGATCCTTTAGTATGCCAGTAATGTTTCTTTTTTTTTGTTAGATATTTCATGGGTTTCATTTTCCTTTACTTCCTTTTCGTTGAATAATTGTCTAACCTCGAAGTTGTCTGTTAGAATGCTTTGGTGTGTTGAGTCACACTGTAAATAGCAAGATCTGATGGGCTGAACTTGAAATGAGGATTCATTGGAGGTGGTGGTGCTGAGCAATGATAACATTTGACTTCAGTGATGGGGTTATTTGTTCCTGTGTGCCCCTGTCTTCATGCGGCAGCAGATTAAGTGCTGTATATAATCCAGATCTGCCAGGTTGGTAATGTGAACTGTCTATCTCAATTCTGGTTAATTTGTCTTCCATATATTTTATATTTGTTGATCAATAGTGCATTTTGTTTAATGTTTTACCAGTTCTCATTGGGAGTAAGAAAAATATATTTTAACTTTGAAATAAAATTTTAAAACGAAATGGTGGAATTTTTCATCCCACAAGGCAACAGATATGTACAAGTGATCCTTCAGAAAATAACCTTTGGTATGTGGTGAACACTCTTCCTGATTTTGAGAATATCGTAAGTTCTAGGAGCAGAATTAAGCCATACAGCCCATCAAGTCGTCTACACCGATCAATCATGGCTGATCGATCTTTCCCTCTCAATCCCATTCTCCTGCCTTTGCCCCGAAACCCCTGACACGCTTACTAATCAAATAAAGAAGTATTTATGCATTTGCATACAATGTTGATCAAATAGGAACAAATCAAACATTGAAATTTGGGTCATTCCTTCCCCTTTTATAATAATGTGTTTTGAATGCTTATGTTTGGTCGAGACTTAATGGGGTCATTTTTTTCTTTCCTTCCGCCTTTGACAATAACGTGTTTTGAATGCTTACGTTTGGTTGAGAATTAATGGGCTGCAGCTCTCTACATATTAGCCAGAGAAAGCTAGTCTTCTTAAATGTTAACCTGAGAGAGCTAACTTTCTGATTTGGATCTGAACTGTTAGTCAATGTTTGAACTTGAGCTACGTGAGATAAATTAATGTGATTTGATGTCAATGACCTGCTGCTGGCTGCAACACGTTTTTCATTAAGTATGTTGTCTGTCTCCCTAAACTTGACGCTGAACTACAAGTCTCGCCGGTTTTAAACTTCGTTCTTGGAACTTTAACCTGGTGCATTCCCGGCAGCACTGTCTTTTTGGTGACATAGTGTAATAGAGCTTACGAAGCACAGAAATGGCATGGCCTAACTTGTTCTTGGCAACTAAATTGCTTAACTGAGCTTGTACCACTTGCCTGCGCCTGACCTATATTCTTCAAACCTTTGAAGTCTGAGTCTGAAGAAGGGTCTCAATGCAAAGCGTCATCTATCCATCTTCTCCAGAGATGCTGCTTGACTTGCTGAGTTATTCCAAAAGTCTGCGTCCTTTTGAGTATTAACCAGCATCTGCAATTCGTTGTTCCTTCAAATCTTTCCAACCCATGTGACAGTCTTGTTTTTAAAAAAAATGTCCTACCACTACAACCCTGCCCTGTAGTTTTAGTCTCCCCGACACTGGGATAAAGACTTTGGCCATCCATCTTGTCCATGATCCTCATGATACACCCCTGTAAGGTCACCCTCAGCCTCCGATGCTCAAGGGAAAAAAGCCACTGTTGATTTATCCTCTCCTCTTATCTCAAACTATGTAACTGCACTCCTAATGTGCCTCTGTTCTCCAAAACTCCCCAGGCCCCAACCATTTACTGTGCAAATCATTTGGTTTGTCCGACCAAAACATGTTTAGCTGAATTAAACTTTATCTGCCATTTCTCGGCCCATTGGTCCGGTTGATCAAGATCCCATTGTGATCGTAGATAACCACCTTCACTGCCCACTGTGCCACTAATTTCAGAGTCATCTGGAAAATTGCCAACTATCCCAAACACTTTCACGTCTAAATTGTTCATGTAAATAATGAACAATGGGGGACTCAGCATCAGTCGATGTAATAGTCAAGAGTTTCAAGTTCCCAGGTGGAAATATCACCAACAATGTGTGTTGGTCCAACCACATTGGAGCTACAATCAAGCATGCCTCTACTACTTCAGGGCGTTTGGCATGTCTCCTATGATATTTACCAACTTCTACAAATACACTGTAGAAAGAATGCTATGGGGATGTGCCACAGCTTGGTTTAGCAACAGCTTCTACCCAAGAATGCAAACAATTGTAGAGAGTTGTGGATGTCGGCCAGTCTCATCACACAAACACAATTCCCCACCACTGACTCCATCTCCACTTCTTGCTGCCTTGGGAAATTGGCTGACATAATCAATGCCGTTTTCATTCCCTTTTCTCCCCTCTCCCATCAAGCAGAATATACAAAAGCTTGAAAGCTAATTCCACCAGCTTCAGGGACAACGTCTTCCCCTTTTACCATGCTTCTGAATATTTCACAAGTCCACAAGTTACTGGAGTAGAATTAGGCCATTCGGCCCCCATCGAGTCTTACACCGCCATTCAATCATAGCTGATCTCTGCTGCCTAATCCCATTCTCCCCATAACCCTTGATACCTGTTTTAATCAAGAACTTGTCTGTCTCTGGCTTAAAAATATCCACAGACTTAGCCTCCACAGCCCTCTGTGGCAATGAGTTCCACAGATTAACTACCCTCTGACTAAAGAAGTTCCTCCTCACCTTTTTAAAAGAGCGCCCTTTAATTCTGAGACTATGACCTCTGGTCCTAGACTCTCCCACTGGTGGAAACATCCTTTCCACATCCATTCTATCTATGCCTTTCATTATTCTGTAAGTTTCAATGAGGTCCCCCCTCAGCCTTCTAAACTCTAGTGAGTAGAGGCCCAGTGCTGTCAAATGCTCATCATATGCTAATACACTCATTCCTGGAATCATTCTTGTAAACCTCCTCTGGACCCTCTCCAGTGCCAGCAAATCCTTCCTCAGTACTCCAAATGTGGTCTGACCAGTGCCTTATAAAGCCTCAGCAATACACCTCTGCTTCTCCCATAAGCTGTGGCATCGTCCTGATCTTCCAACCTACCTCATTGTGGACCTTGGACTCTTTTTCTGTAGCTGTACTGCCATAATACCCTAACACCGTATCCTGCAATCTAGTATTTTTCTGTTTGCACTACCTGTTGTATTTGAGTCGAAGCATGCACATACCTTACCTGTGTATGACTTGACTGTAATCATGTAAGATATGATTTCACTGGATAGCGCGCAAACAAATATTTTTACTGTATCTCAGTACACATGACATCGGTAGATCTTTATTGAACAACATTAATTTTGTTCCTGAAATCTTTTGTGCAGCCTACAGCGAAATTAGTTCACGATTGCTTTAACATTTTCAAGCAAATATATAGTGCATAAAATACTTCCCCAGTGGTCATGATGGAGTGTTCTATGCTTTTTTTGTAGTCCAATTGATCATGTTTCTGACAAGCAGTCAGATTTTGTATCTCTTCCTCGCCTCATGCTTACTGCTTTTGCCTGGAAGATTTGCTTCCTTTTTTGGTCAAATACTAAGGTGTGTTTACCAGTATTGTGCCAAGTTCACAGCAAGAAGGGTCTCAACCTGAAACGCCACATATTCATAAGGTCATAAGGAATAGGAATAGAATTAGACCATTCAGCCCATCAAGTCTACTCATGGCTGATCTATCTTGCCCTCCAACCCCATTCTCCTGCCTTCTCCCCATAACCTCTGACATCCGTATTAATCAAGAATCTATATATCTCTGCCTCCACAGCCTTTAGTGGCAAAGAATTCCACAGATCCACCACCCTCTGACTAAAGAAATGTCTTCTCAAATCCTTCCTAAAAGAACGTCCTCTAATTCTGAGTCTCCAGTCCTAGACTCTCCCACTAGTGGAAACATCCTCTCCACATCCACTCTATCCGAGCCGTTCACTATTCTGTATGTTTTCAATTAGGTCCCCCCTCATTCTTCTAAGCTCCAGCGAGTACAGGCCCAGTGCCGACAAACGGTCATCATAGGGTCTTGGGTTCCACAGGTCATCATAGGTTCCTTGTCTCCAGCGATCCTCCCTGTCCCGCTGAGTTACTCCAGCATTTTGTGTCTATCTTTGGTGTAAACTAGCATCTGCAGTTCTTTCTGACACACTTTACACTCTTCCAAACTCTCTGATCTTTCCAAGTCTTTTATAAACTCTTCTGCTCTCCCAAACTTTGAAATCTTTGCTTCCTTCCAATTCTGACCACTTGGCCCGATCCGATTTTCATCCATTGACCTCCATGTCCCTGGGTGCTCAAACTCTGGAGTTTACCCTTTCAAATTAAAGCATTTCAAAGTAATTTATCTAATGTAAAATCCCAGTTGTCTAATTCCTTCATTTTATTTCCATTGATTTTACACAAGTTGTTTCAGCTGGCTCAACCTTGTCTTTGACACAAATTAAAACCTTGCCCCTGGGACAATAGGATATGTGTGGAGATAGCGGAATTCCAATCACAGTTGGGGCTTGGTTGTGATGGGTTTTTCAGTAAGTTTGCCTTTACATGATCTGTGGGCATGCATTATGAATATCCTGGCCTTTTCGGCAATTATTTGTATCAATGAGCCTAGTTCTGAATGAGTTGGTTAATGGAGCATTAAGTTAATTATTCTCTGGAATTTTGTTTTGTTGCAGCAATTATCAGCCAGCGCAAGTGAACATAAACGTTTTGTGCGTCATTAACCTGATCTCAACCTAAATTGTGTTCCCTTTTCATCACATACCATCGCAAGATAAACAACTTCGACAAATAAACTCCCAGCACAATCTTTCTTTATAATGGGATGATGTTAAGGGGATGCTGTTGAGATCATTTAAAGCATGCACTCCACGTCGGGTTCAAGCTTGCAGATTTTTGTTAAAACAAAGAACTACAAATGCTGGTTAATACATGAAAGGACACAATGCTGGAGTTACTCAACGGATCAGAAAGCATCTCTGGAGAACTTTGGTGGCATTTTGGTTTGAGACCTTTCTTCAGTGGAAAAGGGGAGTGGCAGTACAAAGCATGGCAGGTAATAAGTCGACCTAGGTGAGGAGGTTTTGATAGGTTGATAGACAATAGACAATAGGTGCAGGAGGAGGCCATTCGGCCCTTCGAGCCAGCACCGCCATTCAATGTGATCATGGCTGATCATTCTCAATCAGTACCCCATTCCTGCCTTCTCCCCATACCCCGTGACTCCGCTATCCTTAAGAGCTCTATCTAGCTCACTCTTGAATGCATTCAGCGAATTGGCCTCCACTGCCTTCTGAGGCAGAGAATTCCACAGATTCGCAACTCTGACTGAAAAAGTTTTTCCTCATCTCTGTTCTAAATGGCCTACCCCTTATTCTTAAACTGTGGCCCCTTGTTCTGGACTCCCCTAACATTGGGAACATGTTTCCTGCCTCTAACGTGTCCAACCCCTTAATAATCTTATACGTTTTCGATAAGATCTCCTCTCATCCTTCTAAATTCCAGTGTATACAAGCCTAGTCGCTCCAGTCTTTCAACATATGACAGTCCCGCCATTCCGGGAATTAACCTAGTAACCTAGATGTTTGGGGAATAAAGGCCATTGTAAAGCCAGAGGGAGAGAAGTAGCTGGGTGGTGGGGGAATGGGATGAATGGGTGGAGGGGACAAATGGGTGAGAGTCCAGGTGGGGTACAGGTGAGGCAAGAGGGGGGAGGGGAGAATGAAGGGGGGATGGTTTGCTGAGGAAGGAAGCGTTTACAAGTCAATGAGAGGTTCCCTAACATTGCAGAATTCCATCTTTGTACCAATGGGTCGTAAACTACGTAAGCCAAATACGAGGTGCAGTTCCTCCAGTTTGTATGTAGCCTAACTCTGGCAATGGAGGAGGTCCAAGACAGAAAGGGCAGAATGGGAAGGGGAGTTGAAGTGGTTAGCAACTGGGAGATCCAGTCGGCCTTGGTGGACCAAGAGCAAGTGTCCATCGAAACTTTTGTCGAGTCCTAGATCGGTCCAATTGATGATCAGGAGACCACATCATGTGCACCGGATGCAGGCGATGAGGTTGGAGGTTGAGGTGAACGTGTACCTCTGTCTCATCTGGAAAGACCGCCGGGGTCCCTGGATGAAGGGGGTGGTTTGGGTGGGAAGGGATGAGTGAACAAAAGAGTTGCGGTGAGAGCTTTTCCAACTTTCTTCTCAGTCCCCTGCCCCCCCCACCCCCTACTTTCCACTACAATCAGTCTGAAGAAGGGTCTCGACACTAAACGCCATCTTTTCTCCGGGTCCTCTGGTTTCCTTCCACATTCCAAAGACATGCTGGTTTGTAGGTTAATTGGCTTCTGTAAAATGGTCCTGAATGTCTAGGATAGAACTAGTGTGTAGTGTACAGGTTCGTAAATGATTGGAGCAGAATTAGCCTTCGGCTCATCAAGTCCACTCTGCCATTCAATCATGGCTGATCTATCTTTCTCTCCGAACCCCATTCTCTTGGCTTCTTGCCATAACGCCTGACACCCGTACTAATCAAGAATCTATCTAACTCTGCCTTAAAAATATCCATTGTCTTGGCCTCCACACCCTTCTATGGCAATGAATTCCATAGATTCACTACCAGGTGATTGCTGGAATGATCTACCAGGTCATTCCATACAGAAACCTGGCTACCAGCTAGAATGTTATTACTTGAACAAGTAAGTACTGCACTGACTCAGTGGACTGAAGGGCCTGTTTCCACATTGTATCTGTAAAACTAAAAAAAAAAAGCTGAGATTATGAGCATTGAAAATAAGGATCAAAATATTTGCTTCTTTGGAAGGGCACACCAATGTTGAACATGATGTGGGCCTGCCATGAATTGTACTCCAGTGCAAACCTCAGGAACTGAATGGACCATTGCGTTGTCTTAAGTGCATAATATCTCTTCTAAATTATTTTTTTCTGGATCTTTATTGAAGTACATTTTAACGAGTTTGACTGTGAAAAGAAAAATGTTGCCATTTGCAGTAACGTGCACATTGTCCAACTACAGAATGTAAATCGGTGGATAAGTGCTTTTTAACAGACTAGATATTGCAGAGAGTTGTTTTTTCATTTTTGTCCTCTGAAAGTAATCAAATAAGCTCCTCACTTGGCATAGGCTTCAAAAGCCCAATGTTGTAGTATTGAACTTGCATATATAATATATATAAAATATATAATATATATAAAACTTCAATACATTCAAAACTCCGCTGCCCGTCTACTCACCCACACCCCGATCCGTGACCATATCACCCCCGTCCTTTACAAACTCCACTGGCTCCCCATCCCCCAGAGAATCCAGTACAAAATCCTCCTCATAACCTACAAAGCCCTCCATAACCTGGCCCCATCCTACCTGACCGACCTCCTCCACAGGCACACTCCCACCTGCACCCTCCGCTCTGCTGCTGCCAATCTCCTATCCCCCCACATCCGGACCAAACTCAGATCCTGGGGGGACAGGGCTTTCTCCATCGCTGCTCCCACCCTATGGAACTCACTACCCCAAACCGTTAGAGACTCCTCCACACTCACCACATTCAAAACATCGCTGAAGTCTCACCTGTTCAATACTGCCTTCAACCACCGAAGGTCACCTCACCTTCTGTCTCCTTTCTCTGTTCGTTTACTTATTTACTTATTTATCTATTTATTCATTTCCCTATGTTCTCTAAATCTCTGTAAAGCGTCTTTGAGTATATGAAAAGCGCTATATAAATAAAATGCATTATTATTATTATTATTATTATAATGCCAAGTACGACCATACACGATTTTTTATGATGCCCAAGAGTAATAATGCTTCGGGATGAAAAGAGGTCTGGAAATAAGTCCGCAAAATGATGCAGCTGGTAGTGTTGCTGCCTCACAGGGCCAGAGACCCAGGTTCAATCTTGACCTTGGGTGCTGTCTTTGTCGAGCTTGCTTTTTTTTCCCCCTGTGACCGTGTGAGTTTCCTCTGGAAGCTCTGGTTTCCTCCCACATCCAAGAGATGTGTGGTATTGTAGGTTAACTGTATGTTGTCCCTAATGTGGATGCAAAAGTGGGACAACCTGGAAGAATTTGAAGGGGTGATCAATATCATGGGCTCGATCAATACTCGGGCAGTTTGCACGTTCTACCCGTGACGGCGTGGGTTTTCCCCGGGTGCTCCAGTATCCTCCTGCATTACAAAGATGTACAGGTTTGTAGGTTAATTTGGCTTCGGTAAAAATTGTAAATTGTCCCTAGTGTGTAGGGTAGTGCTTGTGTACGGCGATCGCTGGTCGGCGAGGATTCAGTGGGCCGAAGGGCCTGTTTCTGCGCTGTATCTCTAAATTAGACTAAACTAAAGGTCGCAACTCTGGAGAAAGTGTAGAGACGTTTACAGGGTTTGTGTTCCTTCTGCAGAATATCAGACTGATGGGTATTGCAGTTCACAAGTGAATAGTTGGATTCTTCCCATTTGTCGATTACTTTTCCTTCTACCTGTAAATGTAGATCAATTACGGTATTTCTTAGGCTTGGAAAGTGAAGGCTCTGTAACTTAGGTGGATTATAAATATAAAATTCTTAAGGGGTTGGAGAGGCTAGATGCGGGAAGATTGTTCCCGATGTTGGGGGAGTCCAGAACCAGGGGTCACAGCTTAAGGATAAGGGGGAAGTCTTTTAGGACCGAGATGAGAAAACATTTCTTCACACAGAGAGTGGTGAGTCTGTGGAATTCTCTGCCACAGAAGGTAGTTGAGGCCAGTTCATTGGCTATATTTAAGAGGAAGTTAGATGTGGCCCTTGTGGCTAAAGGGATCAGGGGGTATGGAGGGAAGGCAGGTACAGGTTACTGAGCTGGATGATCAGCCATGATCATATTGAATGGCGGTGCAGGCTCGATGGGCCGAATGGCCTACTCCTGCACCTATTTTCTATGTTTCTATGTTTCTATTAAATGGAGTTATGATGCAAATCAGCACTGATCTAATTGAATAGTTGATCGAGCTAATGTCCACTGCTATTCCTTGGTTTCTATTTTCCCGTCACAAATTGTCCACTGGATGTCCATCTCGTACATCAGTCATTGAGGATTAATATTTTTTTCTGCAGTGTGCCACAAGACTGAAGCATTCATTCAGTTGTGTCTAAGCTCATCCATTCACTTCATTTTGTCTCTGTTCGCCAAGAAATTGCACTCAGCCTGAACCCGTCTTCTATCATTTTGTCAGTGTCTGTTCAAATACCCCTCCATGAATGGTTTCAACCTGAATAGTATTGCTGCCACTACCACCATTTCACGCAGTGAGTTCCAGAATTATACTGACCCTGAGCTGGTAAGGTTTCCCTTATCTAATCTTCCTCCCATACAATACCATACAATATATCTTTATTGTCATTGTACAGGGGTACAACGACATTGGGAATGCGCCTCCCATACGATGCAATAAATTAATTAGCTAATCAGTATAAATTTAGACAACCCAGTGAAACAAAATTAGAAACAGTTTTAAAACAGAATAAAGTTCAAGTAGGTCTGTGCCGGTTCCCTGTGCGATGTGACCATCCGGCTCAGCATGATATTAATAACCAGAATTCATGGATGTAATCCCTCTGATAAAGAAAGCAAGCCTGTCGCTCAATCTAAACCCGCCAAATGTAAACTCTAAATTCCTTCTATCACTCTTCCAAACAATCCCAATGCGTTCCAATATTTTCTCATGACACCAATTTTTCAGTTCTAGCAGCATCATCTTAAACCCATTACAGGAAGGATGTGCAAGCTTTGGAAACATAGAAACAAAGAAAATAGGTGCAGGAGTAGGACATTCTCCCAGAGGAGGGGGTGGGGAGAGGAGGAAGGGAGGGGGTGGGGAGAGGAGGGGGTGGGGAGAGGAGGGAGGAACGGGGTACTGATTGAGAGTGATCAGCCATGATCGCATTGAATGGCGGTGCTGGCTCGAAGGGCTGAATGGCCTACTCCTGCACCTATTGTCTATTGTCTATTGTCTATTCGGCCCTTCGAGCCTGCACCGCCATTCAATATGATCATGGCTGATCATCCATCTCAGTAACCTGTACCTGCCTTCTCTCCATACCCCCTGATCCCTTTAGCCACAAGGGCCACATCTAACTCCCTCTTAAATATAGTCAATGAACTGGCCTCAACTACCTTCTGTGGCAGAGAATTCCACAGACTCACCACTCTCTGTGTGAAGAAATGTTTTCTCATCTCAGTCCTAAAAGACTTCCCCCTTATCCTTAAGCTGTGACCCCTGGTTCTGGACTTCCCCAACATCGGGAACAATCTTCCCGCATCTAGCCTCTCCAAAAGGATGCGGAGGTGGTTTACCCGAATGATGCCTGGTTTCGGGGGTGTTAGCGACTGGGAGATATGGATAGACTTGGATTGTTTTCTCTGGAATGCCGGAGGTTGCGGAGAGACCCGATAGAAGTACGTAAAATTATGAGAGACATAGCTAGGGTAGACAGTCGCAGCCTTTTTCCGAGGATGGAAATGTGAGGGAATAGCTCTAAGCTGCGAGGGGCAAAGTTTGAAGGAGACTAGACGACCCGTTGGGTTCCCGTTCAGGTTTGCCACGTGCCGTAGCTGCACTTCCTTTAACACAAGGGCTCTGTTTCTATTGCACCCATCAACTGCACTCTTATAATCAATGCCTCGGGCAATGAAGGCAAGAATTCCACATGCTGTCTTCTCTATTCCATCCACCTGTGTTACCAATTTCAGGGAGCAATGGACTTAGAAACATAGAAAATAGGTGCAGGAGGAGGACATTCGGCCCTTTGAACCAGCACCGCCATTCATCCACAATCAGTAACCCATGCCTGCCTTCTCCCCATATCCCTTGATTCCATGAGCCCCTAGAGCTCTATCTAACGCTCTCTTAAATCCATCCAGTGATTTGGCCTCCACTGCCCTCTGTGGGAGGGAATTCCACAAATTCACAACTCTGGGTGAAAAAGTTCCTCTCACCTGAGTTTTAAATGGCCTCCCCTTTATACTAAGACTGTGGCCCCTGGTTCTGGACTCCCCCAACATTGGGAACATTTTTCCTGCATCTAGCTTGTCCAGTCCTTTTATAATTTTATATGTTTCTATAAGATCCCCTCTCATCCTTCTCAACTCCAGTGAATACAAGCCTAGTACTTGTACTTGATATACTAGCCTCAGTATATCAATGCTGTTAATCTCTCTGCCCTAATAATCCTGTGTGTCCCACCAGAATTTAATTTGCCGAAGTGCATTGCAGGTGAACTCCACAAGGCGGGTGTTTGCATTCTGAGAACGCTGTCTTGTGATTTTCTGTGGTGTAGTCGCATCACCATGTTGAGAAAAACGAGTTGAAAAAAGAATAAAGTCTGTTTATTTGCTATTTCGCAAATTTCATGAGAGCAAATTTCATTCTGTAACTCACATTTTTGAGTAGGGATCTGTGAGATCTGTAGATTCAGATGGTGCGATCTGAAGTTGCCCAGACGGTTGTAATGCAGGGGATCGCCTGCAGGGTCAGACAGCTTGGAAACTGGCCCTTCAACCCAACTTGTCCATACCGATCAAGTTGCCCCATCTATGCTAGTCCCGTTTGGCCACGTTTGGCCCATACCTCTCCAAATATTTCCTGTGCACTTGTCCAAATGTTGTTAAAATGTTATTGTACCTAGCTTGAATATCTTCTAAGGCTGCTCGTTCTGTATCCCCACCCCCATCTAAGTGAAAAACCTATCCCTCTTGCTTTAAACCTATGTTCTCTTGATTCTCCTACCCTGGGGGAAAAAACTAACCTACAGCATATTAACACAACACAATTAAAAAAAATATATACAATGACAATAATATAACACTGTCAGCAAGATCCGCTGACAAGACCATAGTTGTGCAAGCTGTGGAGTGCAGTAAGTACAACCTACACACAGTTTGTTGCTATGGCAGGGTTGTGGATAGAGCTGTGCAGTATTGTTTGAGCTCCATCCAACACCGCAAGAAATTGCAGTGAATTGTGGACGCAGCCCAGACCATCGCACAAACCAACCTCCCTTCTGTTGAATCCATTTATACCTCACGCTGCCTCGGCAAGGCCAGCAGCATAATCGTGGATGAGTCACACCCTGGCCACTCCCTCTTCTCCCCTCTCCCATCGGGTAAAAGGTATAGAAGTGTGAAAACGCACACCTCTAGATTCAGGGGCAGTTTCTTCTCAGCTGTTCTCGAGCAACTGAGTCACCCTACCACAACCAGAGAGCAGTCCTGAACTACTATCTGCCTCATTGGTGACCCTCGGACTATCTTGGCTCGGACTTTATTGGCTTTCCCTTGAACTAAACATTATTCCCTTTTCGTGTATCTATACACTGTAAAGAGCTCGATTGTAATCATGTTTTGTCTTTCTGCTGACTAGTTAGCACACAACAAAATGGTTTCACTGTACCTCGGTGCACATGACATTATCATATCATCATATCATATATATACAGCCCTCGGAGGGGCTTATTCTTGAATCTGGAGGTCATGGTTTTCACCTCCCGTACCTTCTTTCTAATGGTAGTAGTGAGAAGAGAGTGTGGTCAGAGTATTGGGGGTGGTGGGGGATGCGAGTTGCTTTTTTCAGATAGAATTCCCTGGAGATTCCTTTGATGTTGGGGAGGTCAATACCCATAATGGACTAGACAATGTGCACTATTTTTATTTTGCACCTTCCTTTATTCTTGGGCTTTTGAGTTTTGTCTACACTGCCCATTTTGAATGGGAGGAGGTTTTGTAATGTCACTACTTGAATATTTGTCATTGAGATGATTGATTCAATCGGCTCAATCATCATGCTTCCACTGCATCTTTAGCGTTTCTCCAGTATTGATCCCTGGGATGGCGGGACTGTCATATGAAGGAAGATTGAAAAGACTAGGCTTATATTCACTGGAGTTTAGAAGGATGAGAGGGGATCTTATAGAAACATAAAATTATAAAAGGACTGGACAAGCTAGATGCAGGAAAAAATGTTCCCAATGTTGGGGGAGTCCAGAACCAGGGGCCACAGTCTTAGAATAAAGGGGAGGCCATTTAAAACTGAGGTGAGAAGGAACTTTTTCACCCAGAGAGTTGTGAATTTGTGGAATTCTCTGCCACAGAGGGCAGTGGAGGCCAAATCACTGGATGGATTTAAGAGAGAGTTAGATAGAGCTCTAGGGGCTAGTGGAATCAAGGGATATGGGGAGAAGGCAGGCACGGGTTATTGATTGTGGATGATCAGCCATGATCACAATGAATGGCGGTGCTGGCTCGAAGGGCCGAATGGCCTCCAGGACCTATTTTCTATGTTTCTATCTTTCTGTGTATTCCTCAATCCCTCTCAAGTTGTTTCTTTATTTTGCCATTGAATTAGATTACCACAAGAGGGCAGCAGAGCCCAACTGTTCATACAGTTTTCTCAGAACATCTTTATAGTCGAGAATCATGAATGTTTCTTTTTTATATGTACCTGGAATGGAACAATGAAATTTCTTGTAGAGTTCCATGGCAAGGAAACAGTCCCTGTGTCTCAACTCATCCGCACCAGCTTGTTGCCTCCATGAGCTAGTTCCATTTCCCTGCCTTTGGTTCGTGTTCTTCTAAACCTTTGCTATCCATATACCTGCCCAAATGTCTTTTAAACGTGTAATGCTGCCTGCCTCTATCACTCACTCTGACAGCTTGTTCCATATACCCACCACTCAGCGGGGAAAAACTTGCCCCTCGGGTCCCCTTTAAATCTTTCCCTTTTCATCGAAATTCTATTCCCTCTATTTTTATATTCCCTTACCCTGGGGAAAAAGATTGGGACCGTCCAACTATTTCTATCCCTCATGATTTTCTACACCTCAAGTTCTCTGTTTAGTCTCTTATATTCCATGGAAAAAGTCCCAGCCTATCTGGTCTCTCCTTGTGTCTCATGCCATCCATTCCCAGTAACATTCTTGTGAATCTTTTCTGGACTCTTTTCTGGACCCTTTCCAGATTAATTATAGAACATATAACTTAGTGCAGCACAGGAACGGGCCCTTCTGCCCATGACGTTTGTGCTGAAAATGTTGTCAAGTTAAACGGACCTGCCTGTTTGTGATCCATAACCTTCATTCCCTACATTTCCACGTGCCTATCTAGATGACTCTCAAATGCCACACTTGTTTCTGCCTCCACCACCACCTATGCCCCCAGTCCTTTCTCTGTGTTAAAAAAAAAAAAACTTGCTCTGCACACGTTCATTAAACTCTCTCTGTCTCACCTTATAGCTGTGACCTCTGGTGTTGGACATTTCCACCTTGGGGGGAAAAAGGTTCTGACTACATTCTGTCTACACTCTCTATGCCTCTCATAATTTAATTCACTTCTATCAAGTCTCCTCTCAACCTCTGATGTTCTGGAAAAAAATCTAAGCTGATCAAACCTCTTCATGTAGCTGAAGTGCTCTCGTCCAGGTAGCCTTCTGATAAAGAACTTGGAAAATTTCCGAGTAGGAAGTAGACCATAGAACAGAGCAACTTAGATACAGGCCATTTGGCCCACAATATCTGTGTAGAACACAATGCCAAGATCAACTCTTATCTGCCTGCACATAATTCGTATCCCTCCAGTCCCTGCCAATAGACAATAGGTGCAGGAGGAGGCCATTCGGCCCTTCGAGCCAGAACCGCCATTCAATGTGATCATGGCTGATCATTCTCAATCAGTACCCCGTTCCTGCCTTCTCCCCATACCCCTTGACTCCACTATCCTTAAGCTCTATCTAGCTCTCTCTTGAATGCATTCAGAGAATTGGCCTCCACTGCCTTCTGAGGCAGAGAATTCCACAGATTTCAACAACTCTCTGACTGAAAACGTTTTTCCTCATCTCCGTTCTAAATGGCCTACCCCTTATTCTTAAACTGTGGCCCCTTGTTCTGGACTCCCCCAACATTGGGAACATGTTTCCTGCCTCTAATGTGTCCAACCCCTTAATAATCTTATACGTTTCGATGCCTATCCATGTGACTATCCAAAAGCATCTTAACAGCCGCTATCGTATCTCCCTCCACTGCTACTCCTGGCAGCATGTTCCAGGCACTCTGCATTCTGCGTGTGTAAAACAAAACAGCCCACAACAAGCTGCAGTAACTCAGTGGGACAGACAGCATCTCTGGAGAAAGGAATAGGTGACGTTACAGGTCGTGATCCTCCTTCAAACTGAGTCAGGGGAAAGGGAGATATAGACAGTGATGTCGAGAGATACAGAACAAATGAATGGAAGATATGCATGTCGGATTGAACCCGGGTCTCTGGTGCTCAGTAGCTCTGCTGCTGTACCACTGTGCTGCCAAACGTTGTTGAATTGCCAAGACACAGAAGGCTATGAACTGAATGTGGGTAAATGAGATTGGTGCAGGTCGGTGTATGGATGTGAGGGGCCAAAAGATCTGAATCTGAGTTTTATTATTCTGATGTATGTTTTTCTCTGCCCCAGAAGGCAGTGGAGGCCAATTCACTGGATATATTCAAGAGAGAATTCGATAGAGCTCTTCGGGCTAACGGAATCATTGGGATAAGGGGAGAAGGCAGGAACGGGGTACTGATTTTGGATGGCCATTCACGATCATATTGAATGGCAGTGCTGGCTCGAAGGACCGAAAAGCCTGCTCCTGCACCTATTTTCTATGTTTCTATTTGGCATTTGTTTGAGCTGGGCATTGCTGTTCTGGGAAGCTGCTGCCAACCTCTGCCACCCGCTAGCACTCATGAACTCCTCTGAGTGGTGTTTGATGGAGCTGCCTGTGAGTTTTGTTGTTGGCCAGGCTGGGACAAGCATTCTGACTGGTCTCTTGCCACTGAGCTGTGGGGCTTGGTCTGTATCCTGGTCCCTGTGTTGACAGACTGCCCAGATCCTGCTCAATTTGACGCAATCCACTGCTTTTCCCTTTGCGTGTGGACATGAGGAGAGGGGCCGATAGCAGCTTCCAGTACATGAGAAGGGCATTGCAGTGGTAGAGTTGCCACCTTGCAGAGCCAGAAACCCGGGTTCGATCCTGACCTCGGATGCTGTCTGTACGAAGCCTGCATGTTCTCCCTGTGATCGCGTGGGTTTTCTCTGGGTGCTCTGGTTTCCTCCCACACTCCAAAGATGTGCAGGTTAATTGTCTTCTGTAAATTGCCCCTCGTGTGTTGGATAGAACTAGTGGATGGATGATCGTCCGTTGGCACAAACTGAATGAATGAATGAATAAATACTTTATTAGCACATCTGACACGTCACAGTGAGATTCTTTGTTTTGCGCACCCAAGGTATGTGCAGGAGCCATTTGTGTTTATTAGCTATTTTAGCATATTATATTATTTTGTATCCTGTTGTATTATTTTTTGGACACCTGGGGATTGTCGTGAGATAATACTAGGCTTACGTACATAGACTGGGAGTAGCCAGGGGAGGAGTCTGAATATGAGTATAATTCAGCCAGCACTGACATAATGCTTCAGTCACACCAGGAGCCTGCTAGACATAGTGTTTATCAGACCATACAAGACACACCAGGAACTGCTAGACATGGTCAAGTCAAGTCAAGTCAAATTTATTTGTATAGCACATTTAAAAACAACCCACGTTGACCAAAGTGCTGCACATCTGATTAGGAAAAAAAAGAAACATACAGTGGCAGGCAGCCAAACACAACGGCGCGGCCATCTTGAACAAAATGTTTAACTAAAGCAGAATGGTGTGGGTTTTAGTGGCCACACAAGTCACGATGGAAGCTTACTAAACATAGGGTTTTAGTAAGCCAGTGACAGGATACGAAGGAGTGACGACGAGATTCTATGTTCTTACCAAACAAAGTGTAATGGCAGTTTCTATACCTTCTCAAAGTCCAACTTCGATAACCATTACTTCTCGGGGATGGAATGGAGGTATAGTTTACGCACACACCGCACTCTGAGATAACAAAAACAAATCTTCCAAACGCTGTTTCTTGATTAATTGGTCTTTATTAAAGTAGCACAAATCAAAGAGTAATTCATAACTTCTCGTACTTTTCAACTGTTTCTTCTTCAAACAATGCAGTAGAAATCGTGTAGTCGTTACCGTGTGGTCCTTGTGAGTGTGTCTGGCGTGAGTGTGTCTGGCGTGAGTGTGGCAGACGTGAGCGTGGTAAAAAACTGTATTCTCTCCATCCTCCGAGACCAAACTGACCCACAATCTCTATTGCTATGCTAGCCTCCTCCCATGTAGACACTCCCCATTACATATCAAATCACACCCACAAGCGTACAAAAAAGACAGAAACTAGAAATATTAAACTTAGCCATAATACAATGACAATATCTAATTAAGCGTAAATGGCTCCTACACAAAGTAAATGACGGGAGATATACTAATCTGTTTGTATTTCTACTTCAATAAATGACTAACTAAACTGAAATGTCGTGAAGATCTCTTTATTGTTATTTGCCTCAAGAAATATCGCTCCCTTCCTTCGTCAACGGTAAGCTGAAGGACTTTATTGGGAAGGACTAAGTTGCAGCTATAGTATGCAAAGAGTCATCGCATAAAGGGTGCCGATGGGCCTGTTTCCATGCTGCGTATTGAATGGCAGTGCTGGCTCGAAGGACCGAAAGGCTTGCTCCTGCACCTATTTTCTATGTTTCTATTTGGCATTTGTTTGAGCTGGGCATTGCTGTTCTGGGAAGCTGCTGCCAACCTCTGCCACCCGCTAGCACTCATGAACTCCTCCGAGTGGTGTTTGATGGAGCTGCCTGTGAGTTCTGTTGTTGGCCAGGCTGGGACAAGCATTCCGACTGGTCTCTTGCCACTGAGCTGTGGGGCTTGGTCTGTATCCTGGTCCCTGTGTTGACAGACTGCCCAGATCCTGCTCAATTTGACGCAATCCACTGCTTTTCCCTTTGCGTGTGGACATGAGGAGAGGGGCCGATAGCAGCTTCCAGTACATGAGAAGGGCATTGCAGTGGTAGAGTTGCCACCTTGCAGAGCCAGAGACCCGGGTTCGATCCTGACCTCGGGTGCTGTCTGTACGAAGCCTGGAATTCTCTGCCTCAGAAGGCAGTGGAGGCCAGCTTGTTGGATGCTTTCAAGAGAGAGCTGGATAGAGCTCTTAAGGATAGCGGAGTGAGGGGGTATGGGGAGAAGGCAGGAACGGGGTACTGATTGAGAGTGATCAGCCATGATCGCATTGAATGGCGGTGCTGGCTCGAAGGGCTGAATGGCCTACTCCTGCACCTATTGTCTATTGTCTATTGTCTATTGTTCTCCCTGTGATCGCGTGGGTTTTCTCTGGGTGCTCTGGTTTCCTCCCACACTCCAAAGATGTGCAGGTTAATTGTCTTCTGTAAATTGCCCCTCGTGTGTTGGATAGAACTAGTGGATGGATGATCGTCCGTTGGCACAGACTGAATGAATGAATGAATGAATACTTTATTAGCACATCTGACACGTCACAGTGAGATTCTTTGTTTTGCGCACCCAAGGTATGTGCAGGAGCCATTTGTGTTTATTAGCTATTTTAGCATATTATATTATTTTGTATCCTGTTGTATTATTTTTTGGACACCTGGGGATTGTCGTGAGATAATACTAGGCTTACGTACATAGACTGGGAGTAGCCAGGGGAGGAGTCTGAATATGAGTATAATTCAGCCAGCACTGACATAATGCTTCAGTCACACCAGGAGCCTGCTAGACATAGTGTTTATCAGACCATACAAGACACACCAGGAACTGCTAGACATAGGATTTTAGTGGCCACACAAGTCACGATGGAAGTTTACTAAACATAGGGTTTTAGTAAGCCAGTGACAGGATACGAAGGAGCGACGACGAGATACTAAGTTCTTACCAAACAAAGTGTAATGGCAGTTTCTATACCTTCTCAAAGTCCAACTTCGATAGCCATTACTTCTCGGGGATGGACTGGAGGTATAGTTTACGCACACACCGCACTCTGAGATAACAAAAACAAATCTTCCAAACGCTGTTTCTTGATTAATTGGTCTTTATTAAAGTAGCACAAATCAAAAGAGTAATTCATAACTTTTCGTACTTATCAACTGTTTCTTCTTCAAACAATGCAGTAAAAATCGTGTAGTCGTTACCGTGTGGTCCTTGTGAGTGTGTCTGGCGCGAGTGTGGCAGACGTGAGCGTGTTAAAAAACTGTATTCTCTCCATCCTCCGAGACCAAACTGACCCACAATCTCTGTCTCTATCCTAGCCACCTCCCATGTAGACACTCCCCATTACATATCAAATCACACCCACAAGCGTGCAAAAAAGACAGAAACTAGAAATATTAAACTTAGCCATAATACAATGACAGTATCTAAATTAAGCGTAAATGGCTCCTACACAAAGTAAATGACGGGAGATATACTAATCTGTTTGTATTTCTACTTCAATAAATGACTAACTAAACTGAAATGTCGTGAAGATCTCTTTATTGTTATTTGCCTCAAGAAATATCGCTCCCTTCCTTCGTCAACGGAAAGCTTAAGGACTTTATTGGGAAGGACTAAGTTGCAGCTATAGTATGCAAAGAGTCACCACATAAAGGGTGCCGATGGGCCTGTTTCCATGCTGCGTATCTAAAACTAAAGCTAACAAGACCACGGGATCCAGGTGATCTGTCAGCATGTGAAGCAGGTGCTGCCAATGGCCCCTCGTTCACAGTGCTAGCCAGGGTACCTCGCAACCCGGCAATGAATGGGTGTACCATCCACCCTGGCCTGCCCAACACCAACCCTCGCTGGCAGCCTCTCCACACCAAGTCATGGGTAATTCACTCCCTGGTGAGCAACAGCGGGCGGCAGGCGTTTTTGGCCAAGTTACCAGCAGATGCTGTGACCTTTCGATGTACAGTGACCCATTTAGCACTGAATCCATGTCTGCTCTCCTTCTTTGGGAATTCATCTAAGCACCAAGCCTGGTACCAGACATGAGCTCCAGGCCACAAAACGTAGAGATGGTCATCAGGTCATAAGTGATAGTAGCAGAATTAGGCCATTCGGCCCATTATGTCTACTCCACCATTCAATTTTAGCTATGATTGAATAGATCTATCTCTCTCTCCCCTAACCCCATTCTCCTGCCTTCTCCCCATAACCTCTGACACCTGCACTAATCAAAAATCTATTTATCTCTGCCTTAAAAATATCCACATACTTGGCCTCCACTGCCTTGAGTTGCTGCCTTACAGTGCTTGGTGACGCAGCGTTTGAGTTGTTGCCTTACAGTGCTTGCAGTGCCGAAGACCCGGGTTCGATCCCGACTACGGGTGCTGTCTGTACGGAGTTTGTACATTTTCCCTGTGACCGTGTGGGTTTTCTCTGAGATCTTCGGTTTCCTCCCACACTTGAGGCGTACAGGTATGTAGGTGAATTGGCTTGGTAAATGTAAAAAAATTGTCCCCAGTTTGTGCAGGATAGTCTAATATGCTGGGATCGCTGGTTGGCACAGACCCGGTGGGCCGAAGGGCCTGTTTCCGCGCTGTATTTCCAAACTAAACCAAAAGATTCACCATCCTCTGACTAATGAAATTTCTTCTCATCTCCTTCCTAAAAGAATGTCCTTTAATTCTAAGGCTATGACCTCTAGTCCTAGACTCTCCCACCGATGGAAACATCCGCTCCACATCCACTCTATCCAAGCCTTTGCCTATTCCCGAATGTTTCAATGAGGTCCCCCCTCATTCTTCTAAACTCCAGCGAGTACAGGCCCAGTGCCGACAAACGCTCATCATAGGTTAACCTAGTGATTCCTGGGATCATTCTTGTAAACCTCCTCTGGACCCTCTCCAGAGCCAGCACGTCCTTCCTCAGATACGGTCCATGAGGCTGTCAATCTACTTGAACATCTATTGCATTGGGAGATACTCTGGGAGCTACTTGGCCTCGAGGTGAGGGAACTGCCACCTAAAACGAGTGGACAGACCTTCGTTAATGCATTTGTCATTCACAATGTCGTCAGGCTCCCTGAGAAGCTGAAACGAAGGAGAAAAATAAACCCATCTTGGAAAACTGAACAGTACCAAATAAACTTCACTTTTCAAAAGCTGCTGCTGCTTCATGCAGAGAATTGCGTTTCAGGCATACTGCCAACATTTTACAGCGTAGAATATTTGACAATCTGTATATCCATACATAGTTAGATTTAGTGATTTAGTGATTTAGTGATTTAGGCAAGTTATTCACCTCTCCTTGTCCGTCTGATGACTGTGCTAGGCTGGTGCTGACACTATCTCCAACGTTTCCTCCTTCACTCCTGAATGATATCTCCACCTCTTGGCTCTCGCCTTTCAAAGTGCACGTAATTCAAACTGGGAACAAGGAGTTGGGGTGTTGCTCTGGTCTGATTTATTGCCACTGGGCTCTTTGCCATCCCACCATCTTCCTCCCTAACAGTGTATGAAGCATACTATTGGAGCATAGGCCTTTGTATTCTTTGGGCTGAGTATTGCAGACCACTTCCGATCCCAAACTACAATGGATTGGGACTTGTGAACTGTGGGCACAAAATGCTGGAGTAACTCGGCGGGACAGGCACCATCTCAGTTTACTTTACATTAGAGATACTGCCGAAACAGGCCCTTTGGTCCACCGAGTCCACGCCGACCAGCGATCCCCGCAAATATAACGCCACCCTACACACACTAGATGACTTATACCAAGCCAATTAACCTACAAACCTGTACGTCTTTGGAGTGTGGGAGGAAATCGAAGAAAACCCAAGCGGTCACGGGGAGAACGTACAAACTCCGTACAGACGGCACCCGTAGTCGGGATCGAACCCGGGTCTCTGGCGCTGTAAGGCAGCAACTCTACCGCTGCATCACCGAGCCGCTCTTTCCGGTCAAGGGTCTCGACCCGAAATGTCACCCATTCCTTCTATCCAGAGATGCAGCCTGACCCGCTGGGTTACTCCAGAATTTTGTGTCCCTCTTCGGTGTAAACCAGCATCTGCCGTTCCATCCTGCACAGCGATGGATTGTGAAGGCTTGGATTCCACTTAAACATGTTAAATTAAAGATTACAACCGTGCAATTTGTAATCAAATTGTTTAATAAAGCTCATTTAAAACTATCCAATAAAGTCACCATTTCCATTTTAAGCAACAAATGACATACTTCTCTAACGATTTTATGCCACTATCATCCAATAAATATTTAACTAAACCCTTCATTAAAATCCACCGATTTAATGTTGATGAATTATGGTCCGTTGGAACTTTATGATGTTCAGTAAATGCTTTAAGACCGAGATAACATGCATTGAATGCATTTGTTTCTTTGCCAACTCAAGTGTAAAAGGGAATGATAATGACATAGCTTGATCAAACAGGCATTCTCTCGACTTTAAAATCTTTCTAGCGCTGGCAGCTATTCATTTATTTATTCGAGTAAATTCACAGATTTCCTTATTAAAAGGGGGATAGATTATACTTTGTTCTCCAGCCAAATGTCGTCAACTAACAATTAAACAATCTAAGTACTCATAAATCTAGGACGATGTCTTTGGCCAGTACTTTGCTCCTCATTTCAGGTCGTGCAACTGTGCATCTGGGATCTGAGTGTAGGAAGAACAACGTATTTATATGGAGTCTTTAAAGCAGTGGCACATCCCTAGGTGTTTAAGTGTGGCACCTTTTGTCAAAAAGGCCTGTTGGATTAATAACTTGGTGTCAAAAGGGGAGTGCTAAAAAACATCTTAAAAGGGGAGGAGGAATACTTTAAGGCCTAGTTAATGGAAAGCCAGGCACAATGGTGAAAACTACAATAGGGGCTGGTTAGGAGCATGAACTTGGGTGGGTGGTGGGGGGTTGGGGGGGGGTTATAGTGGGAGGAGTCCAAAGAACCAAAGAAGGTTTGGAAATTAGAATTTGCCAAACTGGGAGCTGGTGGACAATGGTGTGTTCGGGTTTGATGGATACACAGAGAAGTTGCAATGTCCTGATCGAGGCCGCCCGCAACTCTGCTTATTTCCTAATGCTGGAGTAACTTAGCAGGTCAGGCAGCATCTCGGGACAGAAGGAATGGGTGACGTTTCGGGTCGAGACCCTTCTTCAGTCTGAAGAAGGGTCTCGACCCGAAACGTCACCCATTCCTTCTCTCCCGAGATGCTGCCTGACCTGCTGAGTTACGCCAGCATTTTGTGAATAAATTGATTTGTATCAGCATCTGCAGTTATTTTCTTATACTGCTTATTTCCTGATATGCTTCCTTGTCTAAGGCAAGCTGCTGTCTCACAAATTAACCTGAACGATTACCGATGTCAACAGACATCAGGGGCCGGTATGGTGGCAGAGCTGCTGCCAAACAGCGCCAGAGAGCCGGGAACACAATCCTGACCACAGGTGCTGTCTGCACAGAGTTAGCACCTTCTCCCTGTGACTGCGTGGGTTTCGTCTGGGTGCCTCCTGCTTCCTCTCACATTCAAAAGACGTGCAGGTTTACAGGTTAAATGGTGTATGCAAAGTATCTCTCGCATGTAGGATAGAACTAATGTATGGGTGATCGCTGGTCGGTGCGGACCCGGTGGGCTGAAGGGCCTGCTTCCATGCTCTATCTCTAAACTAAACTAAAAATGAGAGAGGGCGTTTGGTCCATCTAAATATTTCCATCCTGACTGAACCTTCCCTCCATCCTGAAGACTAATATACCAGGTTATTCTTACTGAATTATATGGAATCCATAACGTTGAAATGGCAATGGGAACTTCTTAACACTCCCATTCCTTCTACCCACCCTGCATCCACGTCTATATGTTGCCTTCATCCATCTGTGTGTATCATATCTCCTCTTAAATGCATCACTTTTCTGTTCCAACTGAAACGTGAGCTGTGAGCTACATATTTTTAAAAATCCCCTTAATGTCCCGATATCTCATGCCTTGCTTTCCACAACATCCTTGGAGAAACTTCATCCAGCCCTGGGGATTTATTAACCCTTTGTTAAACCCATGATATTGAACATCTCCTTAAAACTGACATGCTCCAGACCAAAACATGATGTGTAGGAAGGAATGGCAAATGCCCGCTCAGTTACTCCAGCACTTTGTGTCTATCATCACATCAACATATCATCTTTAATGTCCTTCTCCTTGGTGAATGCAGGTAAATGTTCAGTTCGCATTGCTCACATCACTTGCTCCACACATATTTACCCCCCCAGGTCCAGAAGGAGATCTGCTCTTTGCTCAGCTACCATCTTTTTTGCTTTAGTTTAGCGATACAGTGTGGAAGCAGGCCCTTCGGCCCACCAAGTCCACGCTGACCAGGCGATCCCTGTGCACTAACACCATCCAACACAACAGGGACAATTTACAACCTATATCGAAGCCCAATAACCTACAGACCTTTGGAGTGTGGGAAGAAACCAGAGCACCCACGGAAAGCTTACGCCGTCACAGGGAGAATGCTCAAGCTTCATTTAGACAGCACGCATAGTCAGGATCGAACCTGGCTCCCTGCACTGTGAGGTAGCAACTCTACTGCTGCACCACTGTGCCGCTCCATTGCTTCCATCCATTTGCTCGTTCACCCAGCTTGCCTAAATCACACAGTTGCTTCACATTCTCCCACAACTCGCTTTCAACCCTCCCCCTACCTTTGAATTGAATGCAAACGTGGAGTTAGAACATAGAACAGTACAGAACAACAATAGACACTTCAGCCCACTATGTCAGTGCCGACCGTGATGGCAACACCACATCTTATCTACCTGTGCATAATCCATACCCCTGCATTCTCTGCATATCCATTTGCCTTATCAAAGACCTATGAAATGCCACCAACACATCTGCTTTAACCACCACCACTGGCAGCATGTTCCAAGCATTCACCATCCAATGTGCAAAAACCCTCACCTTAAAGCTCTGCCCTCTCATGGGGGGGGGGGGGGGGGGGAGGGGAGAGGGAGAGGGGGGGAGGTTCTGACTGTCTACTCAATCGATTCCTCTCATAATTTACATTTACAAAGTTGCATTTAATTCCCTCGTCTCTATCATTGTTAAATGTTGTGAATAGCTTGATGCAAGCACTGGGAGCAGGTGGACAATGGGTGTGTCCAGGTTTGATGGATAAACAGAAGCAAAGTTGCATTGTTCCCTTCGAGGGTGCCCTCAAGTCCACCTCCTTGCTTGCCGACCTCCTCCCTTGTCTAGAGGCAAGATGCTGTGGCGTTCCATTAAACAAAGCCTGCAACTCACTCCTTCAATCTAGAATACACAGTGCAACGAATGAATGAATACTTTATTGTCACATGTGACGTCACAGTGAAATTCTTTGTTTGCATACCCAAGGTATGCAATTAGCCGCCACATAAAGGGCACTGATAAAGTCACAAAGTATCCGTGCCAGGTCCCCCTCTGTTCTCTCTCTCTCCATACCCCTCATGGCGGACCCCCCATGCCGTGTTCTCCTTTCTTCCTTCTGGACACCTCTCCGGATGCTTCTGTGGCGTCGACCCGGGCCCCAGCTGCAGACTCCATCGACCCGAGAGGCTCCTCTGTGCCGCGAGGCCCCTCCGACTGCTTCTCTGCGGTGTTCCTGGAGGCGTCTGGGGTGCAATACTTTGATGTGGTGCAGAAGATTTAATAGTAACTTTCAGAGGAGAAGCAGATATACAATTTCTCACCCCCTCTCCCCGGTATTGCCACGTTGAAGAGATGTGTAACTGGTAATACTTAAACAAGTAACAAAGGTGTGAATGATTCCCTGTTTCACCGAACGTGGATGTCAATCAGGATCCCTATTTCTATTTATCTCACGCAGGAATGCCATCCTTTTTATTCTCAAGATTACGTCATTTCAGCTAAAATGTGTAAATGCGTTGCCAAAGTTTTGAGTTCTGCTAACTATTATTCCAAACTTTCACTCCAAACATAATCACCTTTAAAATAGTCTGTGGGGTTCACCAAGTTGTTAGCACTGAATTAGGATCTCATTCTCCCTTACCAGTGCCCAGCACAATCTCAGCGTTCTGTGCATGACAACACATCCACAATGACTAATTCATTGACCTCAGCAGGGCTCCAATCTGTTTCCCTCATGGTTATCATTAGTTTTCATGTGGCTTCATGCCTGGTGTGTGAGTCAGAAATACGCTCCACATCAGATCAACTCCCCGGTTGGCGCTCTTATCGACAAGACCCTCAACCAGGTCAGCATTTTAAGCCACACTGTTCTTGTAACGCAATCCAAACGGAATGAAAATAAGTTGGTTTATTGTGATGTTGAAGATGTGATTAAGTCTGGGATATCTAGCAATCTTGTAACGATACTGACGCAAATACTGTGCTCTCCTCTGCTGCTTTTCTACTCATTGCTAAAATTACAGTGACATAATATTGCCAGACAGGCAAATATTATTCATAGATAGAAAGAAAAAGCGGGAGTAACTTAGCGGGATAGGCAGCATCTCTGGAAAGAAGGAATGTGTGACATTTCTGGTCGAGACCAGTCTGAAGAAGGGTCTCGACCCAAAACGTCAGCCATTCCTTCTCTCCAGAAATGCTGCCTGTCCCGCTGAGTTATTCCAGCTCTTTGTGTCTATCTTCGGTTTAAACCAGCATCTGCAGTTCCTTCTTACACAAATATTATTCATAAGGGCGGCACGGTGGCGTAGCGGTAGAGTTGTGGCCTGACTTCCCCAGAGTCCCGGGGTCGATCCTGACTACGGGTGCTGTCTGTACGGAGTTTGTACATTCTTCCCGTAACCTGCGTGGGTTTTCTCTTGTTCCCTCCCACGCTCCGAAGACGTACACACTTCTAGGTTAATTTAGTTTAGATTAGTTTAGAGATACAGCGCGGAAACAGGCCCTTCGGCCCACCGTATCCGAACTGACCAGCGACCCCCGCACATTAACACTATCCTACATACACTATGGACAATTTGCACATACATCAAGCCAATTAACCTACAAACCTGTACGTCTTTGGAGTGTGGGAGGAAACCGAAGATCTCTGAGTAAACCCACGTGGTCATGGGAGAACGTACAAACTCCGTACAGACAGCACCCGTAATCGGGATTGAACCCAGGTGTCTGACGCTGTAAGGCAGCTACTCTACTGGCATAAATTGGCTTGGTATATTTGTAAATTGTCCCTAATATGTGTAGTATAGTGTTTGTGTGCGGGACACGCTGGTCGTCATGGACTCGGTGGGACAAAGGACCTGTTTCCACCCTGTCTCGCTAATCCAAAGTAAACTAAGTCATAGGCTGAAAGGCCGAATTCTGCTCCTATCAAATCTACTCTGCCTTCCAATCATGACTGATCTATCTTTCCCTCTCAACCCCATTCTCCTGCCTTCTCCCCATAACCACTGACACCCGTACTAATCAAGAACCTATCAATCTCCTCCTTAAAAATATCCGTTGACTAGGGCCTCCACAGCCTACATTATCCTCCTTTAATATTCCTATTACTGCGGTTTGGTATTTTGGAGAAGAATGGGTCAGATACTGTCGAGTCTGCCCCCAGACAAGGTCGATATTTCTTTGTTGTGCGATGTTAAATCTGTTAAGCAATGCCCGAGAAACTATTGCTCAGAGAAAGATTAGAGTACAGAACGTGTCATTTACAGCAAGTTGATGGAAAAGCATTGACCCATAAAACCAAGGCTGGATCAGCATATCCAGGGGTAGAGAACACAAAGATTTACTGATCAGGCACAATGCAGTAGAGTGTGAACTTTTGGGGAGGATATCGAAGAGATGATTCCTTGTGTCCGTGATGTTATTTCTGTGCAAAATCTGCCTTGGAGCAACTCTCGTACAACATACAGAATACCCTGTGGAGGGTGGAACGAAGAGTTGTTTCCTCAATAAACTTCATTTCCAGTTAACGGATTATAATAGTGGCTATTATAGAATGAGGCTAGCAGAAGAATCTGAAGTTGTTCTGCATTCAAACGACAGGACTGATCTGCTGTGTGGAATTTGCAACTCTCATTTGACTCGTGCAAGTGCGGGAACCCTGAATAGAAGGAAATACTAGCTATTCTGCGTAGTTTTGCTGACTTTTATTTAAGGCAATTTACAGGGAAGGGGGTATAAGTATCATCGTTGTCAAGTATTACACTGAGCCAAATCAGCCATATCAACAGCAGGTGCCCAAGGGGATTGTTGGAACAACACAGTTACATTGGAGATGGACACAAAATGCTGGAGTAACTCAGCAGGACAGGCAGCATCTCTGGAGACAAGGAATGGGTTTCTGGTTGAGACTCTTCTTCAGACTGAGAGTCGGGGGAGAGGGAGACATAGAGATATGAATCAGAATCAGAATAAAATTTTATTGGCCAAGTATGTATACATACAAGGAATTTGACTTGGTGCTTTGCTCGCACATGGTAAAAACACAATATGCAGCAGACAATTAAAAATAAAACATTACAATTTAAGCGTAAAAATAAAGTACCAGAGTAAGAAGAGGTTACAGACTTTTGGTTGTTGAGTAGAGCTACTGCTCGTGGAAAGAAGCTGTTTTTATGTCTGGCTGTGGCTGCTTTGACAGTCCGGAGTCGCCTCCCAGAGGGAAGTGCTTCAAAGAGTTTGTGGCCAGGGTGAGAGGGGTCAGAGATGATCTTGCCCTCTCGCTTCCTGGCCCTTGCAGTGTACAGTTCGTCAATGGGGGGAAGGTTGCAACCAACAACCTTCTCAGCTGATCGAACGATGCATGCTTGGATGTCATGCTTGGTGGCTGAGCCAAACCAGACCTTGATGGAGAAGGTGAGGACAGACTTTATGATGGTAGTGTCAAACTGGACCATCACTGCCTGTTGGGCCTTTTTAACTGTGGAGTCGATGGTGGCCCCCCATTTAAGGTCCCTGATGGATCCAAGGAACTTAAATCAATAGTCAATAGTCAATAGTCAATAGTCGTTTATTTGTCACATACACATAAATGTGTAGTGAAATGAAACATTACCCGCAGTTGAACAATAAGACCAATAAGAATAATCAATAAAAATGCAATAACACATACAATCACAAACTAACACCAAACAAAAAGAAACATCCATCACAGTGAGTCTCCTCCAGTCCCTCCTCACTGTGATGGAAGGCCAGAATGTCTTTTCTCTTCCCTGCCGTCTTGTCCCGCGGTCAGGCTGTTGGAGTTGCCACGTTGGGGCGGTCGGGGCTCCCGACATTGAAGCCCCCGCTGGGCGGTGAAAATCCCGCGGCCTATTCCAGGCCGCGCCGGACGGTGAAAAGTCCGCGGCGGGCCGACCCAAGCACCAAGATTCGGGGAGGGCGAACACGCTGCCGCTGCCAGAGCTCCCGATGTCGGCCCCCACCCAGGGGCCTGCGGGCTTCCGACATCCAGGCGGCCTGCACCGGAGCCTCCGGAGACGAGTCGCAGCCGCTCCCGCAGCATCCGAAGGCGGCCAGCGCCGCAGATGGTGAGTCCGGGCCGCGGGCTCTGCGGACCAGAGCCCCAGGTGGTCCCAGGTGCATGGCCGCTGGTAGGCCGCAGCGGGAACGGAGACACGACACAGAAACAAAGGTCGCGTCTCCGTTCGGGAGAGAGAATTTTACAGTTCCCGTTCCCTCCCACCCCCCCCCCCCCCCCAACATAACATACAAACATTAAAACTACAATTCAGACAAAAACAACAAAAAACACAAAGGACAGACGGACTGCAGGCAAGCCGCAGCTGCGACGGCAGCGCTGGCTCCTCCCTCCACTGATGTGACTGCGGTGTTGTTGATGGTGAGTGGGGGGGGGGGGGGAGGAGGAGCTCTCCTAAAGTCTGCAATCAATTCCACTGTCTTAAGAGCATTGAGTTGCAGGTTGTTGCGATGGCACCAGGACGCCAGCTGTGTCACTTCCTGTCGGTAGGCAGGTTCCTCCCCATCCTGGATCAGTCCTATCAGGGTTGTGTCATCTGTAAGCTTGAGAAGAACATGGGTAAGGTGTGAAAACACAGATCAAAGGGGACGATGATTAAGGCAATGTAGAGTAGCAGATTGAGCTCGGGGTAAAGAATGGCTCGGCATATATCAGCAGCCCCAAGACCTCTTGTTCAATTGGTCATTATGAACATCTGTGTCACACCACACAGCCCAATGCAATTCTTCCCTGGCTTCCCTGGCTTCATCAAATGAGGCCAGGAATCGGGATGAAGACAATGAGTCAGAGTTCAGCAGGGAGATTGATAATCTGATTGAATGTGCCAGAATAACACCCTTGCTCAACCAAAAAGCTGATTGTTGACTTCAGGACCGCAAAGGAGATTTGCTTATAGGAGCAAAAGGGTCCTACTGCAGTTGTACAAGGCTCTGGTGAGACCACGCCTGGAGTACTGTGTGCAGTTTTGGTCTCCTAATTTGAGGAAGGACATTCTTGCCATTGAGGGAGTGCAGCTTAGGTTCACCAGGTTAGTTCCCGGGATGGCGGGACTGACGTATGATGAAAGAATGGGTCGACTGGGATTGTATTCACTGGAATTTAGAAGGATGAGAGGGGATCTTATAGAAACATATAAAATTCTTAATGGATGCACGAAATAGGGGTCGCAGTTTAAGAATATGGGGTAGGCCATTTAGGATTGAGATGAGGAAAAACTTTTTCACCCAAAGAGTTGTGAATCTGTGGACTTTTCTGCCATAGAAGGCAGTGGAGGCCAATCAATGGATGTATTCAAGAGAGAGTTAGATTTAGCTCTTGGGGCTAATGGAATCAAGGGGTATGGGGACAAGCAGGAACGGGGTACTGATTTAGGATGATCAGCCACGATCATATTGAATGGCGTTGCTGGCTCGATGGGCCGAATGACCTACTCCTGCACCTATTTTCTATGTTTATGTTTCTAAAATCAAGGATCCATGAATCTGCCTTTATCAATGAGTCGGCAGTGGAGCAAGTCAACAGCTTCAGGTTTCTGGGTGTGCATACCATTGAAGGTTGGTCCTGGGCCCAGCATGTTGATGCAATCACAAAATAAGCATCTGGTGGAGCAGACAAGGCCTGGGTTGTCATCCATACGGTAAACGTTGCCGGTGTACAAAATCCTCTTGCTCTCTCGGACTAATGGGTGTCAGGGGTTATGGGGAGAAGGCAGGAGAATAGGGTTAGGAGAGAGAGATAGATCAGCCATGATTGAACGACGGTGTAGACTTGATGGGCTGAATGGCCTAATTCTGCTCCAATCACTTATGAACTTATGTGCTGGTGTAAAGGTAGTCACAGAAGGTGTTCCCACTGTGACCTGTCTGCCTGTTAGTCAGCTGAATCGTGACATTACTTCAACTATTTATTCTCTGAGGGATGAACATAAAGACATGAAAACAATGATTGCACTCCTTTGCAAGGCCATTAATCAGCCTGTGGATTCTTCCACCGCTGGCCGCCAAGGAAGGAGAACAAAGATTAAAAACGAAACACCAATCAAACTCATGCTGTTGATGCCAATATTGCCAAATGAACAGAGCGAATTACAAGAGGCGCAAATTAAACAGAGAGCATGATTATAACTATGCCAGAATGTTCAGTTATCAGATGTAATGAAAGAAACATTGTACAGGTATTACTCTTGTTGGCAGTCCACAACTGTTTTGCAGTTCCCTTCAATTTATTTTGTGCGGTGATCAATTTAGACTGGAGGTACAAGGAACTGCAGGTGCTGTAATGTTGAGCAAAACACAAAGTGCTGGAGTTACTTAATGGGTCAGGCAGCATCTATGGAATGAATGGATGGGTGATGTTTGGGTTTAGACTGTCCAGTTCATTGATGTTCAGAGATCTGCGTTGGATAAACTTTTCATTGTCTATTTCTTGTGTAAGTTGTGTTTAAAAAAAATCTTTCTCAATCTCCACCTTAATTAATAGACAATAGGTGAGGGGGTAGGCCATTTGGCCCTTCGAGCCAGCACCGCCATTCAATGTGATCATGGCTGATCATCCACAATCAGTACCCCGTTCCTGCCCTCTCCCCATACCCCCAGACTCCGCTATCATTAAGAGCTCTATCTAACTCTCTCTTGAAAGCATCCAGAGAATTGGCCTCCACTGCCTTCTGAGGCAGAGAATTCCACAGATTTACAACTCTCTGAGTGAAAAAGTTGTTCCTCATCTCCATTCTAAATGGCCTGCCCCTTATTCTTAAACTGTGGCCCCTGGTTCTGGACTCCCCCAACATTGGGAACATGTTTCCTGCCTCTAGCGTGTCCAATCCCTTAATATTCCTATATGTTTCAATAAGATCCCCTCTCATCCTTCTAAATTCCAGTGTATACAAGCCCAGTCGCTCCAGTCATTCAACATACGACAGTCCCGCCATTCTGGGAATTAACCTGGTGAACCTCCGCTGCACTCCCTCAATAGCAATTAACTTTGATTATGTTTGAGAAGAACCCATCAGCTGACTTATCATGTGCCTTGCAGGGGAGCAAAACATGTTTTAAGGTGATGAAGATGATGGTTCAGAGGAACTTAAATGTCTCCACAGATGTGACTGTGGTGTTGTTGATGGTGAGTGGGGGGAGGGGAGGGCGAGCTCTCCTAAAGTCTACAATCAACTCCACTGTCTTAAGAGCATTGAGTTGCAGGTTGTTGCAATGGCACCAGAACGCCAGCTGTGTCACTTCCTGTCTGTAGGTAGATTCCTCCCCATCCTGGATCAGTCCAATCAGGGTTGTGTCATCCGTAAACTTAAGAAGCTTGAGAAGAACAAGGGTAAGGTGTGAAAACACAGATCAAAGGGGATCCCATTCCTTCTCTCCTGAGATGCTGCCTGACCTGCTGTGTTACTCCAGCATTTTTTGAATAAATACCTTCGCCCATTCCTTCTCTCTTGAGATGCTGCCTGACCTGCTGAGTTACTCCAGCATTTTGTGAATATGTGCCTTGCAGGAATAATTTGACATTTTGGGAGAGGCAGTTCATTCTCTCTCTTTTAAATTTTTCTTTAAATAAGAAGATGTATAGCATAATTTCTGCTTTCAAATCACCCCTTGGTCTCACCCCCTTCTGGCCTTGTGACCTGCTCCAGGCCTCCAACCTCTGTGATCCTGCATTCCTCCAATCCTGTGTGGTGTACCCCTTCTGTCCAACACTTTGCCTTTGGTTGCATAAGTGTCATGTTATGGACTGCGTCCCTGAATCTGTCCATCTATTTTCTACACTTAACCGACCACATTCAGTCATTTACCTCAGCAGACCGCAACGTTAAATTCTGCCACCTCATCTTGAAACCTTCGCTCAATCAAAAGTGTCATGTAAATACGGATAAGTACACACAGTGCTGGAGTAACTCAACGGGTCAGGCAGCATCTCTGGAGAACATGGATAGGTGACGTTTCGGGCCAGGATCCTTATTCAGGACTTTTCAGGTCAGGGACCCTTCGTCAGGTCCCAACTCGATATATACACATCACTTGTAATGGTGGCCTGGTTTTTGACCTTCATGCATTCATGTCGTAACATAAATAATATTATAATTTGCTATTTTTTGAGACATTACCTATTTTAAAATCAACAAACTCCTATTAATTCACAGAACTCTTATCCAATATAGGACTTTTCCTTTCCTTGGAATGAACCAGCTAAGCGTTTGTGTTAGGATGGAAATATATATTCTTGTAACATACAATAAAAAGAAAGACATGGCGGCACAGTGGTTGAGTTGCTGCCTTACAGCGGCAGAGATCCGAGTTCCACAGTTACTGCCTGTACGGAGTTTGTACGTTCTCCTCGTGGCCGCGTGGGTTTTCTCGGGGTGTTCCGGTTTCTTCCCACAGTCCAAAGACATACAGGTTTGTAGGCTAATTGGCTTTGGTAAAAATTGTAGATTGCCGCTAGTGTGTAGGACGGTGTTAGTGGAATCGCTGGTTGGTGCGGTTTTGGTGGGCAGAAGGCCCTGCATCTCCAAACTTCAAGATGTTTAATTTGAAGTTGATCTCAAATTTAAATTTAAATTTGCATTTAAATACAAAGATGCATACAATCTCCTTAAGCAGCAAGGAATGACTTAATGACTAAGATTATTTTACTTTTATAGACAATAGGTGCAGGAGGAGGCCATTCGGCCCTTCGAGCCACCACTGCCATTCAATGCGATCATGGCTGATCATTCTCAATCAGTACCCCGTTCCTGCCTTCTCCCCATACCCCCTGACTCCGCTATCCTTAAGAGCTCTATCTAGCTCTTTGACACTTGGTTGTTTTCATCAATACCCCAAAAAAAGTTCTCCCTGCTGATTTAAATGCTTGTAAAATGTCTTTCGCTTGTAAGGTAGAAAACAATCTTGAAAGACATGCGCAAATGTTTTGTGCTCTTAAATACAAATACAATGGAATCTGACATGCCGCCCTTTTATTAACGCTGTAACAAATGAGGTCTGCACCTCTCCCCTTGTACTTGAGCATTCCCTAAGGTCAGAATGCAAATTAATCTTTCAGTTGGAGATAACCTTTTGTCTGTGACAATGTGCCATTGTGAGTGGGTAGAGTTTTAACTAAGGATAGACACAAAAAGCTGGAGTGACTCAGTGGGACAGGCAGCATCTCTGGAGAGAAGGAATGGGTGATGTTTCGGGTCGAGACCCTTCTTCAGACGGTGGAGGCTTGACACCTACTATCCTGGGGTTTGCTGCCCCACAGTAGTCAGATCTGTGGCTGGCTAAGCAGATTCCCACAGAAGGACATTGCCCCTTTTAATGCATTACATGGGCAAATAGCATGGAAACAGGCCATTCAGCCCGCCAGATACACTCTGACCAGTGGGCACCATTCGTATTCATTCCATTTTCCATCACTTGGTCCGTAGCCGATGCTTAAATAATTTGAGTGCTTGGCTAAGCACTATAGAGTCATTCAGCATGGACAATTGCCCTTCTGCACGACTCGCCCATGCTGAGCAAGATACCCCTTCTTAGCTAGTCTCTTTTTGCCCATGTTTGGCCCATATCCCTCCCATACCCCTCCCAAAGTGCCTTTTAAATGCGGTCAAAGTATCCACTACAACCACCTCCTCTGGCAGTTCTGTCCCATTCATGCAGCAATGTCTGAGTGAAAAAGTTCACTCTCAGGTTCCTATTAAATCTTGCCCCTCTCACCTTAAACATATGTCCTCTTGTTATTGATTCCCATGGCCTGAGGAAAATAATTGCAGATGCTGGTACAAATCGAAGGTATCACAAAATGCTGGAGTAACTCAGCACGTCAGGCAGCACCTAGGAGAGAGGGAATGGGTGACGTTTCGGGTCGAGACCCTTCTTCAGATTGAAGAAGGGTCTCGACCCGAAACGTCACCCATTCCCTCTCTCCTAGGTGCTGCCTGACGTGCTGAGTTACTCCAGCATTTTGGGCCACACTTTAGTGTCATCTACAAATCATGCCTTGAAAAATACTCACCTAAATCATTGATATGAACCATAGATAGCAAAGGGCCCAGCCCCACTCCCTGAGGCACACCACTTGTCACAGGCCTCCAATCCGAAAAACGCCCTTCTACCACCACCCACGGCTTCCTTCCATGAAGCCATTTCTGTACCCAGTTTGCTAGCTCTCCCTCGGTCACATGCAATCTAGGCTTCCAGAGCAGCCTCCCATGGGGAACCTCATCAAAGGCCTTCCTGAAGTGCCCTGGGGAGTGCCTCTGGCAGCTGATCTTGAAGGCGTGGAAGGCAAGGCCCCTTTTATCCGGCGTCTGCCACCATGACTCTCTTTCCCCCAAATGGTTCTCTTCCCTCCCAATCCAACCCTCCCCCCCGCCCCCCTCCTTCCATTCCCGGTCTTCGGGGGCAAGCAGGAGACAAAATGTTGGTTTGGTGAGATCAGAGAGGTCCTTTCTTTTCCGGGCAGGCCACCACAGGACAATTTATTCCTAAAACATCATCATTTCAAAAACTCTTCAGATTGGCTTATCCGCCATTCACAGATCCACCCCAGGTAGTAAGTGCGGTCACTAATGCTATGCGATATAGGCCAGGTATTCCTGAACAGTTCTGTGGACTGAATTGGGTTGGAATTGTTCCTTGACCATTAGCAATGTCTCTAAAGCGTTGCACCAGCATTGCATCTTTTTAATTGGGGAATCTGTGTCGAGTAGCATCTTTTCTCCCCAAGTTGTTCCTCTACTTTAAGTCAATGCTGGGGCAGGTTTCCAAGTGTTCCGGCTGCTGCTTTTTAATATCTAGTTTCCAAAATATGCTATTCTTCACATGGATGACAGCAAGCTCTTCAACAGATCTCTTTAACCTGACTTCCAGCAGATGCCACAATATGTCTCTGGTGGTGAGAGGCCGTGTGGTTATTAATTTCCCTCGCTGCTCTTCGCATCTATCTGACTGACAGACACTGCGACCTATTTTAGAATCCCTATCACTCTCGGGTTAAGATGAGGAGAAATGAACATGTGTCTACAATGGATACTTAAATGACCCCTGTTAGTGTGATTAATTTGCTGTTATTGGGAAATATGCTGTTGGAATGAGAGTTCTGTACAATTACACAAGCCTTTATTCCCATCTTTTTGCAGCTAGTCAAGTCAAATCCAGTTTATTTGTCACATACACATACATACAAGATGTGCAGTGAAATGAAAGTGGCAATGCCTGCGGATTGTGCAAAAAAATACAATTACAGCATAAAAATTAAAATTAACACAGAAAAAAATGTAGTCCCTGGAGATATAATAGTTAACAGTCCTGATGGCCTGTGGGAAGAAACTCCGTCTCATCCTCTCCGTTTTCACAGCGTGACAGCGGAGGCGTTTGCCTGACCGTAGCAGCTGGAACAGTCCGTTGCTGGGGTGGTAGGGGTCCCTCATAATCTTGCTTGCTCTTGATTTGCACCTCCTGATGTATAGGTCCTGCAGGGGGGCGAGTGTAGTTCCCATGGTGCGTTCAGCCTTTGTTGCTCTTGAAGAACAAAGCATTGAGAATGTGTTATGGTTGGGGGAAGTTAGAAGGGTCCCAACCCAAAACATTGTCTTTCCATATTCTCCACGGATGCTGCCTGACCTCCCGTGTTACTCCAGCACTCCGTGTCTTTTTTTGTAAAACTGTATCTGCAGTTCCTCGTGTCTACATTTTGAGCCTGGTGTGGTATTTGTTCTATGTAAATACACCCCTCAACCAGTTTAATGCCATTGCCTTTAAATGTGACGTTTGTTCTACGGGGAATAATTCATGTACTTGGGTACTTTTTGGGATTTGCATTTGTCTCTCTTCCCTTTGCCACGGCTACTCATTGCGCAAAGGACTAGAGACTTATCTGTTTGGTAACTGCAAGTTTATTGTGAAGCTAAATGCTAATGTATTTGCCGCCCATAAATAGTGACCATCCCCTCCAGGGCAGTTCCAACACTTTCTCAAAACTCCTCAAAAAGGATTAAAACATTCTCGCAAACAATAACTTCTTTTAAAATCATCAAACAAAATAAGATTTGTAGCACGTGATTAACTGCTCAGTGACTGAACTATTTTTTTTGCATTAAACTAGGGAGAACCAATTTGCTTTTCTGGAAGCAAATCACAGCAAGGATGTTGACAATAGACAATAGACTCCTGGACAATAGGTGCAGGAGGAGGCCATTCGGCCCTTCGAGTCAGCACCGCCATTCAATGTGATCATGGCTGATCATTCTCAATCAGTACCCCGTTCCTGCCTTCTCCCCATACCCCCTGACTTGGCTTCAGAAAATCCTAGTGAGGGAAGGCGATCAACCTGAAGTCGTTGTGCACGTGGGCACGAATGACGTCGGGCGGAAGAGGAAGGAGGTGCTACAGCGGGAGTTTAGAGAGTTGGGGAAAGCACTGAGAAGTAGGACGTCGAAGGTAGTTATCTCTGGACTGCTACCGGTACCTCGTGCTGGTGAGGCCAGGAACAGAGAGATAGAGGGTATGAATTTATGGCTGAGGGGCTGGTGCAGAGAGCAGGGATTTAGATTTCTGGACCACTGGGATCTCTTCTGGGCTAGGGGTGACTTGTACAAAAGGGACGGGTTGCATCTTAACAGCAGGGGGACAAACATTCTGGCAGGCAGGTTTGCTAGTGTGACACCTGTGGCTTTAAACTAAGTAGTGGGGGGGAGGGGTTAACAAATTGTGAATATGAAGATGAGGTAAAAGGGAATACAGGAGATATTGCAAAAGACTCTCAGAAGAATGGGAACAGAAGTTCTAGAGCGGAAAAGAAATTAAGGGCAGGGCCAATTGTGAACGATGTGAGAGGGGAGGTAAATACAGAAGTTAAAGTGTTGTACTTAAATGCGCGTAGTATAAAAAATAAAGTGGATGAGCTTGAGGCTCAGTTAGTCATGGGCAAGTATGATGTTGTAGGGATCACTGAGACATGGCTACAAGAGGACCAGGGCTGGGAACTGAATATTCAGGGGTATACAACGTATAGAAAAGACAGACAGGTGGGCAGAGGGGGTGGGGTTGCTCTGATGGTAAGGAATGATATTCATTCCCTTGCAAGGGGTGACATAGAATCAGGAGATGTTGAATCAGTATGGATAGAAATGAGAAATTGTAAGGGTAAAAAGACCCTAATGGGAGTTATCTATAGGCCCCCAAACAGTAGCCTCGACATAGGGTGCAAGTTGAATCAGGAGATAAAATTGGCGTGTCAAAAATGTAATGCTACGGTGGTTATGGGAGATTTCAACATGCAGGTAGACTGGGAAAATCAGGTTGGAAATGGACCCCAGGAAAGAGAGTTTGTAGAGTGCCTTCGAGATGGATTCTTAGAACAGCTTGTACTGGAGCCTACCAGGGAGAAGGCAATTCTGGATTTAGTGTTGTGTAATGATCCTGATCTGATAAGGGGACTAGAGGTAAAAGAACCATTAGGAGGCAGTGATCACAACATGATAAGTTTTACTCTGCAAATGGAAAGGCAGAAGGGAAAATCGGAAGTGTCGGTATTACAGTATAGCAAAGGGGATTACAGAGGCATGAGGCGGGAGCTGGCCAAAATTGATTGGAATGAGGCCCTAGCAGGGAAGACGGTAGAACAGCAATGGCAGGTATTCCTGGGAATAATGCAGAGGTTGCAGGATCAATTTATTCCAAAGAGGTGGAAAGACTCTAAGGGGAGTAAGAGACACCTGTGGCTGACAAGGGAAGTCAGGGACAGCATAAAAATTAAGGAGAGGAAGTATAACATAGCAAAGAAGAGTGGGAAGACAGAGGATTGGGACTCTTTTAAAGAGCAACAAAAGTTAACTAAAAAGGCAATACGGGGAGAAAAGATGAGGTACGAGGGTAAACTAGCGAATAATATAAAGGAGGATAGCAAAAGTTTTTTTAGGTACGTGAAGAGGAAAAAAATAGTCAAGGCAAATGTGGGTCCCTTGAAGACAGAAGCAGGGGAATTTATTATGGGGAACAAAGAAATGGCAGACGAGTTAAACCGTTACTTTGGATCTGTCTTCACTGAGGAAGATACACACAATCTCCCAAATGTTCTAGGGGCCGGAGAACCTAGGGTGATGGAGGAACTGAAGGAAATCCACATTAGGCAGGAAATGGTGTTGGGTAGACTGATGGGACTGAAGGCTGATAAATCCCCAGGGCCTGATGGTCTGCATCCCAGAGTACTTAAGGAGGTGGCTCTAGAAATAGTGGAAGCATTGGAGATCATTTTTCAATGTTCTATAGATTCAGGATCAGTTCCTGTGGATTGGAGGATAGCAAATGTTATCCCACTTTTTAAGAAAGGAGGGAGAGAGAAAACGGATAATTATAGACCAGTTAGTCTGACATCAGTGGTGGGGAAGATGCTGGAGTCAATTATAAAAGACGAAATTGCTGAGCATTTGGATAGCAGTAACGGGATCATTCCGAGTCAGCATGGATTTACGAAGGGGAAATCATGCTTGACAAATCTACTGGAATTTTTTGAGGATGTAACTAGGAAAATTGACAAGGGAGAGTCAGTGGATGTGGTGTACCTCGACTTTCAGAAAGCCTTCGACAAGGTCCCACATAGGAGATTAGTGGGCAAAATTAGGGCACATGGTATTGGGGGTAGGGTACTGACATGGATAGAAAATTGGTTGACAGACAGAAAGCAAAGAGTGGGGATAAATGGGTCCCTTTCGGAATGGCAGGCAGTGACCAGTGGGGTACCGCAAGGTTCGGTGCTGGGACCCCAGCTATTCACGATATACATTAATGACTTAGACGAAGGGATTAAAAGTACCATTAGCAAATTTGCAGATGATACTAAGTTGGGGGGTAGTGTGAATTGTGAGGAAGATGCAATAAGGCTGCAGGGTGACTTGGACAGGTTGTGTGAGTGGGCGGATACATGGCAGATGCAGTTTAATGTAGATAAGTGTGAGGTTATTCACTTTGGAAGTAAGAATAGAAAGGCAGATTATTATCTGAATGGTGTCAAGTTAGGAGGAGGGGGAGTTCAACGAGATCTGGGTGTCCTAGTGCATCAGTCAATGAAAGGAAGCATGCAGGTTCAGCAGGCAGTGAAGAAAGTCAATGGAATGTTGGCCTTCGTAACAAGAGGAGTTGAGTATAGGAGCAAAGAGGTCCTTCTACAGTTGTACCGGGCCCTGGTGAGACCGCACCTGGAGTACTGTGTGCAGTTTTGGTCTCCAAATTTGAGGAAGGATATTCTTGCTATGGAGGGCGTGCAGCGTAGGTTCACTAGGTTAATTCCCGGAATGGCGGGACTGTCGTATGTTGAAAGGCTGGAGCGATTGGGCTTGTATACACTGGAATTTAGAAGGATGAGGGGGGATCTTATTGAAACATATAAGATAATTAGGGGATTGGACACATTAGAGGCAGATAACATGTTCCCAATGTTGGGGGAGTCCAGAACAAGGGGCCACAGTTTGAGAATAAGGGGTAGGCCATTTAGAACGGAGATGAGGAAGAACTTTTTCAGTCAGAGGGTGGTGAAGGTGTGGAATTCTCTGCCTCAGAAGGCAGTGGAGGCCAGTTCGTTGGATGCTTTCAAGAGAGAGCTGGATAGAGCTCTTAAGGATAGCGGAGTGAGGGGGTATGGGGAGAAGGCAGGAACGGGGTACTGATTGAGAGTGATCAGCCATGATCGCATTGAATGGCGGTGCTGGCTCGAAGGGCTGAATGGCCTACTCCTGCACCTATTGTCTATTGTCTATTGTCTATTGACTCCGCTATCCTTAAGAGCTCTATCCAGCTCTCTCTTGAATGCATTCAGAGAATTGGCCTCCACTACCTTCTGAGGCAGAGAATTCCACAGATTCACAACTCTCTGACTGAAAAAGTTTTTCCTCATCTCAGTTCTAAATGGCCTACCCCTTATTCTTAAACTGTGGCCCCTTGTTCTGGACTCCCCCAAACTCTAAACTCTAGTGAGTAGAGGCCCAGTGCTGTCAAACGCTCATCATATGCTAATACACTCATTCCTGGAATCATTCTTGTAAACCTCCTCTGGACCCTCTCCAGTGCCAGCAAATCCTTCCTCAGTACTCCAAATGTGGTCTGACCAGTGCCTTATAAAGCCTCAGCAATACACCTCTGCTTCTCCCATAAGCTGTGGCATCGTCCTGATCTTCCAACCTACCTCATTGTGGACCTTGGACTCTTTTTCTGTAGCTGTACTGCCATAATACCCTAACACCGTATCCTGCAATCTAGTATTTTTCTGTTTGCACTACCTGTTGTATTTGAGTCGAAGCATGCACATACCTTACCTGTGTATGACTTGACTGTAATCATGTAAGATATGATTTCACTGGATAGCGCGCAAACAAATATTTTTACTGTATCTCAGTACACATGACATCGGTAGATCTTTATTGAACAACATTAATTTTGTTCCTGAAATCTTTTGTGCAGCCTACAGCGAAATTAGTTCACGATTGCTTTAACATTTTCAAGCAAATATATAGTGCATAAAATACTTCCCCAGTGGTCATGATGGAGTGTTCTATGCTTTTTTTGTAGTCCAATTGATCATGTTTCTGACAAGCAGTCAGATTTTGTATCTCTTCCTCGCCTCATGCTTACTGCTTTTGCCTGGAAGATTTGCTTCCTTTTTTGGTCAAATACTAAGGTGTGTTTACCAGTATTGTGCCAAGTTCACAGCAAGAAGGGTCTCAACCTGAAACGCCACATATTCATAAGGTCATAAGGAATAGGAATAGAATTAGACCATTCAGCCCATCAAGTCTACTCATGGCTGATCTATCTTGCCCTCCAACCCCATTCTCCTGCCTTCTCCCCATAACCTCTGACACCCGTATTAATCAAGAATCTATATATCTCTGCCTCCACAGCCTTTAGTGGCAAAGAATTCCACAGATCCACCACCCTCTGACTAAAGAAATTTCTTCTCAAATCCTTCCTAAAAGAACGTCCTCTAATTCTGAGTCTCCAGTCCTAGACTCTCCCACTAGTGGAAACATCCTCTCCACATCCACTCTATCCGAGCCGTTCACTATTCTGTATGTTTTCAATTAGGTCCCCCCTCATTCTTCTAAGCTCCAGCGAGTACAGGCCCAGTGCCGACAAACGGTCATCATAGGGTCTTGGGTTCCACAGGTCATCATAGGTTCCTTGTCTCCAGCGATCCTCCCTGTCCCGCTGAGTTACTCCAGCATTTTGTGTCTATCTTTGGTGTAAACTAGCATCTGCAGTTCTTTCTGACACACTTTACACTCTTCCAAACTCTCTGATCTTTCCAAGTCTTTTATAAACTCTTCTGCTCTCCCAAACTTTGAAATCTTTGCTTCCTTCCAATTCTGACCACTTGGCCCGATCCGATTTTCATCCATTGACCTCCATGTCCCTGGGTGCTCAAACTCTGGAGTTTACCCTTTCAAATTAAAGCATTTCAAAGTAATTTATCTAATGTAAAATCCCAGTTGTCTAATTCCTTCATTTTATTTCCATTGATTTTACACAAGTTGTTTCAGCTGGCTCAACCTTGTCTTTGACACAAATTAAAACCTTGCCCCTGGGACAATAGGATATGTGTGGAGATAGCGGAATTCCAATCACAGTTGGGGCTTGGTTGTGATGGGTTTTTCAGTAAGTTTGCCTTTACATGATCTGTGGGCATGCATTATGAATATCCTGGCCTTTTCGGCAATTATTTGTATCAATGAGCCTAGTTCTGAATGAGTTGGTTAATGGAGCATTAAGTTAATTATTCTCTGGAATTTTGTTTTGTTGCAGCAATTATCAGCCAGCGCAAGTGAACATAAACGTTTTGTGCATCATTAACCTGATCTCAACCTAAATTGTGTTCCCTTTTCATCACATACCATCGCAAGATAAACAACTTCGACAAATAAACTCCCAGCACAATCTTTCTTTATAATGGGATGATGTTAAGGGGATGCTGTTGAGATCATTTAAAGCATGCACTCCACGTCGGGTTCAAGCTTGCAGATTTTTGTTAAAACAAAGAACTACAAATGCTGGTTAATACATGAAAGGACACAATGCTGGAGTTACTCAACGGATCAGAAAGCATCTCTGGAGAACTTTGGTGGCATTTTGGTTTGAGACCTTTCTTCAGTGGAAAAGGGGAGTGGCAGTACAAAGCATGGCAGGTAATAAGTCGACCTAGGTGAGGAGGTTTTGATAGGTTGATAGACAATAGACAATAGGTGCAGGAGGAGGCCATTCGGCCCTTCGAGCCAGCACCGCCATTCAATGTGATCATGGCTGATCATTCTCAATCAGTACCCCATTCCTGCCTTCTCCCCATACCCCGTGACTCCGCTATCCTTAAGAGCTCTATCTAGCTCACTCTTGATGCATTCAGCGAATTGGCCTCCACTGCCTTCTGAGGCAGAGAATTCCACAGATTCACAACTCTGACTGAAAAAGTTTTTCCTCATCTCTGTTCTAAATGGCCTACCCCTTATTCTTAAACTGTGGCCCCTTGTTCTGGACTCCCCCAACATTGGGAACATGTTTCCTGCCTCTAACGTGTCCAACCCCTTAATAATCTTATACGTTTCGATAAGATCTCCTCTCATCCTTCTAAATTCCAGTGTAAACAAGCCTAGTCGCTCCAGTCTTTCTTGCACGGTGGCGCAGCGGTAGAGTTGCTGCCTTACAGCGAAATGCAGCGCCGGAGACTCAGGTTCGATCCTGACTACGGGCGCCGTCTGTACGGAGTTTGTGCGTTCTCCCCGTAACCTGCGTGGGTTTTCTCCAAGATCTTCGGTTTCCTCCCACACTCCAAAGACGTACAGGTATGTAGGTTAATTGACTGGGTAAATGTAAAAATTGTCCCTAGTGTGTGTAGGATAGTGTTAATGTGCGGGGATCGCTGGGCGGCGCGGACTTGGTGGGCCGAAAGGGCCTGTTTCCGCGCTGTATCTCTAAATCTAAAAAAATAATAATCCCGCCATTCCGGGAATTAACTCTAGTGACTCTAAACTTTATTTTTCTTTAATAAGTTACTCTTGTTAGCTATTGCCCAGTACCTTTTGGAGGAGGTAGTGAGACAGTATGCTGACCATAATGAAACATTGACGAAGCACTGCGTTTTGTGTTTTTCATTTCTGCACCTTATATTGGGTCAATCTACTGCAGTCAGGACTCTACATAGACCACTCCAAACAGTCAAATTGCTCACATTAACATGTGTTCTGGAGAATCTAACAAATTATTTTAATCATACAACAGGCTCTGTGTATCGCAGGATGTGGCTGGTGGTGGAAGTGCACAGAAATGGACAATTGGTCTCGACCCGAAACATCAGGAAGAAGAATCTAGACCCGAAACATCACCCATTCCTTCTCTCCAGAGATGCTGCCTGTCCCGCTGAGTTACTCCAGCATTTTGTGTCTATCTTCTAATTGCCAAGACCATCTTCTCTGTGGTTTCCCTCTCTCCAAGGGCATCTAGTTTAGTTTAATTAATTATTGCCACGTGTACCGAGGTGCAATGAAAAGCTTTTTGTTGCATGCTATCTGGTCAGCGAACAAGCTCTACGTGATTACAATCAAGCCGTCCAAACTGTGCAGAAGATAGACACAAGTCCTGGAGTAACTCAATGGGTTAGGCAGCATCTCTGGAGGAAAAGGATGGGTGACATTTCGGATCAGGGCCCTTCTTTCTGACCTGAAACGTCACCCATCCTTTTTCTCCAGAGAAGCTGCCTGACCCGCTGGGTTACTCCAGAACTTTGTGTCTCTCTTTGGCATACACCGACATCTGCAGTTTCTTTCTACATACAGGATAAAGGGAATAATGTTTAGCACAGGATACAATCCAATAAAGTCTACTTAAGATAGTCCAAGGGTCTCCAATGAGGTGGAAGGCAGATCAGGACTGCACTCTAGTTGGTGATAGGATCGTTCAGTTGCCTTAGAGTGTCTGACTACCCTGGTGATTGTGCCTTAGGAGTGGCAATTTTCTCCGAGCAATGTGGCAGAAATTGGCTGGCATTGCAACTCATACAGTCTATGCAACTTTTGAGGTGGAAAAAATTGTAAAGCTACTGGAAGATTTTTTAATATCTAAATCGTAGTCCTTTCGGATCCTCATTATTTTCTTCACAATCACAATCACAATAATACTTTATTAGCCAAGTATGTTTTGCAACATCTGAGGAACTTCATTTGCCATACAGTCAATAGACAATAGACAACAGACAATAGGTGCAGGAGTAGGCCATTCGGCCCTTCGAGCCAGCACCGCCATTCAATGTGATCATGGCTGATCATTCTCAATCAGTACCCCGTTCCTGCCTTCTCCCCATACCCCCTGACTCCGCTATCCTTAAGAGCTCTATCCAGCTCTCTCTTGAATGCATTCAGAGAATTGGCCTCCACTGCCTTCTGAGGCAGAGAATTCCACAGATTCACAACTCTCTGACTGAAAGTTGCCGCCTTACAGCGCCCGACACCTGGGTTCGATCCTGACCATGACCACAACTCTCTGACTGAAAAAGTTTTTCCTCATCTCTGTTCTAAATGGCCTACCCCTTATTCATAAACTGTGGCCCCTGGTTCTGGACTCCCCCAACATTGGGAACATGTTTCCTGCCTCTAACGTGTCCAACCCCTTAATAATCTTATACGTTTCGATAAGATCTCCTCTCATCCTTCTGTCATCATAACAATAAAAAGCACCAGGTCACACAAAATACATTTTAACACAAACATCCACCACAGTGACTCCTCCACATTCCTCACTGAGATGGAAGGCGAAAAAAAGTTCAATCTCTCCCATCTTTGTTCTCCCGCGGTCGGGGGCCTCTAACCTTCCGTTGACGGGACGATCTTGACCCCCGTAGCCAGCGGCGGGCCTACCAAATTTGGCATCAGGGTCATATGTAGTGATATTTTGACACACCTGATGAAAAGGTGAAATCAATTTTCTAGGCACTTTCTCCTTGAAGAACCATAGGCACCCTGAAGACATCTGGAAGATAGGACCAGTTCTGGCAAGGTGGTCTTGCATTTGGACTCCCTTCTGATCCTGGAGTTCGTGTGGGATCAATACCGAGACTGCCCTTCGATACAGCATTAAGTTCATGTCAAGGGAGCAGAATCAGGCCTTTCAGAGTATACTCTGCCGTTCAATCATAGTTGATCTGTCTTTCCCCCTCAAATAAGTTCACAAGTTCATAGGAGCAGAAGGAAGAGGCAATGTTAATTTTTGCACAGACTCCAACTCCCCCCAGCAGTTGAAACCCAACTTAATTTTCCGTCCCTGTTGAATTTGATGAGCTCTTCTCCCAAAGCTTTCACGATGAAATAATTGCTGGGTCACTTAAACTCCTGCAGGTGCAGATTTTCTCCCGTGCTGTTTAGGATCGTTCTCCTGTGTGTAGTCCATCCAGAAGATGGACATAAAAAGCTGCAGTAACTCAACGGGTCAGGCAGCATCTCTGGAGAGAAGGAATGGGTGACGTTTCGGGTCGAGACCCTTCTTGAGGCACAGGATGTTTGATTGAAAACCGGTTCTCCTTTATATTAACTGGCCACTACCCCCATAACTCCTGCAGAATGTCACCCACATAGCAATCCCAAGAGTCCCCAGTAGGTTTATTTGTACTTTACAAGGATTTGGAGCGAGAAAGAAGATTAATTTAAATTTCTCTTTTTAGCTGACAGGAAATGGCTGCCATCTACTCTGTAAATATCTGTGACTCCAAGGTTCATTGCCTGAACTAGCACCTTAATGTCTTTGCAGATCTTGCAAGAAAATTCCCTTCAGTTTCCAAGAATCTCATTGCATTTTACATTTTACGATCAAAAATTTGCATTTATATTGCACCTTGGCCTTTAGAAATTTTGTTATGTCAATATTATGACATTTAAATTTACCGAAATGAAAGCATTGTCCTTGCATCAAACCAATCATTTTTTTTAAATAAGACCTGTTTAAAATTGGATTGCTGGGCAGTTTCTTAAAGTGTAAGGCAGCCTGCCATCAACGGATAGCAAAAGTAAAATTACCTCCTCATTGCATGAGGTGGTAGTTTTGCTCCAGTTCATCTTTAAATCTCAAATTAGTCCCTATTATAGGTGCAGAAACCTGCAAATTATGAGATGTCTTTAGTCATGCATCTCTTTACTTGTGCCTTGTGCCCCATTGAGAGGAATCTGACTCACCAAAGAGATTTGTATAGAGGTGGAAATTGGAAACCAGGCTTTTGGCAAACACAAGGAGGAGGGTTAGAGCTGATGCAAATGACAAGCTGAGGGAGGGGTATCTGCACCACTCACTGATAGTCAGCAAACACATGCCCTTATTTCCTGCTCAGTATTCATCAGGTCACTGTGGCGGAATTAATAGTGGAGCGTTACCAAGCACCAAAGAGAATCACTGCAATAGCTGTGATTTGGGCTGTGTGCGCCTCTTAGTGAAGAGTGAACTTCATTCTTTTTGGTTTGCTTTTGGACTGCGTCATGAATGTTGGATGGAATGCAAAGGTAAGGGGGTGAAAAAAAACATGCTCGTGAGAAGATATGCTTGACGATGTTTTCACAGTAACACACGCGTGTTTTGGACTCGGGCTACTTTGCTGCTTCGTTCAGAACATTACGAAAGAAGACCAGAAGAGTTTGTGAACCGAGCTATCCTAGAGCAAAACATTCACAGGCACAATTTCTTAACCAAAGTTATATTTATGATGACACATTTCTGCAGAAGAAGAAATACATTGAAAGTAAGTTTCGGGACTTTTGTTGAATAATCCTCTTGTTTTTGGGCCTATTGTTCGATAATCCACTGACTGCTCCTAATATCTGCAGCCTGTTAGGACTGAACATCAGATGCAAACAGAGTTGCAAACTTGAAGGAGGTGATTGCTTATTGATTGACTTTGGTCCCTTGGGTAAATTCATTCTTAAACCCTCTGTGCAACAGACAAGTTTTTAATCAGATTTTATATGGTCTTGTGTGTGCTCCGCTTCTTAAAAGGATATAAAGGCTGAGGATAGATGCAACTGAGTTGTGTCGAAATAAATCATGTGGAGATTTATCTTTGAAACATTGCCTGCTCACGGAAATTCAATCGAAGGACTGGATTCCAAAGGAACAGTTGGCTTGAACAGCCATCATTTTAAATCTCAGAGAAGTAGGTTATCTAAGAACACAATGGAGCAATGAATTTAGAAACAATGACATCAAAAGTGAGGCTTAACCTTGTGTGCAATAGTTAAAAAACTTTAAACAACTAAAAAAAAAAATCTTTCACTTAACCTTGCAGCTGTACATTTATTTTCAATTGTTGGAAAGAGATTAATAATTCACTAAAGATAGTAAAAATAATTAAGCTATGCAACGAATACAGCCTGTGGATTTGGCTTGAGGAGTTCAGAAGATCATGTGATAGGAGAATTAGGCCATTTGGTACATAGTCTACTCCGCCATTCAATCATGACTGATCTATCTCTCCCTCTAAACATTCTCCTGCCATCTCCCCTTGACCTCTGTCACCCGTACTAATCAAGAATCTATCTATCTCTGCTTTAAATATATCCTCTGACTTTGCCTCAACAGCCTTCTGCGGCAAAGAATGCCACAGATCCACCACCCTCTGATTAAAGAAATTCCTCCACATCTCCTTCCTAAAAGAACGTCCTTTAATTCTGAGGCTATGACCTCTAGTCTTAGATTCTCCCACTAGTGTACATCCCACTAGTGAAACATCCTCTCCACATCCACTCTATCCAAGCCTTTCACTATTCTGTATGTTTCAATGAGGTCCCCCCTCATTCTTCTAAACTCCACGAGTATAGGCCCAATGGCGTCAAACGCTCATCATATGTTAACAGTGTTCGTAGTGTACAGATACGTGATAAGGGAATAACGTTTAGTGATCATATTTAAAGTAAGAAATGTTGCTGTAGGAGTAGAGATTTAAAAATGTGGCACGATTGCAATATGTGATTATAGATCTGCTTCTGTGGCTAGCACGCAAATAGTCACCTGCGTTGGGCGCCATCTTGGAAGCAAATCTTGCCTTCATCATTGAGAGTCAGGAAGGAATGTTGCATCTTATGAAACTTTGGTGAGGCTACATCTGAACGATTGTGTGCAGTCCTTGTTGCCCCATTACAGGAAGGATGTGAAGGCTTTTAATGAGGCTGGCTGGACGAGAGGGTATTGACTATAAGATGAGTTTGGTCAAACTTGAATTGTTTTCTCTGGAGCAACTGAAGGGAGACCTGATTGAAGTCTATAAATCTAGGTGAGGCACTGATGGGGTAGACAGTCAGAACCTTTTCCCCAGGGTGGAATGTCAAAGGCTAGAAGGCAAAGATACTAGAGGAACAAGATAGACCACTCGACCCTAAAAACCGTAGTACGTAATGGCGGCAATTTAGGGGGCAGAAACTTGCAGAAACATTTTAAAAGAAAAATAATAAAAATCTGTGTATTGATAGATGAGATATATTCTGCATTTTAATGGTACATTCGCACATACTGTTCCCCCAAAATACTGATTACACTGCGAGAGGCATAGCGAACGGTGGGTTTTGCCTACTAAAATGGCTCCTTTGCGTACTACACTTCAGTATACGCGATTTCAACGGAGTAGTCCATCTTGTTCCTCTAGTATCTTTGCTAGAAGGCATAGCTTTAAGTCCAGAGGATGCAAGTTTAAAGAGATGTGTGGGGCAAGTCTTTTTGGAGGGGGCAAGAGAGGGGTGGGTGCTGCCAAGAGTGGTGGTGGAAGTGGACATGATAGGAGCATGAGGCTTTTGGATAGACACATGAATAGGGATGGATTGGAGCAATACGGATCACATGCCTTACTCAACAGCCAAAGGTCTGTAGCCCCTTTTGACTCTGGTATTTTATTTTCACATGTTTAAATGTTCATGTTTTATTTGTAATTGTCTGTTTGTATATCGTGTTTTTACCATGTGTGAGCAAAGCACCAAGTCAAATATTCCTTGTATGTATACATACTTGGCCAAAAAATGTATTCTGAATTTCTGAATGCAGTCAGGGGAAATTAGCTTAACTTGGCATTATATTCAACATAGATATTATGGGCTGAAGTGCCTGTTCCTGTGCTGTATAGTTCCAGGCCAGGCATTTAGAATTTTAGAGAAGTTAAAATGGAACTACTGAATGTGAATACGATCTGTATATTTATTAAAACAAATTTTTACCTGAATTTTGTTTCTACACCAATTTATGGTTGATTTTTAACAGAAAAGACCGAGCCAAGTCATTCAGTCGTATCAAACTGTTGCATGTTATCAACCTCGATTGCCTTCCCTGGGATATTAAGCATGGGTAATTCCAAAAAAAAATCCTAAACTCAAGAATAAGTTAAAGTAAACTACAGCTCAATGTGAAATGTAATGTCATGACTAAGATTCTGCTCGCGGAATGTCAACAGGCATTGCTATTAAAGCACAAGATGGAGCGGACCTAAGATAAGAATGTGACAAGGCAGAGGCAGCGTGAAGGAGATTTAAAAAAAAGAAAACGGTGACACAGTAGCACAGCGGTAGAGTTATAGACAATATACAATAGGTGCAGGAGGAGGCCATTCGGCCCTTCGAGCCAGCACCGCCATTCAAGTTGATCATGGCTGATCATTCTCAATCAATACCCCGTTCCTGCCTTCTCCCCATACCCCCCTGACTCCGCTATCCTTAAGAGCTCTATCCAGCTCTCTCTTGAATGCATTCAGAGAATTGCCCTCCACTGCCTTCTGAGGTAGAGAATTCCACAGATTCACAACTCTCTGACTGAAAGTTGCCGCCTTACAGCGCCCGACACCTGGGTTCGATCCTGACCGTGGCTGCTGTCTGCACGGAGTTTGTACGTTCTCCCTGTGACCACATGGGTTTTCTCCGGGTGCTCCGATTTCCTCCCACATTCCAAAGGCAGACAGATTTGTAGATTAATTGGCTTTGATTTAAAAATAGTAAATTTGCCTCTGATGTGTCTGATCATGCTAGTGTGCGGGGCTGATCGCTGGTCGGTGCGGACTCGGTGGCAGTCTGAAGAAGGGGCTCGACCCGAAACGTCACCCATTCCTTCTATCCACAGATGCTGCTTGTCCCGCTGAGTTACTCCAGCATTTTGTATCTACCTTTGGTATCATCTGCAGTTCCTTCCTACACTTGCAGTGTGCTTAATGGTCTCTTTCTGTCCCGTGGCCATTCTATGATGACAACAACGGCGTGGCAGAGTGATGCAGCGGTAGAGTTGGTGCCTTACACCACTAGAGACCCAGGTTCCATCTTGACTACGGGTGCTGCCTGTACGGAGTTTGTATGTTCTCACTGTGACTGCATGGGTTTTCTCCGGGTGCTCCAGTTTTCTTCCACACTCTGAAGAAGTAGTCTAGGTTAATTGGCTTTGGTAAAATTGTAAACTGTCTCCAGTGTGTAGGATAGTGCTAGTGTACGAGGTGATCGCTGGTCGGTGCAGACTCTATGGGCCGAATGGCCTGTTTCCGCGCTGTATCTCTAAAGTCTAAAATCGAAACAGTATAGGTTTTTTTTTGTACTGGGAACGCCTGGATAGATTTTGAAATACACAGCCCCCTGACTTTAAAGCTCAGACAAAAATTAACTTTGAATCTTGATCTATTGAGTTTAATGCTGTTCGGTTTCAAACCAGTTCCATTTTTGGAAGGCAAAGGGAGATGTGGGTCAGTTGTTTTAATGGGTTTCCCCTTGAATGGCATTACCACAAAGTTTTTTTACGAGGTGGGCCAAAAGAAAGCTTTCCTTTATAGCCACATCAAAGAAATACAGAGAAGGAACTTGAGCAAACAATCGCTTCATTTTCATCGTCCACTTTCCACCCGATTAAACCCAAAGTTTTCTTGTGGTAGTGTGGAGGGAAAGGAATGGCTGAGCAGTTTTCGTGTGCAGTGCCAAAAAATCCAGTCTTTGGACTAATGTTTTGATTGCACCAGTTACTTGAAGCCATGTCCCTGTAATCTCTCTGCACTTCGTTCATGATTTAAAAAATAATTTTATAACAGTATAACAGTATAACAGAGCTTTATTTGTCATTCGGTATCGAGGTACCGAACGAAACTACATATCAGTCATAAAAAAAAGAACACAAAACACATGACCCCAACACAAACGTCCATCACAGTGACTCCAAACACCCCCTCACTGTGATGGAGGCAACAAAACTTCCACTCTCTTCCCCACGCCCACGGACAGACAGCTCGTCCCCGACTGACCCGCACAGTCCCCGCAAGGGGATGGAAGTCCCCGCGGCCGAATCGCACCGGGCGCTGAAATGTCTCGCGGCCGAGCCAGGCGATGTAAGGCCCCGCGACCAAGCCTTGCGCAGCTAAGTCCCGTGGCCGAGCCGCACCGGGCGATGTTAAGTCCCGCGGCCGAGCCGCACCAGCGATGAAAAGTCCCGCGGCCGAGCTGCACCGGGCGATGTAAAGTCCCGCGGCCGAGCCGCACCGGGCGATGTTAGGCCCCGCAGCCGAGCTGCACCGGGCACTGTTAAGTCCAGCGGCCGAGCCGCACCAGCGATGTAAAGTCCCGCTGCCAAGCCGCACCGGGCGATGAAAAGTCCCGCGGCCGAGCCGCACCGGGCACTGTTAAGTCCAGCGGCCAAGCCGCACCGGGCGATGTAAAGTCCAGCGGCCGAGCCGCACCGGGCGATGTTAGGCCCCACAGCCGAGCCGCACCCCGCGCCGTGAGGAAGAGAAAAGTTTCCCCCACCACCCCCCCACCCACACCACCACCCCCCACACATACACAACCAAAAAAAAATACAAAAACCATCCCAACACCGACACACAACAAAAAAAAAGGAAAAAAGATGAACAGACTGCTAGCGAGCCGCAGCCGTTAGGCGCCGCCACTTCCACTGCAACGAATGATGAAGAGATTGGGAATAACGGGAGGAAAGGACTGATATTTTCTTTCCTTCTGCGGTGATATTTTGTTTTCACTTGTAAAAATAGTACTTTTCTGCCCCATATCAGCCAATCTGTACACACAGGGAATAAATCAATTCAAGATAATTGACAACAAAAGGCAGGGAAAACATTTTTCTTTTGCATAACTGTCTGGGGGGGGAAACAAAAGGGCTTTCGGGGTTCATCTGATAACTTTTCAATGAGCTAGCCTTGATGGAATGAAGGGTCGTTGTCTCCATAATTTGTGATTGCATCTCTGCTACTGAATTTAAAGCAAAGGAGGCCCTTTATTTGGATGCTTCAGGGTGTGGAAGAGTTAATGCTGCTTGATTTTCTCTCCGTTTCCTATGTTCAGCATCATAGGACCTGTTGAATTATTTTTTTGCTTTGGTGGGAGATGAGAAAACAGTTCTGGGTTAATATGGACACAAAGTGCTGGAGTAACTCAATGGGTCAGGCAGCATCCCTGAAGAACATGGATAGGTGACGTTTTGGGTCGGGACCCTTCTTCCGACGGTCCCTGGCCTGAATCATCACCTTTCCAAGTTCTCTTGGTGTAACTAAGACACTGAGTTACTTGTGTATTTTTTCTTGTTAACTAACATGTTTTGAAATTCTGGCTTAATATGGAATGTGTTGAGTACAGGTATAGGGTTCAAGAAGTCGACACAAGGAAGTGCAGATGCTGGTTTACGCAAAAAAAAAACACCAAAGTGCTGGAGTAACTCAAATGGTTCGGCTGCATCTCTAGAGAACATGGATAGGCAATGATTCTGGTGCGGGTCTTAAGAAGAGTCCCAACTTGAAACCTGTTACTGCAGCACTTCATGTCTTTTTTTGTGAGTTGTGCAATAGACAATAGACAATAGACAATAGGTGCAGGAGGAGGCCATTCGGCCCTTCGAGCCAGCACCGCCATTCAATGTGATCATGGCTGATCATTCTCAATCAGTACCCGTTCCTGCCTTCTCCCCATACCCCCTGACTCCGCTATCCTTAAGAGCTCTATCCAGCTCTCTCTTGAATGCATTCAGAGAATTGGCCTCCACTGCCTTCTGGGGCAGAGAATTCCACAGATTCACAACTCTCTGACTGAATTTTTTTTTCCTCATCACAGTTCTAAATGTCCTACCCCTTATTCTTAAACTGTGGCCCCTTGTTCTGGACTCCCCCAACATTGGGAACATGTTTCCTGCCTCTAACGTGCCCAACCCCATAATAATCTTATACGTTTCGATAAGATCTCTCTCATCCTTCTAAATTCCAGTGTATACAAGCCTAGTCGCTCCAGTCTTTCAACATATGATAGTCCCGCCATTCCAGGAATTAACCTAGTAAACCTACGCTGCACGCCTTCAATAGCAAGAATATCCTTGTGTGCAGTGTGATTTAGAAGTGTGTTCCAGTAAACTAACATAGGGAATTCATCCAAAGCGTTCCTCCCTATTTTGCTGTAATCTGAACAGCACTGTCAGCCGTGGCAACGGTTCCACTCCTGGCTCTGACCCAGGTAGCTGATGATCCAAGTGCAACATGCTCTATTGGGCAAGCGATGAAGAATGCACACCACTATTCCAAGAGGTTATCTCTTACTCTGTCGAGGCCTGGTAAGATTTATTTCTCAATTTATTTAACCAAAATAGATTATTTGACTATCATTGTTCCTATAAGGAGAGGTTGACGAATGGATTGTTTGCTCTGGTGAATTGGAGGCTGAGGCCTGATGGTCTGCATCCCAGAGTACTTAAGGAGGTGGCTCTAGAAATAGTGGAAGCATTGGAGATCATTTTTCAATGTTCTATAGATTCAGGATCAGTTCCTGTGGATTGGAGAATAGCAAATGTTATCCCACATTTTAAGAAAGGAGGGAGAGAGAAAACGGGTAATTATAGACCAGTTAGTCTGACATCAGTGGTGGGGAAGATGCTGGAGTCAATTATAAAAGACGAAATTGCTGAGCATTTGGATAGCAGTAATGGGATCATTCCGAGTCAGCATGGATTTACGAAGGGGAAATCATGCTTGACAAATCTACTGGAATTTTTTGAGGATGTAACTAGGAAAATTGACAAGGGAGAGTCAGTGGATGTGGTGTACCTCGACTTTCAGAAAGCCTTCGACAAGGTCCCACATAGGAGATTAGTGGGCAAAATTAGGGCACATGGTATTGGGGGTAGGGTACTGACATGGATAGAAAATTGGTTGACAGACAGAAAGCAAAGAGTGGGGATAAATGGGTCCCTTTCGGAATGGCAGGCAGTGACCAGTGGGGTACCGCAAGGTTCGGTGCTGGGACCCCAGCTATTTACGATATACATTAATGACTTAGACGAAGGGATTAAAAGTACCATTAGCAAATTTGCAGATGATACTAAGTTGGGGGGTAGTGTGAATTGTGAGGAAGATGCAATAAGGCTGCAGGGTGACTTGGACAGGTTGTGTGAGTGGGCGGATACATGGCAGATCAGTTTAATGTAGATAAGTGTGAGGTTATTCACTTTGGAAGTAAGAATAGAAAGGCAGATTATTATCTGAATGATGTCAAGTTAGGAGGAGGGGGAGTTCAACGAGATCTGGGTGTCCTAGTGCATCAGTCAATGAAAGGAAGCATGCAGGTTCAGCAGGCAGTGAAGAAAGCCAATGGAATGTTGGCCTTCGTAACAAGAGGAGTTGAGTATAGGAGCAAAGAGGTCCTTCTACAGTTGTACCGGGCCCTGGTGAGACCGCACCTGGAGTACTGTGTGCAGTTTTGGTCTCCAAATTTGAGGAAGGATATTCTTGCTATGGAGGGCGTGCAGCGTAGGTTCACCTGGTTAATTCCCGGAATGGCGGGACTGTCGTATGTTGAAAGGCTCGAGCGATTGGGCTTGTATACACTGGAATTTAGAAGGATGAGGGGGGATCTTATTGAAACATATAAGATAATTAGGGGATTGGACACATTAGAGGCAGATAACATGTTCCCAATGTTGGGGGAGTCCAGAACAAGGGGCCACAGTTTGAGAATAAGGAGTAGGCCATTTAGAACGGAGATGAGGAAGAACTTTTTCAGTCAGAGGGTGGTGAAGGTGTGGAATTCTCTGCCTCAGAAGGCAGTGGAGGCCAGTTCGTTGGATGCTTTCAAGAGAGAGCTGGATAGAGCTCTTAAGGATAGCGGAGTGAGGGGGTATGGGGAGAAGGCAGGAACGGGGTACTGATTGAGAGTGATCAGCCATGATCGCATTGAATGGCGGTGCTGGCTCGAAGGGCTGAATGGCCTACTCCTGCACCTATTGTCTATTGTCTATTGTCTAATAGCAGTGTAAAGATTATGCGAGGCACGGCTCTGGTAAACGGTCAGAACCTTTGAAAATGTCAACTGCTTGAGGGCATAGTTTCAGTGTGGCTCAGTGGCATAGCCGGTAGAGCTGCTGCCTGACAGCGTCCGAGGCCCGGGTTTGATCCTGACTGCGGGTGCTGTCTGTATGGAGTTTTTTATACGTTCTCCCTGTGACTGTGTGGGTTTTCTCCAGGTGCTCCGGTTTCTTCCCACACTCCAAAGTCGTACAGGTTTGTTGGTTAATTGTCTTCAATAAAAATTGTAAGTTGTCCCTAGTGTGTAGGATAGTGTTTGTGTGTGGGATGATCGCTTGCCAGCGCTGACTCGGTGGGCCGAAAGACCTGTTTCTGCACCGTATCTCTAAAGTCTAAAGGTGTGGAAAGCAATACTTTACTGAACTGTATGCAAAAACAGAATTTCACTGTGTCTGTACATATGATAATAAAGAACCATTGACCATTGATTTAGCACTTGAAGGGTGATGGTCGGTGATAATCAAAGAGGATATTCCCTGGGACACTTTTTGGCTGTATCCATACATCTTGGATTTGCATGACTGAGGATTTTGTGACCACCTTTGCTGCATCTTGTAGGGAAATATTGATGGAGGTGTCTGGCATGTTGCAACCCAGTTACAGACAATAGACAATAGGTGCAGGCGGAGGCCATTCGGCCCTTTGAGCCAGCACCGCCATTCAATGTGATCATGGCTGATCATTCTCAATCAGTACCCCGTTCCTGCCTTCTCCCCATACCCCCTGACTCCGCTATCCTTAAGAGCTCTATCTAGCTCTCTCTTGAATGCATTCAGAGAATTGGCCTCCACTGCCTTCTGAGGCAGAGAATTCCACAGATTTACAACTCTCTGACTGAAAAAGTTTTTCCTCATCTCAGTTCTAAATGGCCTACCCCTTATTCTTAAACTGTGGCCCCTTGTTCTGGACTCCCCCAACATTAGGAACATGTTTCCTGCCTCTAACGTGTCCAACCCCTTTATAATCTTATACGTTTCGATAAGATCTCCTCTCATCCTTCTAAATTCCAGTGTATACAAGCCTAGTCGCTCCAGTCTTTCAACATATGACAGTCCCGCCATTCCGGGAATTAACCTAGTAAACCTACGCTGCACGCCCTCAATAGCAATTTTGTGACCACCTTTGCTGCATCTTGTAGGGAAATATTGATGGAGGTGTCTGGCATGTTGCAACCCAGTAGGACTTAGTCCTGGCACAGTTTTGCCAATTCGTGTGCCAGTGCCCAGGTTTTTATCATCAAGTATTTCTGAGCACGCTTGGAGCCCATGGTCACCGATGCGTGGGTCGGTGGAGCCCGTGGCTGGGCCTGGGTCGGTGCCATGGAGGCGTCCGGAGAGGAGCCGGCAGCGTTAGTGGAGAGGTCGGTGTGGTGCCCGATGATGGCGCCGACCGACGGACGAGGACGGACACGTGGAAGTGAGGACGCCGCTTCCCAAGGGAAGGAACAAAGGAGGACCTGGCGTGGGGGGATCGGCATGAGGAGGAAGAGCAATGCGGACCCGGTGTTGGGGGGACCGCTGTGAAGAACACAATGAACAATGGACAATGGACAATGGAGGACCCGGCGTGGGGGGAGCCGCTGTGAAGAACACAATGGACAATGGACAATGGAGGACCCGGTGTGGGGGGAGCCGCTGTGAAGAACACAATGGACAATGGACAATGGAGGACCCGGTGTGGGGGGAGCCGCAGTGAAGAACACAATGGACAATGGAGGACCCGGCGTGGGGGGACCGCTGTGAAGAACACAATGGACAATGGACAATGGAGGACCCGGTGTGGGGGGAACGCCGTGAGGGAGGGGGGGCATGGAAGAACAAGGGGGAACTAACGGGGGGGGGGGGGGGGGGAATTTGTAACTTTGTCAGGGCCCTTTATGGGTGACTATTTGCATACCTTGGCACAGTATGCAAGCAAATAATGTCACTGTGACTTGTCATACGTGACAACAAAGTATTCAATTCAATTCAATTCAAAAGTGACTTTGGCATGCCTGGATTGTAAGCCTTGATGGATTCTGGGTGGTCTGTTCAATTCTGTTCTCACTGCAACTTGCGTGATTTCAGGGGAAGAAAGGGGTCATCTTAATGATGTGCCGCTTGCGCCACTCCTGGTCTGAAAAGGGTCCCAACCCCGAAATGTCACCTATCCAAGTTTTCCAGAGAAGCTGCATGACCTGCTGATTTATTCCGGCACTTTCGGTCCTTTTGTGTGTTAACCAGCATCTGCAGTTCCTTGATTCTACCCGTGGTGTGAGCCTGGCAGGGTAATGGCAGCAAATTCTCTTTCCTGAAGGGAGCAAATAGTTTTTTACCACACCATCGCAGAATCTAGTTCTGTTTTATTAGAATTTTCAAAGAACCGTATTTATATCCCCCTATTTTCGATAATAACCGTATTTGATTTCCCTACTCCTCTGGTGAGACTTAAACAATTGCTTTTTCACTGTTTGTCTCATCTGACCATTTGTCCCAGAGCGTGAGTTTGTTCCAAAATGAGGACACAAAGCGCTGGAGTAACTCAGCGGGTCATGACTTTGTTCCAACTTCCCTTAAATCCTTTCATTCATCAATCAAATCTAATCTTGATTTCTGTCATAAGCACTTGGTTTGCAAGCTTCTTTCATGCTCCTTTCCATTCCTTTCTGATTACATGACTGAGAACCATTTATATTTATAAGGGAATGCATATTTATGTTCTGAGGATGGATATGATGATGTTGCCAGGACTAGAGGGTGTGAGCTTTTGGGAGAGGTTGAGTAGGCTGGGTCTCTATTCCTTGGAGCGCAGGAGGATGAGGGGTGATCTTATAGAAGTGTATAAAATCATGAGAGAAATAAATCTGGTAGATGCACAGAATCTCTTGCCCAGAGGAGGGGAATCGAGGACCAGAGGACATAGGTTCAAGGTGAAGGGGAACAGATTTAATAGGAATCCGAAGGGTAACTTTTTCACACAAAGGGTGGTGGGTGTATGGAACAAGCTGCCAGAGGAGGTACTGTAGTTGAGGTGGGGACTATCCAACATTTAGTTAGACCGGAACATGGATAGGACAAGTTTGGAGGGATTTGGACCACTTGCTGGCAGGTGGGACTAGTGTAGCTGGGACATGTTGGCCGGTGTGGGCAAGTTGGGCCGAAGGGCCTGTTTCCACACTGTATCACTCAATGACTCTATCACAAGAAACTGCAGATGCTCGAGAAGTGTCCTGAGGTGAAATGCAATCTCCTCAGATGCTGCCTGACCTACTGAGTTCCTCCAGCACTTTATTATTTTTCTAGGTGCTGGGAATGATTTGATTTGGCAGTTTAGCTGCATATTTTTAGTTTAGTTTCGAGATATTGCCTGGAAACAGGCCTTTCGGCCAACCATGTCCACGCTGACCATCTGTTATATGTTATCCCACTTTCTCAACCACTCCGTACAGATCAGGAGCAATTTGACTGAGGTCAATTAACCTACAAGCCTGGACGTCTTTGGGATGTGGGAGGACATCAAAGCACTTGGCGGATTATATCATCAAGGGAGAACGTACAAACTCCACATCAACAGGTAAAAAAAGGCAAAAGTGTCCAAAACGTCATCCGTCCAGAGATACTGCCTGACCTGTGGAGTTACACCAGCACTTTGTCCTTTTTTGTAAAACCAGCATCTGCAGTTTTTCATATCTCCACACAGATAGAACCCAGGCCTCTGGTGCTGTGAGAAGCAAATTTACACATCTCACATTTTTGCTATCAAGTTGGAAAAGATCCCAAATGCAATGGTAATATCAACCATGCTTTGGGGGAAACAAAAAGGTTTGTTTTTGATTTTTTTTATTCTTGTGTTTGAATTCTTTTGTTTGAATAGCAAAAATGTGAGATGTGTAAAATGCTTCTCATGAATGGCAAGAGTTGTCACATTAGAAGAACAAAAGGGTATGTTAATGGCACTTTATTGTGGCGTTAGATTCCTTTGTCACAATTACCGTTTCATGATATACCAAACGACATGTCCCACCCCAATTGCTATTGGCATGCACAGAGCTTTTGTTCTTTGCCTCTCATTGAAACTCAGTGGGAATAATGACTTCCTTGTGTTCATTAAAATGAGGAAACCAATAAGTGACTGATGCATCTTCAGGACTTTTGAATGTAAAATCAGATTATTTAAAAAAGTGAACATCAAACAAAACATTGTAAAAAAACTGAAGGATTAGTTTAAGAACACGCAATGTGGTTTGTTAACAGATGGAAGAACCAGTGAGAAACTTTTGTTTTCAGGACTTTTGTGCACAAAGTCAATGCCTCATTTGGGAACATGGTCTAATATTCAGTTTAGTTTAGAGATCCAGCATGGAAACAGGCCCTTTGCCCCACACTAGGGATAATTTTTACACATACACCAAGCCAATTAACCTACATACCTGTTTATTCACAAAATGCTGGAGTAACTCAGCAGGTCAGGCAGCATCTCGGGAGAGAAGGAATGGGTGACGTTTCGGGTCGAGACCCTTCTTCAGACTGACGTTTCGGGTCGAGACCCTTCTTCAGACTGACTCGGGATTGAACTCGGGTCTTTGGACCGTGGGAGGAAACCAAAGATCTCTACGAAAATCCACGCGGTCACAGGAAGAACGTACAAACTCCGCACAGACAGCACCTGTGGTCGGAAAAAAACCCTGCAGATGCTGGTTCAAATCGAAGGTAGACACAAAATGCTGGAGTAACTCAGCAGGTCAGGCAGCACCTCGGGAGAGAAGGAATGAGTGACGTTTCGGGTCGAGGCCCTTCTTCAGACTGACTCGGGATTGAACTCGGGTCTCCGGCGCAGTGAATGCTGTTAGGCAGCAACTCTAACGCTGCGCCACCATAGCCGCCCTAATGTTATGAGTTGCTCCACGCTGCCTGGTCCATGTGGCCAATCTTAGTATTGACCAGAGGTCATTGCCTCAGAATTAAAGGGCGCTCTTTTAGAAAGGAGGTGAGGAGGAACTTCTTTAGTCAGAGGGTAGTTAATCTGTGGAACTCATTGCCACAGAGGGCTATGGAGGCCGTCAGTGGATATTTTAATGGCAGAGATAAACAAGTTCGTGATTAGGAAGGGTGTCAAGGGCTATGGGGAGAAGGCAGGAAAGTGGGATTAGGAGGCAGAGATCAGCCATGATTGAATGGCGGTGTGGACTCTACGGGCCGAATGGCCTAATTCTACTCCTATAACTTGTGAACTTTTGGTAGATGAAAAGTGGCCTTACTTGTCTGAACTGGCCTATGCATTTCCAATTTGATGACACTTTGCAAGGTGGATTAATCCAACAAATCACTGTTACCAATGGTTCAAGAAAGATCATTGCCTCTCCCATGGACCATCTATGGATGGGAATTTATTCACAAAATGCTGGAGTAACTCAGCAGGTCAGGCAGCATCTCAGGAGAGAAGGAATGGGTGACGTTTCGGGTCGAGACCCTTCTTCAGACTGATGTCGGGGGCAGGACAAAGGAAGGATATAGGTGGAGACAGGAAGATAGAGGGAGATCTGGGAAGGAGGAGGGGAAGAGAGGGACAGAGGAACTATCTAAAGTTGGAGAAGTCGATGTTCATACCACTGGGCTGCAAGCCGCCCAGGCGAAATATAAGGTGCTGTTCCTCCAATTTCCGGTGGGCCTCACTATGGCACTGGACGAGACCCATGACAGAAAGGTCAGACTGGGAATGGGAGGGGGAGTTGAAGTGCTCGGCCACCGGGAGATCAGTTTGGCCAACGCGGACCGAGCGCAGGTGTTGAGCGAAGCGATCGCCGAGCCTGCGCTTGGTTTCGCCGATGTAAATAAGTTGACATCTAGAGCAGCGGATGCAATAGATGAGGTTGGAAAATGCCACATCCTTAATGTCTGCAATCTTCCACAATGGGTGGTCTTGCCTTACATTGCCTTCAAGTTACAGTCACAGAGTCGTACAGCATGGAAACGGGCCCTTCGGCCCAACCTATCCACACCGACCAACATGTCCCATCAGCACTAGTCCTACCTACCTGCGTTTAAACCTACCCTATCCATGTACCTGTCTAAATGTTTCTTAAAAATTGCCATAGTAATGTTTCTTAAAAATTGCAATAATACCTGCCTCAACTACCTCCTCCAGCAGCCCATTCCATACCCTCACCACCATTTGGGTAAAAAAAAAAATGACCCCTCAGGTTCCTATTGCATCTTTCTCCCCTTCCAGAAAGGAATCCAAAGTTCTGGAATTCCTTTCCAGTAGCTCTCAACCTCCTCCTTTTAGTCAGTCCTCAACTCACCTCTGATCATGCTTATCATCAGCTGTCCTTATGCAAAGCACCCTGAGAGTTGTGGACTCCATAAATACCAGTTGTTATCTGCGTATTAAAGCAATTATAAAGCAGTTAAAGCAGGATAAATAAAGGAGGGTCAGTGGATGTTGTTTACTTAGATTTTCAGAAGGCCTTTGATAAGGTGCTCCACATGATGCCGATAAACAAGATATCAGCCCATGGACACAAAAAGCTGGAGTAACTCAGCGGGTCAGATAGCATATCTGGAGAAAAGGAATAGGTGACGTTTCTGATCGAGACTCTACTTCAGACGGTATTAGAGTATTAGCCCATGGTATTAGAGGCAAGGTACTAGCTTGGGTGGAAGATTGGTTGATTGGAAGAATGTCAGTTGAAGATAGAGTTCAGATTGTTCTGAATTTGTGATCCCTGGTTTTCCCAAAAGGAATTGCACAATGAAGATCATTTAATTGAAGCCATTTATCACAAGCCGTGTTATTTTAAAGGCTTGTGAATGACTGACGTTGTAAATGGTGCTAGTATAGGCAGAACCCACTCTGTGTGGTTAAGGGATTTTCATTCTCCTGGCTGGGTCAGACCATTTTAAAGTGCAGTTTACACAGTTGTGGCACTGATTGTCCGCGCTAAACTTTGCTGTCACAGTTAATGCTCGGCAAATATTTTTGCAAGATAGCAACTGCTTGCCAAGGGTCACGGGAAGGCCACTTCTACGTTGAGACATCCTTGTAGTCTGGAGCGCACCGGTCGGTCCAGGCAATTATTTTGTTTGCTGTGCATTTTGCACATTCCGATTTGAAATGGGCCCCCTAACATAACCCCCTGGCTTTGTGCTGCCATTTATCAGTGCCCTTCAACAGTGACACTGGCTGACAGGGACAGCAGCCGTGGCAGCTGGAAGAGTGAGGAAGACCGACTCGCTTGCACACCCACCCTCCACGCAGCTTAATAAGCCCCTTTCATTCAGCAGAAGAGCTGCCACTTCCACAGACGTACGATGACTTGCTGGTGCCAATGATAGTTTTCATCAGCTCCTAAGTGTTGGTTGGGGTGTGTGGGGGGAGCTGCTGCAGGTCAGTGAATCGAATCAGGCTTCACCAGTCAGATGTCAACCTAGTGTCTGATGCACTTTATTATCATAATCATACTTTATTAGCCAAGTATGTTTTGCAGCATACAAGGAATTTGTGTATGTCTATGTAGAGACAAACTGTACACTGTATACACACTGTAAACGGCCTGATTGTAATTTAGTTTTGTAGTTTAGAGATACAGTGCGGAAACAAGCCCTTCGGCCCACCGAGTCCGCACCGACCACCAAACCTCGCACACTAACACTATCCTTATACATTAGGGACATTTTACCAAAGCCAATTAACCTACAAACCTGTACGTCTTTGGAGTGTGGGAGGAAGATCCCGGAGGAAACCCATGCAGGTCACGGGGAGAACGTACAGGCAAGCTCCCCTAGTCAGGATCGAACCCGGGTCTCTGGCACTGTCAGGCAGCAGCAACTCTACCGCTGTGCCACCGTGCTGGCCCAGTTTGGATTGCCAGCACTGCATTCCCATGGGAGAGTGGACATACAGGCTTGATTGTCATCATACAGATAGCTTCTGGTCCCTTTGTTTGTATGTTTGCATGCCTTGCAAGCGAAAGGAAAGGGCGTTCGTTAGTGACCATCATGTGGACTTTTTGAATGACGTGGTTCAATCACTAGAAGATTAAGGTATAAAGTAATGTTAAACATTTCAAGGCGTGATGTTCCATGTAAATAACAGATGTCCCTTAAATGAGGTCTGGCTGAACTTCACGCAGACATCAAATGGTGCTTTATTTGTCACATATGCAACTGCACAGTGAAATTATTTTTGCTAATATTACACGTGCAGGCGCTGCTGGTTTTGGTGCTATTATTCAAAGTCCAGAGTCCGCACTCGATGTACTAGAGCAGTTCCCGCAAACCGACGCTCCTCTCCTCTCCTCTCCTCTCCTCGCCTCGCCAGGCCATCTTTGTGTCCCAGGCGCACCTCCTGACGCCATCCTCTGAAGTACTGGAGGCATTGCCCTCCTACAGGCCCTTGCTCCTCTCGTCCAATGTCTCCAGCTCCCTGCCTCCCGGTTACACCCGACAAAGAGCCTTCGGATGGGTACCTGGTCCCACTGACCGACAAACCTTCTGGGTGGACCCCAACGAGCCCCAATGGGCAAACATACTGCTCTCTGTGACTCTTTTTCACTTCTCCAAAACAAACATTGATTAAGTTTAGTTTCGTTTAGTTTGGAGATACAGTGCGGAAACAGGCATTTCGGCCCACCGAGTCCGCACCGACCAGCGTTCTCCACGCATTAACACAAGCCTACGTACACACTAAGGACAGTTTACACTTATACCAAGTGTACAGAGGGAGTTAGATGTGGCCCTTGTGGCTAAAGGGATCAGGGGGTATGGAGAGAAGGCAGGTATGGGATACTGAGTTGGATGATCAGCCATGATCATATTGAATGGCGGTGCAGGCTCGAAGGGCCGAATGGCCTACTCCTGCACATATTTTCTATGTTTCTATGTTTCTACAAACCCAAGCCAATTAACCTACATACCTGTACATCTTTGGAGTGTGGGAGGAAATGGAAGATCTCAGAGAAAACCCACGCGGTCACGGAGAGAACGTACAAACTCCGTACAGACGGCGCCCGCAGTCGGGATCAAACCCGGGTCTCTGGCGCTGCAAGCGCTGTAAAGCAGCAATTCTACTGCTGCGCCACTGTGCCGCCCTGTTAACCAGACAAGAGCCACATCCCAGAAATGTGTTCTTTATTTGGCTAATGGAAATTGCCCTAGTGTGAGGGCGTGGTAGGAGAATTGGGGGTCGGAGGGAGTTGATGGCCATGTGCAAGAGAAGATGTTACAAGGAAATTAAGTGGGAGAACATTAAATGCAGAGAAAACTTACAAGGATGTTAACCATCTGAGCTATATGGAGAGGTTGAGCAGGCTAGGGCTTTATTCCTTCCGCAGGTGGATGAAGGGTGACCTTCTAGAGGTGTTTAAGACTATGAAGGGGAACAGATAGGGTAGATGCACAGAGTCTTTTACCCAGAGAAGGGGAATCAAGAACCAGTTAGGTCTAAGGTGAGAGTGGAAAGATTTAATAGGAAACAGAGGGGCAACTTTTTCCACACAGAGGGTGGTAGGTATATGGAAGGAGCTGCCAAACGATGTGGATGCGACAGGTATAACATTTAAAATACATTTAGACAGGTGCATGAACAGAAAAGGTTTAGAGGGCTATGTGCCAAATGTGGGCAGGTGGATCTAGTATAGATGGGACTTCTTGGTCGACAAGGGCAAGTTTGGCCAAAGGGTCTGTTTCTATGCAGTTTGACTCCCTGACTCAATAATGGGCTGAAGGGAATGTTATGTGACCTGACATAGACTAGATGGGCCGAATGACTGCCTGCTAGGTCACGAGAGAACGTGGAGAGAAATATACATATCCTTCCTTAAGGATCCTTAATTAGTTCTAGCCTTTCAAAATAATGATTAATTCTATCGTTCAGAATCAGAATTAGAATAACCATTATTGTCATCCAAAAAAACAAGTCTTTTGGCCGAGATTTTGTCACCCACAGTCCAACAATAAGAGCAATAAAAATAAGCAATTACACACACAACCACAAACCAACACAAAACAAAAAAAAGTAACATCTATCACAGTGAGTCTCCTCCAGTCACCTCCTCACTGTGATGGAAGGCCAGAATGTCTTTTCCCTTCCCCTGCCGTCTTCACCCGCGGTCAGGCTGCTGAAGTTGCCACGTTCCAGGCCGCGCCGGACGGTGAAAGGTCCGCAGCGGGCCGACCCAAGCCCCGCGACCCGGGACGGGCGAAGACGCTCCCGCTGCACGTCGGGGCGGTCGTGGCTCCCGACATCAGAACTTTAATCTGTTCTATTTCTGACACCATTAGGCTAGATTTAGTTAAATAGTTATTTCTTGAAGATGTATCATAGCAAGTAACTCAGGAATCCCCAGTTTTAATAGTTTAGTTTAGAGATGCAGTGCAGAAATCGGCCCTTTGGCCCACCGAGTCCGCACCGACTGGCGATCCCCGCATACTAACTCTATCCTACACACATTAAGAACATTTTTTCTACATTTATACCAATTAACCTACAAATCTTTGTAGTGTGGAAGGAACCCGAAGATCTCGGTGAAAACCCACACGGTCACGGGGAGAACGTACAAACTCAGTACGGACAGCACTTGGAGTCAGGACTGAACCAGGGTCTCTGGGGCTGTAAGGCTCTATCATTGTGCCACCCAATCATAGAATCATGGAGACGATGCGTTTTACAAAATACAAAGTACTGGAGAAATTCAACAGGTCAGGTGACATCTTTGGAGGAAATGGACAGATGTTTTGGGTTGGCACCTTTCTTCACGTTGATTGTAGTAGGGGGGTGAAAGGTGCAAGTGAGAGTCATTGGGTATACAACATGGAAATGGGCCCTTCGGCCCTGCCTGTTCATTCTGACCCATCTACACTAGTCGCATCTGCCCACATTTAGCCCCTATCTTTCTAAATGTTTCCTATCCATGTGCCTTATCAAATGTTTTTAAAATGGTGTTATCGTACCTGCATTAACTACTTCTTCTGGCAGTTCAATCCAAATGCTCACCACCTTCGGTGTGGAAAAAGCTGCCCTACAGGTCCCAATTAAATATTTTCCCTCTCACCTTAAACCTATATTTGGTTCCTGATTCCCCCAACTCTGGGTAAAAGACTCTATGCATTCACTCTATCTATCCCCCTCGTGATTTTGTACAGCTCTATAAGAACCAGGGGCCACAGTCTTAGAATAAAGGGGAGGACATTTAAAACTGAGGTGAGAAGGAACCTTTTCACCCAGAGAGTTGTGAATTTGTGGAATTCTCTGCCACAGAGGGCAGTGGAGGCCAAATCACTGGATGAATTTAAGAGAGAGTTAGATAGAGCTCGAGGGGCTGGTGGAATCAAGGGACATGGGGAGAAGGCAGCACGGGTTATTGATTGTAGATGATCAGCCATGATCACAATGAATGGCGGTGCTGGCTCGAAGGGCCGAATGGCCTCCTCCTGCACCTATATTCTATGTTTCTAAGATCACCTATCAACCTCCTGCACTCCAAGGAATAAAGTTACTCCTCAGTTTCCTGTGGTCCAAAGAGAAACCTGCCCAAGCTCTCTCTCAAGCTCAGGCCCTTGAGTTTTGGCAACATTCTCATAAATCTCTGCATTCTTTCCAGAGTGGATAGGTGGAAACAGGAGAGGGGAGTCTTGGTTGGCAGATGGATGGAGTAATAGTCCAATTAAAACAACCCTCACCTTTATCCACCCATCACTTACAGGTTTTGCCCACTCCCATCTCTCTTTTCCAGCACTTTCTCTCCATTGCTCTCAATCTGAAGAAGAGTCCCGATCCAAAACATTACCTGTCTATTCCCTCCACCGATGTTGCCTGACCAGGAGTTCCTCCAGCACTTTGTTTTTGTTACCGCTCAGGATTCCAACACCTGCGGTTCCCTTTGTCTCCGTTTTGCTTTTCACTTAGTCCACCTTTCTCTTTTTAAACAATGGTGTTATTTTTGTAGTTTTACAGTCCGTTGGCATCCAGAAACATGATGTGACCATTCTCCCTCTATTGCCTGTCAGAACACTCAATTGAATAATGAGCCACTTAAATAACCAACATAGTCATCTCCTTTTGGAGAAGAAATAATTGCTTGTCACTTATTGGAATGATCCCAGGAACGGGGAGGTTAACCCGTGATGAGCGTTTGTCAGCATTGGGCCTATCCTCGCTGGAGAAGAATGAGGGGGGACCATAGTGAAAGGCTTGGATAGAGTGAATGTGGAGAGGATGCTTCCACTAGTGGGAGAGTCTAGGGCCAGAGGTCATATCCTAAGAATAAAAAGACATTCCTTTAGGAAGGAGATGAGGAGGAATTTCTTTAATCAGAGGGTGGTGAATCTGTGGAATTCATTGCCACAGAATGTTGTGGAGGCCAAGTCAATGGATATTTTTAAGGCATAGATAGATAGATTCGTGATTAGTACAGGTGTTAGGGGTTATGGGGAGAAGGCAGGAGAATGGGGTTAAGAGGGAAAGATAGATCAGCCATGATTGAATGGTGGAGGAGACTTGAAAGCAGAATGGCCTAATTTTGCTCCTATCACTCATGAATTTATGAAAAGGGGATTATGAACATATTCGTAAGTAGATTGAAACTTTTTCAGCTCACCACGTTTTAAACCCTGCCTGTGAATTGGCTTGGGATATCATTCAACAAATGTTCAAGAATGCAATGTCTTCTTTGCAGGCTTAGTTGGAAACATCAAAAACAGATGGCTGAGTCCCAGTCTGTGTCTAAGTTGTTCAACAAGACTAGTTTGCATTTGTATAGTGCTTGCATGTAGAACAACACCCCCAGAGTTACCATAACCAAAAGATGTACTCTCAATAAAGTGCTGCATTATTCAATAGTGAGCCCCGGCAGGGAATTTTGGAAAGATTTTTTTGAATTCAGTGTTAACACTGCTGAGCCCAATGTGTTAAATGACTAAATAATACCTTTAATTGAATTCCATTCATTGTGTACTTGAGTGCCATATCTTTTTCATCCTATTAGAAATAATCAGTTATGTTTTAATTTGCCAATAGTCAACCGAGCATAATCAGCCAAACTTCTTTCAAATGTTTAGTCTCATTGTTTTTGTTGCTCTTGGAGACGTGCAGCATCACTGTGAATGTAATCCTAATTTAAAAAAATGGTTTGTCTTCAGTCCTGATGTAAACTGCATCCATTTTTTCTGACCAGTGACTGAGGGTGGAAAGCACTGTACGTGAAACAGCATCCCGTCCAGCCTCATATCCTCTCCATTACCAAGGCAACCTACTTCTACTTCCTCAACCTTGCCTGTCTCTCCCACTGCCTCCACTCTTTTGCAACTGCAACCATTGCTACTCTTTGATGTGATTATTCCTGCTCAGTCTTTTTTAACTTGCAACTTCCATAAACTTGAGATTGTTCAAAACCCTGCATGATTCTCGGGCGGCACGGTGGCGCAGTGCTAGAGTTGCTGCCTAACCTGCACCCCAGTAACGGACTGTTCCAGATGCTACGATCAGGCAAACTCCTCCGCTGTCACGCTGTAAAAACGGAGAGGATGAGACGGAGTTTCTTCCCACAGGCCATCAGGACTGTCAACTTTTATAACTCCAGAGACTAAATTTTTGTCTACACTATAGTAACTTATTAACTTTATTTATATGCTGTAACTGTAATTCTTTTTTGTGCACAATCCGCAGGCATTGCCACTTTCATTTCACTGCACATCGTGTATGTGTATGTGACAAATAAATTTGACTTGACTTGACTAACCGCGAGCAAAGACCTAGGTTCGATCCTGACTCCGGGTGCTGTCTGTACGGAGTTTGTACGTTCTCCACGTGACCGCGTGTTTTTCTCCGGGTGCTTTGGTTTCCTCCCACGCTCCAAAGGCGTACAGGTTTGTTGTTTAATTGACTTCGGTAAAGATTGTAAATTGTCCCTCGTGTGTAGGATAGTGGTAGCGTGCGGGGTGATCACTGGTCGGCGCAGACTCGGTGGATTGAAGGGCCTGTTTCCGCACTGTTTCTCTAAACTAAACTAAAACTCAGATTCTGTTTATAGACACAAAATGCTGTAGTAACTCAGCGGGTCAGGCAGCATCTCTGGAGAGAAGGAATAGGTGACGTTTTGGGTCGAGACCCTTCTTCAGACTGAGACTCAGGGGAGAGGGAAACAGGAGGTACGAAAAGGTACAGCACAAATCAGAGTTGGCTCAGGATGACTTAGGAAAGGTGGAGCCCAGAATGTCCCATTGCTGGCTACAGAAGAGGTGGGAATGAAGGAATACAATCAGTGGGATACAAGTACCAAGACAGCTAGGGTGGGGGAGGGATGAAGAGAGATGGAATGCAAGGGTTACTTGAAATTAGAGAAATCACTTTCATATCACTGGGTTGTAAGCTGCCCAAGCGAAATATGAGGTGCTGTTTGTCCAATTTGCATGTGGCCTCACTCTGACAGTAGAGGAGGCCCAGGACAGAAAGGTCAGTGTGGGAATGGGAGGGGGAGTTAAAGTTTAGTTGAGAGATACAGCGCAGAAACAGGCCCTTCGGCCCACCGAGTCCACGCCGACCAGCGATCCCCGTTTATTAACACTATCCTACACCCACTAGGGACAATTTTTACATTTACCAAGCCAATTAACCTACATACCCGTACACCTTTGGAGTGTGGGAGGAAACCGAAGATCTCAGAGAAAACGCACACAGGTCATGGGGAGAACATACAAACTCCATATAGGCAGCACCCGTAGTCGGGATCGAACCCGGGTCTCCGGCGCTACATTCGCTGTAAGGCAACAACTCTACTGATGCGCCACCGTGTTTGGCAAGAGGGAGATCACAAGATTCTGTTTACCTGTCATCAAAACGATCACTGAGGCGGCACCCTACAGTGGTACAGCATGGAAATAAGTTCCTTAGAGTCACAGAGTCAAGGTGTGATACAGTGTGGAAACAGGCCCTTTGGCCCAACTTGCCCACATCGACCAACATTGTCCCAGCTACACTGCCTGCGCTTGGTCCATATCCCTCCAAGCCTGTCCTATCCATGTAGCTCCTTCTGCCAACTAGTTCATGCCGATCGAGTTGCCGAACCAAATTTGGTTCCATTTGCCTTTGAAGGCTCGTATCCATCCAAACCTTTCCTACCCACATACCTGTTTAAATGTTGTAATTGCACTCGCATTTCCATCGGCAGTTCTTCCATGTTTGCACCTCTTTTTTATTATTATATCTATTTTAAATCCTGCATTTGCGTATTCAGGTTCTTGTATGGCCTTTCAATTGCCCTTTTCTGGAATCTCACCACTTACAAAATGGCAAAGAAGAACAAAGGGTGTGGGAGTGCATCGTAACCCAACCAAATAATTCTGGATCCCTTCACCCCCTCAACCAGTCCTGTACAAAGGCATTCCACTACTTTGAAAGCCATTGAATCAGGGTGGCAGCAGGCCATCCTCAACCCTGGAGAATTGCCTCAGATGACGGAAGGGTAGACAGTCAGAACCAACTTCCCAGGATGGGGAGATGAAATACTAGAGGACATGGCTCCAAGGTGAGAGGGGCAAAGTTTAAAGGAGATTTGCAGGGCAAGTTTTCTTTTTCAGAGGGTCGTGCTGAGGGGGTTGACATACAATACAATACAATACAATATATCTTTATTGTCATTGTACAGGGGTACAACGAGATGGGAATGCGTTGTACCCCTGTACAGCAGGGGTACAGGGGTACAATGCATGTACAATGCAATAAACGAATCAGCTCGTAATTAATTAATTAATTAATGATCATTTAATCAATGGTTAATTAATTATTAATATTATTAATAATATTCATTAATTATTCCCATAATTAATGGGAATAATTATGGGAATAATTCCATTCCCATACAATGCAATAAATTAATTAGCTAGTCAGTATTAATTTAAACAGCGCAATAAAACAAATTAGAAACAGTTTTAAAATAGAATAAAGTGCAAGTAGATCTATGCCGGTTCACTGTGCGATGTGACCATCCGGCTCGGCAGGACCGGTTCATAGCAGCTATGGCCCTGGGGATGAAGCTGTTCCTGAGTCTGGAGGTGCGGGCGTAGAAGGCCTTGAATCGTCTGCCCAATGGTAGGAGTTCGAACAGACTGTTGCAGGGGTGTGAAGAGTCTTTGTGGATGCTGGTGGCTTTTCTGAGGCAACGTGTGTTGTAGATGCCCTCCAAGGCTGGTAGCTGTGTTCCGATAGTCCTCTGAGCTCTATGGACTACCCGCTGAAGAGCTTTCCTCTCTGCCTCCATGCAGCTGAGGTACCACACAGGGATGCCATGCGTTAGGATGCTCTCTATGGTGCAGCAGTAGAAGGTCGTCAGCAGCTGTTGGGGTAGACCAGACTTTTTCAGTGTTCTTAGGTAGAACAGTCGCTGCTGTGCCTTCTTGACCAGCGCAGCAGTGTTAGTGGACCATGTTAGGTCCTCCGAAATGTGAGTGCCCGGTAACTTGAAGCTGGACACTCTCTCCACACTGTCCCCGTTGATAAAGATCGGGGCGTATTCCCCGTGACATGACAGTGGCATTTAATGACTTTTGGATAGGCATATGGATGTGGTGGGATATGGACTATGTACAGGCAGATAAGGATTGTTCTTGGCATCATGCTCAGCACAAACATAGTGGGCAGAAGGGCATGTTCCTGTGCTTTATTGTTCTATTTTCTATCTTCTTAAGAAAGATCTTCTCAATCAATGTCCCAGGAAATCTCTGTGTTTATCCAGTCCTGGCCATCTTTACATTGGTCGTTTTCTTTGCCTCATGATTGTATTTGATTCAGGTATTGATTCAGGTATTTGTTTGGGAAGGGGAGTCAGTCTACCCCACGACAGAAAGGGGAGGTGTTGTACAGCTTGGTAGCCACAGGGAAGAAGGATCTCCTGTGGCGTTCTTTAATGCATCTTGGTGGGACCAGTCTGTTGCTGAAGGTACTCCTCAGGTTGACCAATGTGTCATGGAGGGGGGTAAGCTGTATTGTTGGCATTGGCATTGAGAAGCATATCGTTATCAGCAGTTTTATGTTCATATTTTTGCATATTCTTCCTGTGATCACATGGGTTTTCTCCTGATGCTCTAGTTTTCTCTCATATCCTAAAGGTGTGTGAATTGATGTGTGAATTTCATTACGGTAAATCACTTCTAGTGTTAAACTGAGTGGTCGGATCTGCTGGGAGTTGACGGGAATGTGGTGATAAAATAAAATGGGATTAGCACAAATGCTGCTGGATGATCGGCATGGACATGGTGGACCAAAGGGCCCATTTCTGTGCCGTCGAATTCTACGTCCCTCCAAGATTAAACACAAACACGAAACACACACACCGAGCATTTGCAAAAGGCATTTTGGATGCTCTCCCGTTATTTGTATGTTAATTGAGGGCATTGATCTAGAGAATGTGAATCAAGAACGCCGAGCAGGCGAATTATAAAGTAATGCTGGAAAGTGAAAAACAAATTAAATTTGTATGACATTTTAGTGGAGTGCTTGCAATTCAGAGCAGACTGTTGCTCAAGTGTTGAGAGCCAATTCAGTCAGCCTGACCTCCACGCGCTCTGATTGTAGGACAAATCTATTATCCTGTACCAGTGGATTTGCAGCGTCCTGGAGGATGCACTTAATTTATACAAACCTCTCTTCAAAAGACGAGTCTGCGTTTAGGATTATGCCCTTCCACCAGTGAAAGGGCCTTTGTTTTACTTGCGCAGCAGTTCCCTCAATTTGCTCAATCGAAAGGGACATTTGTTACTTATATTGTTTTACTTTAGTGACTAGTTTAAAGCATAAGGGAATATTTAAAATTAAATTCAAGCAGTAGCTTTAATTCAAGTCTTCTGTGTGTTTTGCATGATTCATTTAGGATGTGTCTCCTTTGAGCCATTGGTGCTTGTGTGTATTTCCATGAAGAGTGCCAGGAAGCTTTAGCTAGCTTAAGTTGCTGTTTTTATTTGGACTCTGCAAGTATTGTACAACTTCTAGCAAGCCAGGGATAAAAGGATAGTTGCAGATGTGCCTATTTTGGACAAGCAAGTGAGAGCGATAGCGATAGAACGGTTTAAACCAGCATCTGCAGTTCCTTCCAACACATAGGAGCTGAGCATTGATTTGAATTGGAATTCTTTAGATATCCTTGTGTTTCTAATAAAGAAGTTAAGCTTAGTGCTATCGACGGCCTCAATTTGATGTTGATTGTCCAACGACCTTGTTCAAAGTAAAGCCCGGTGGCTCCTTATTTCCCTCCTTAATTCCGTTTCACCAATTAACACCTAGTCAATCTTGTTTTAAGAAGATAATAAGGTATTTATCTCATCTTTTTATTTTCCATGGTACTTTGCTCGATCCAAATTGGATACTGTGTTCTATAACATGGCACTTCAGGCTAATTCATTGTCTGTGAATGACCTTTGGGATTTTCTGATAACCCAAAAGGCATTTTATAAATAAATACAAGTTCTTATTTTGGCAAAGCCTATTGATTTGAGATTTTCTGTGCAGTTTGGATTTTCTTTTAAGCTGAATTTTCTTTAACCATAGTTGCTGAGTAGCTTTCTAATGCAATTAATCTTCTGAAAAAGATAAAGTAGAATGTTTTCTTAATGGCAAGAGCTCAGGAACTAGGCGCCTGTGCACACAAATCACTGAAAACTGCTGCTGAGGTTCAAAATGTAATCTAGCAGGCTAATAGAATAGGGGTCATTATCTTAAAGGGAAATTCATTTGAGTAAAATGCTTTGATTAGAGTCTATCTGCAGCAGGTTTGGTTGCTAATTTTTGGAAGCCTGTTGTAAAAGGAAAACAGCATGTACTGAATAGGAAGATTTTATGGGTTAAGTCAAAGGCGTGTCATGAGCAAAACACACAAAGTACTGGAGTAACTCAGCAGGTCAGGCAGCATCTGTGGAGGGACATTTTGGGTCGGGAACCTTTTTCGGACTGATTGCATTGGGAGTATGTGAAACCAAGCTGAAAACGAGCTTGGTTTGTACTTCATCAGTGAATTAGAAATGATTGGATAGAATAGATACTGGAAACATTTTCTTCTGCTTGGTGAAATCTGCAATAAGAGAGCACAGTCTTAACAATTAGAATTGGACAATTTCAAAAGGCCCTTTTTTCACACATATGAATACAAATCTGTAATGCTCTTCCTCTGATCAAAAGATACTGAATGTTTAAGGTCAACTGAAATTTTTAACAACAAAAAAAGTAATTTTGTTTTGCTGCTTAAAAGTATACTCAGCAAAGACATGTCCAAATTGGAGAAACAGTATCTCATATTTTGCTTGGGCAGCTTGCAGCCCAGTGGTATGAATATGATTTCTCTAACTTCAAGTAACCCCAGCATTCCCTCCCTCTCTATCCCTCCCCCACCCAAGTCACACCAGCTTCTCGTTTTGACCCAACAAACAGCTAACAATGGTCTGTTTCCTTTATCACTGTTACATTTTTGCATATCTTTCATTCATTGTTCTTCATCACTGTCTACATCCCTCGCTTCCCTACCCCTGACTAGTCTGAGGAAGGGTCTCGACCCGAAACGTCACCCATTCCTTCTCTCCAGAGATGCTGCCTGTCCCGCTGAGTTACTCCAGCTTTTTGTGTCTACCTTCATGTAGGTTGTTATAGAACAGCCGCGATCTAAATGAATGGGGGAAAGATTTGAAAGGCTGAATGAAACCCTGTGGAATACTTGTCTGTGCAAAAGGCTTGTGGTGATGAATAATGATGGTATTTGGGATAACAACAAAAGCAAAAGCTTGCATTTATTTGCTGCTTTTCCCAATCTCAGCATTCTTTATGCGTTACAACTAATGATGCACTTTTGTAGGATAGTCGTTGTAACATCAGATCAGATACAATGCAGACAATTTGAGTGACGATGGACCCCAAATTGATGCTGACGTAGGTGGAAAGTATTGTTGTCTCTGGTATGCTGGAGGCTGAGGGGAAACCTGATAGACAGGTATGAAACTGTGAGAGACATCGATAAGGTAGACGGTCAGAACACGTTTCCCAGGCTAGATATATCAAAGACTGGAAGGCATAACGTTCAGGTAAGAGGGGCAAAGCTTAAAGGAGATATACGGGGCTAGTATTTCTATTCAGAGAATGGAGGGTAATGCACTGTCAGGGGTGGAGGTGGAGGCTGACAAGATAGCAGTAATTAAGAGGCTTTTAGACGTGGACATGCAGCGAATGGGGGGGGACATGGATCATGTGCAGGCAGATGAGATTGGTTTACCTTGACATCATGTTCAGCATAGACATTGTGGGCCGAAGGGCCTGTTCCTATGCTATTCTGTTCTATGCTCCATGAAGAAACACATGCTGAAGGGCCTGAAGTCTGAAGAAGGGTCTCGACCTGAAACGTCGCCCATTCCTTCTCTCCTAGATGCTGCCTGACCTGTTGAGTTACTCCAGCATTTTGTGATACCTTCATGCTGAAGGTATAAGCTTTGGTCTGCCAAGAGCCCCTAAAGCTGCAGACCCAATCACTAATTGGGATGAAGGGGGACTTGGGAAGGGGGCTGGGTGGGGGGGGGGGGGGGGAATTGGGGAAGATGGCAGGCAGTAGATAAGGACTTTTGTCACTTTGTCGGCACCAGACACATGGCGACACAAAATGCCGGAGGAACTCAGCAGGTCAGGCAGCATCACTGGAGAAAAGGAATAGGTGACGTTTCAGGTCGAGACCCTTCTTCAGACATGGCATGTGTACTGCATAGGTGAGGTCTGCTGTACGATTTTACCGGGCTGGGTGCAAAACAAAGCATCCCACTGTCCCTAGGTACATGTGACAATAAAGAATCATTGAATGAATCCTGTAAACTGGGACATTGGACAGGTTTGACCTCGAGTGGAAGGATAGTAATGAAGGGAGGAAGCTATTGCCGCCTGCCTACTAGTCAAGTCAAGTTTATTTGTCACATGCACATACACGAGGTGCAGTGAAATGAAAGTGGCAATGCCTGCGGATTGTGCACAAAAAAGAATTACAGTTACAGCATATAAATAAAGTTAATACAGAGAAGACAAAATTTAGTCCCTGGAGTTATAAAAGTTAACAGTCCTGATGGCCTGTGGGAAGAAACTCCGTCTCATCCTCTCCGTTTTCACAGCGTGACAGCGGAGGCATTTGCCTGACCGTAGCAGCTGGAACAGTCCATTGCTGGGGTGGCAGGGGTCCCTCATAATCTTGCTTGCTCTCGATCTACACCTCCTGATGTATAGGTTCTGCAGGGGAACGAGTGTAGTTCCCATGGTGCGTTCTGCCGAACGCACTACTCTCTGCAGGGCCATCCTGTCCTGGGCAGAGCTGTTCCCAAACCAGACTGTGATGTTGCCGGACAGGATGCTCTCTACAGCCCCAGAGTAGAAGCATTGAAGGATCCTCAGAGACACTCTGAATTTCCTCAGCTGTCTAAGTCGGTAAAGGCGCTGCCTTGCCTTACCCACCAGTGCGGCAATGTGCGTTGTCCATGTCAGATCCTCTTTGATGTGGACTCCCAAGTATTTAAAGCTGCTCACCCTATCCACAATAGACCCATTTATCTCCAGTGGCGTGTACGTCCTTGGATGTTGAGCCCTTCTAAAGTCTGCCTATGATGTTGTTTTAGTTTTAGAGATACAGCACGGAAACAGGCCCGCCTGCCCACCGAGTCCACACCGACCAGCGATCCCTGCACATTAACACTACCCTACACACACTAGGGACAATTTACAATTTTACCAAGTCAATTAACCTACAACTCTGGAGTGCGGGAGGAAACCGAAGATCTCGGACTAAACCCACGCGGCCACGGGGAGAACATACAAACTCCGTACAGACGGCACCTCTAGTCGGGTCCTCCAGTAACAACGAATTAAAGTCTCGTGACACTGAAGGGCTCCGTTAAGATTGTCTTGGATGAATCAAGTTGATGCTTCAAAGCCAGTCCAATCGATGGTGGCCTGGGTTGAGAGGGTCCCTTTAAGTGACTGTAAGCAAATCTTCATCTGTGGTATGGGGCTGGCTCTGTGCTGGGGGGCCTTGTCATTTGCAGAGAGGCTTTAGTGCTACAATGTCACCACATTTGTCATCTATTGTGCACTGTAACGCCAGCAAGCCAGAGGCTTCTTTCTGTGAGCAAGTCATGTGCACATAGGATGGCAAAGTACTTTTGACAAAGTAAACGCACAAGGCATTTGTAAATTTGCAGCTTGAAGCCAATTTTGGTTTGTCAGCTACAATTTGATTTTATAACCCGCAAAAAAAACTGTGTTCTGTAATGGAATTTCAAATCGATCTATTTAAATGATGCTGATTGAGGAACGTATAGTTAAAGTAGACGCAAAATGTTGGAGTAACTCAGCGGGTCAGGCAGCATCTCTGGAGAGAAAGAATAGGTAACATTTTGGGTTGGAACGGGTTCTGACCCGAAACATCATCCATTCTTTTCCTCCAGAGTTTCTGCTTCACCCGCTGAGTTACTCCAGCATTTTGTGTCTATCTTCGGTCTAAACCAGCATCTGCAGTTCCTTCCTACACAAGTTGAGCGAAGGTACTGGGGAAAGGACCCGATTTACCTTTGAATCATGCTGTAGCACCTTTCAAATTCCATTGGGAGGATAGTGGGGACCTCTGTGTAATATTCCATCCATGAGAGAAGCCTTACAGCTTGGACGACTAGACGTGGGCTAACAGCTGAGATTACGGGATGCAGCATCTGGAATGGGGTTATGAATTCATTGCCGCAAGCATGAGATGAGAGCGTTATCTCGTTCTTGATTCCCCTACCCGCGAAAGAAAAACCTCTGTGCGTTCATCCTATTCATTTCTCCCATGATTTTATACACATCCACAAGATCACCCCTCAGCCTCCTGAATAAAGTCCAAGCCTGCACAACCTCTCCCTGTAGTTTCGGCCCTTGTGTCCGGGTAACACGGTCAAGGGCGGCACGGTGGCGCAGTGGTAGAGTTGCTGCCTTGCAGCGCTTGCAGCGCCGGAGACCCAGGTTCGATCCCAACTAAGGGTGCTGTCTGTACGGAGTGTGTACGTTCTCCCCGTGACCTGCGTGGGTTTTCTCAGAGATCTTCGGTTTCCTCCCACACTCCAAAGACGTACAGGTATGTGGTCAAATTGGCTTGGTAAATATGAAAATTTGTCCTTAGTTTGTGTAGGAGAGTGTTAATATGCGGGGATCGCTGGTCGGTGCGGACCCGGTGGGCCGAAGGGCCTGTTTCTGCGCTGCATCTCTAAACTAAACTAAACTAAACAATCTTCTCTGCACTCTTTCTAGCTTAATGGCATCCTTTCAATGGCGGGTGACCAAAACTGAACGCAGTACTCCGAATACGGTCACAGCAATGTCTTGTACAACTCTAATGTCTTGTACAATTCCCTGACTGACGAAGGCCAGCATGCCAAAAGCCTTCTTCACCACACTTTAAGCCCTAAAGCAAAGGAACCATACACACTGCTGGGATGTGAGCTTCTGCCATAATAAACATCAGCGTAATTAGCAGTGACATTCCCTTCATCTTCCTCTGCTTTCAAGGCTCAATCACTGCTCTTCAACTCGTATCAGTGCTGGGAGTCCAGCTCTTCCCTTCCATTTTCCCTAACCTCAGGATGTACAGTGTAGACACGTTCATTTTGATGCATTTATAAACCCCATGAGCCTGCAATCCTCTCTTTCTTGCCAAATATCTGCGTTATTTGCTCTTCACAGGCATTTTCTCCGAGACAGAAGGAACCACAGATGCTGGAACTTTGGGCAAAACACAAAGTTCTGGAGTGAATGTTGAGTGAATAAAATCTGCATTTTATCTCAAGGGTTTTGGTATCATTTTGGCAGAGATGTGTGAATGGGGGAGGTTAATAGATCTGGGGATGATTTGGTTAACATTTTTTATATTTTTTAATGATCCTATCTGTCTAATTTTTCTTCCCCAACCAGCTCCTAAACCCAACTAGATGATAGTTATAACCCTGTGGTTTATTTAGTTTAGATCAGAGATACAGCATGGAAACAGGACCTTTGGCCCATCGAGTCCATGCCGAGAAGTGATCCCTGTACATTAGCACTATCCTACACTCTCGCGACAATTTACAATCTTTACCAGAGCCAATTAACCTACAAACCTGTACGTCTTTGGAGCGTGGGAGGAAACTGGAGCACGCGGGGAAAGCCCACACGGTTACGGGAAGAACGTACAAACTCCATTCAGACAGCACCCGTGGTCAGGATGGAACCCGGGTCTCCGGCGCTGTAAAGCGGCAACTCTGCCGCTGCGCTATCGTGCCGCCACTGGGATGTACACAAAGTGGCCGCCCGACCTTCACAACATTGCAACATGGACAGCGTATGAAAAAAAAGGATTCTTTGACCGTGGTGGGATATAAACGAAAACCTTTCTCGCTTGGTTTTCTGCCGAGGCATTTGGAGTCAAATAAAAATGATAATGAGACAGCTACTGAAGCAGCAATTGTCTCTTATGTCTTAAATTTCCTTTAAGACCATTTGTAGATCTTAGACCATTTTTCTAAGACCATTTTTTGGGGGGTTTTAAATTTTTTTTTTACAATAGGTGCAGGAGGAGGCCATTCGGCCCTTCGAGCCAGTACCACCATTCAATGTGATCATGGCTGATCATTCTCAATCAGTACCCCGTTCCTGCCTTCTCCCCATACCCCCTGACTCCGCTATCCTTAAGAGCTCTATCCAGCTCTCTCTTGAATGCATTCAGAGAATTGACCTCCACTGCCTTCTGAGGCAGAGAATTCCACAGATTCACAACTCTCTGACTGAAAAAGTTTTTCCTCATCTCAGTTCTAAATGGCCTACCCCTCCCTTATTCTTAAACTGTGGCCCCTGGTTCTGGACTCCCCCAACATTGGGAACATGTTTCCTGCCTCTAACGTGTCCAACCCCTTAATAATCTTATACGTTTCGATAAGATCCCCTCTCATCCTTCTAAATTCCAGTGTATACAAGCCTAGTCACTCCAGTCTTTCAGCATATGATAGTCCCGCCATTCCGGGAATTAACCAAGTAAACCTACGCTGCACACCCTCAATAGCAATTTGCTTCTTTTTGATGGTCACTGCTGGTGGTGGCAACTAGTTTGAAGAACTGTAGAAGGATTTTGTGGCTGTCAGTTAAATCCTATCAGTAACACGATTGCCTCTTTCATCGAGGATTGGGTTGGGTGACAAAGACCCAGCTTGTGGTATAATAAGAGAAGATTTCCAGTTAAGATTCCACCGGAGGAACAAAGGCAGATGGAAGCCAATACAAGCATTAAACCCTTGCGCCCTTTCAGGTCGATCTTTTGAACATCCACGGCAGGAATGCTGAATATGCATAACATGTGCCTCCCTCCAGGGAACCACTGGTGTCCTTTCACAGAGTAGCTGTAGATCGGCGACATTCATTGAGGGCTGCAAAGGCACAGCGCTGTCAACAGCGGCATGTTGACAGAGCCAAACAACATCCCTGCAAAATGCATCACTGTAGATAGACTCAAAAACTGGAGTAACTCAGCGGGACAGGCAGCATCTCTGGAGAGAAGGAATGGGTGACGTTTTGCAATGAAGAAGGGTCTCGACCCGAAACATCACCCATTCCTTCTCTCCAGACATGCTGCCTGTCGTGCTGAGTTACTCCAGCTTTTCGTGCCTACCTTGGGCTTAAACCAGCATCTGCAGTTCCTTTTCCTACACAAATGCATCACTGTGACGTGGTAAATTCTATTGTACTATTTCTACTATACACCAATGGGCCAAAACATTATGACCACTGACAGGTGAAGTGAATAACATTGATTATCTTGTTACAATGGCACCTGTCAAGGGGTGGGATCTATTCGGCAGCAAGTGAACAGTCAGTTCTTGAAGTTGGTGTGTTGGATGCAGGAGTAAATACCTGAGCGATTTTGACATTGGCCAAATTGTTATGGCCAGACAACTGGGTCAGAACATCTCTAAAACGGCAATGCTTGTGGGGTGCTCCCGGTCAGCTGTGGTGAGTACCTACCGACAGTGGTCCGAAGAGGGACAAACCGGTGACAGGGTGTTGGGTGCCCAATGCGCGAGGGCAACGATGGCTGGTCTGAACCGACCGAAGGTCTACTGTGGCACAAGTCACAGAAAATTTTAATGGTGGTCACGGGAGGAATGTGTCACAATATGCAGTAACTCAGCTGTGTATGGGGCTGTGTAGCCACAGGCTGGTCAGAGTGCCCATGATGACCCCTGTCTGCCGTCGAAAGCGCCTACATTGGGCACGCGAGCATCGGAACTGGACCTTGGAGCAGTGGAAGAAGTCGCCTGTTCCGATGAGTCCCATTTTCTTTTAGATCACGTGGATGGCCATGTACATGTGCACCGTTTACCTGGGGAAGTGATGGCACCAGGATGCACTGTGGGTAGACGACAAGCTGGTGGAGGGAGTGTGATGCTCTGGGCAATGTTCTGCTGGGAAACCCTGGGTCCGGCCATTCATGTGGACGTCAATTTGACACGTGCCACCTACCTAAACATTGTTGCAGACCAGGTACACCCCTTCATGGCAATGGTATTTCCTGAAGGCAGTGGCCTCTTTCAGCAGGATAATGCGCCCTGCCACACTGCACACTGCACACACGGCACCGATTGAGCATCTGTGGGATGTGCTGGATCGACAAGTCCGATCCATGGTGGCATCACCTCGCAACTTACAGGACTTGAAAGATCTGCTGCTAATGTTTTGGTGCCAGATACCATAGGACACCTTTAGGGTCAGCGCTGTTTTGGCGGCACACGGAGGACCAACAGCATATTAGGCAGGTGGTCATACTGTTTTGGCTCATCAGTGTATTCTACAATACTCAAGCAAAGGCGACTCAAGTTGCTGATCAATTTTTCAAGACCTCAGCATTGCTGGCAAGGTCAACTTTTATTGCGCATTCCCAATTGCCTTTGAGAAGGTTCAGTTCCGTTTAGTTTATTGTCACGTGTACTGAGGTACGAGAAAATCTTTTGTTGCGTGCCACCCAGTCAGCGGAAAGACAACACATGATTACAATCGAGCCATTTGCAATGTATAGATGCATGATAAGGGAATAACATTTAATGCAAGGTAAAGCCAGTAAAGTGCGATCAAAGATATTCTGAGGGGTTGGACAGATCCGAGAGGAGTTTAAGAAGATCATAGTTAAAGTAAGAAATGTAGCTGTCGGAGTAGAGATTTAAGAGTGTGATTTTAGATTTTTTAGATTTAGAGATACAGCGCGGAAACAGGTCCTTCGGCCCACTGGGTCCGCGCCGCCCAGCGATCCCGCACACTAACACTATCCTACACCCACTAGGGACAATTTTTACATTTGCCCAGCCAATTAACCTACATACCTGTACGTCTTTGGAGTGTGGGAGGAAACCGAAGATCTCGGAGAAAACCCACGCAGGTCACGGGGAGAACGTACAAACTCCGTACAGACGGCGCCCGTAGTCAGGATCGAACCTGAGTCTCAGGCGCTGCATTCGCTGTAAGGCAGCAACTCTACCTCTGCGCCACCGTGCCGTAGAGCGATTGTGACATGTGATTGTAGATCTGCTTCTGTGGCTAGCACGCAAATAGTCGCCTGGGTCGGGCGCCATCTTAATGAGGTGGTGGTGAGCTCTTGCAGTCCTGCTGGCGAAGGTGCTCCCACTGTCCTGTTAAATGAAAAGTTCAGGATTTGTACACAGCGACAATAATGAATTGATTCTGAAGAGGGGTCTCGAACCCGAAACGTCGCCCATTCCTTCTCTCCAGAGATGCTGCCTGTCCCGCTGAGTTGCTCCATCATTTTGTGTCTATCTTCGGTGTAAACCAACATCAGCAGTTCCTTCCTACACATCTGCAGGCTTACACAATGAAGAACTAGTGTGGTATGTTCAAATCAGAAAAGTATGCTACTGGTGATCTTGGTTGATGCCATAGGGAAATCTACAGCACAGATATATAATATGTGGTCTGGACCTGTATTTAAACTACGCAATCTCTCTTGTTAATGACCAATTCCTGCTTTAGTTAGTAACTTTAGTTTATTGTCACATATACCGAGGTGCAGTGAAAAACATGCTAACTGGTTGCGTGCTAAGCAGTCAGTGGAAAGACAATACACGATTACAATTGAGCTGTCCACAGTGTACAGATTCATGTTAAAGGGAACGCAACTCATGCTGGGGTGCGACTCGTCCTTGATTATGCTGCGGGCCTTGCCGAGGCAGCGTGAGGTGTAAATGGAGTCAATGAAAGGGAGGTTGATTTGAGTGATTATCTGGGCTGCGTCCACAATTCTCTGCAATTTCTTGTGGTCTTGGGTGAAGCTGTTCCCAAACCATGCTGTGATGCATCCCGATAAAGTGCTCTCTATGGTACATCTGTAGAAGTGGAGCTGTTCCACATGGCCATGAGTTGACATTCACCGTGCTTTCTTTGGAAAGAAATTAATGCTTAATTCCCAATTTGACTCATTTCTATTAAGTATACCTGCTGCATTTTTCTAATTAGAATTAACCACAAGTTCAGTTTCCGTTTAGTTTATTGTCACGTGTACCGAAGTACAGTGAAAGGCTTTTGTCGTGTGTTTAGTTTGTTTAGTTTATTGTCACGTTTCCTGAGGTGCAGTGAAAAGCGTTTGTTGCGTGCTGACCAGTCAGAAGGACAATAGATGATTACAATCAAGCCATTTACAGTACATGATAAGGGAATAATGTTTAGATTTTTTAAAAATTTAGATTTAGAGATACAGCGCGGAAACAGGCCCTTCGGCCCACCGAGTCCGCGCCGCCCAGCGATCCCCACACATTAACACTATCCTACACACACTAGGGACAATTTTTACATTTACCCAGTCAATTAACCTACATACCTGTACGTCTTTGGAGTGTGGGAGGAAACCGAAGATCTCGGAGAAAACCCACGCAGGTCACGGGGAGAACGTACAAACTCCGTGCAGACAGCACCCGTAGTCAGGATCGAACCGGGGTCTCCGGCGCTGCAAGGCAGCAACTCTACCGCTGCGCCACTGTGACCGCCCCGTGCTTTAGTGCAAGATAAAGCCAGTAAAGTCCGATCAAAGATAGTCTGAGGGTCATCAATGTGTTGACCCAAAGATAGTAATTCAGGACTGCTCTCTAGATGTGGTAGGATGAATTGTGGTAGGAAGCTACATGAGACGGAAAGAACACAAAGTGCTGGAGTAACTTAGTGAGTCAGGCAGCATATTTGGAGAACATGGAGGGGTGAAGTTTCAGGTTGGAACCCTTCTTTGCGTCCTTTTGTGTGAGCAAGTCTAAAGAAGATGCGCTGGGCAAGTTTTTTGATACAGAGGTTGGTGATTGCCTGCAACACGCTGGTGAAGGCAGATTTAAGAGATATTTAAGAGTCTTTTAGATGGGCAGGGATATGCAGGGAATGGAGGGCTATGGATCACGAACAGGCAGAAGAGATTAGTTTAACTTGGCATCCCGTTTGGCACAGATATTGTGGGCCAAAGTGCTTGTTCCTCTGATGTACTGTTACATGATCTATGTTTTAAGTTAAAGATTCTTTTGTACCACGAGAGAAACATTTCAGGGATGTGATGAAAATCGATTAGATTACATGGAATTGATGTTCTGACATCTCCAGTTTACGCTCAGCATTTTTGGCAAGTTTATCCCTATTTCTACAGAAAAGCCTAAATGTTAACTTTGCAGCGTTAGACTGAAAATAGAATATGTGTGTAGTTGCCCTACGTGACCACATGAAGGCAGGAGTGGGATGTGCTTGTGTAGAAAGGAACTGCAATCATCGAGTCATAGAGTGATACAGTGTGGAAACAGGCTCTTCGGACCAACTTGCCCACACCAGCCAACAATGTCCCAGCTACACTAGTCCCACTTGCCTGCGCTTGGTCCGTATCCCACCAAACCTGTCCTATCCATGTACCTGTCTAACTTTCTCAAACGATGGGATAGTCCCAGCCTCAACTACCTCCTCTGGCAGCGTGTTCCATATACCCACCACCCTTTGTGTAAAAAGGTTATCCCCCGGATTCCGATTAAATCTTTTCCCCTTCACCTTGAGGCTATGTCCTCTAAAGATGCTGGTTTAAACTGAAGATAGACACAAAAAGCTGGAGTAACTCGGCAGGACAGGCAGGATCTCTGGAGAGAAGGAATGGGTGACGTTTCGGATTGAGATCTTTCTTTGTCCGAAGAAGGGTCTCGACCTGAAATGTCACCCATTCCTTCTCTCCAGAGATGCAGTGGTATGTGCTTTCTATGTGATAAAATATTAGGTCAATTAGATTTTCATAAAAGCAACCATCCTTCCTGTGCTTATCCATATGGATTGTCAATCTTGTAAATGAACAGGATATCTTGTATTCTAGTGCTCCATATTCTAATTTGCATCAGCAATTGATTGAAAGGCAAAGAGTGTAAGAAAATAACTGCAGATGCTGGTACAAATCGAAGGTATTTATTTCACAAATAAATCAGGCAGCATCTCAGGATAGAAGGAATGGGTGACGTTTCGGGTCGAGACCCTTCTTCAGACTGATGTCTGGGGGGCGGGGCAAAGGCCGGAGACAGGAAGATAGAGGGAGAACTGGGAAGGAGCAAAGAGTGGTGAAGAAAGGGAGCCTTTCCTGGTTGTCTGTTGGTGACCAGTGGTATTCACAGGAATCAGTGTTGGGTCTGCTATATTTCACATTACGTTCATGATCTGGTTGATGGCTTTGCGGCCAATTTTGCAGATGATACAAAGATTGGTGGAGGGGCAGGTAGTGTGAAGGAAGCAGAGAGACTGCAGAGGGATTCGGTTAGGTTGGGAGCGTGGGCAATGAAGTTGCCAAAGGAATACAGTGTAGCAAGGATAGAAGAAGGGTCTGAAGAAGGGTCTCGACCCGAACCGTCACCCATTCCTTCTCTCCCGAGATGCTGCCTGACCTGCTGAGTTACTCCAGCATTTTGTGAATAAATACCAGCGTAGCAAGGTGTACAGTCATGCGCTTGGGTAGATGGAATAATGATGTAGACTGCTTCCTAAATGGGGAGAGGATTCAGAAATCAGAGGTGTAGAGACTTGAGAGTTGTGGTGCAGGATTCCTGAAAAAATAATTTGCAGGTTGAGGTGGCGGTAAGGAAGGCAAATACAATAGCATCATAGAGTCTAACAGCGTGGAAACAGGCTCTTCAGCCGAACTTGCCCACACCAGCCAACATCTCCCATCTACACGTGTCCCACCTGCCTGCATTTGGCCCATATCCCTCTAAACCTGTCCTATCCATGTACCTGTCTAAATGTTTCTTAAACGTTGCGATAGTACCTGCCTCGACTATCTCCTCTGGCAGCTCATTCCACACACCTACCACCCTTTGCGTGAAAAAATTACCCCTCGGACTCCTATTAAATCCTCAAGGATAGGGTGCTGGCATTCATTTTGAGAGGACTAGAATATAAAAGTACTGATGTAATACTGAGGCTTTACAAGGTGCTGGTGAGGACTCATTTGAAAACGTGTGAGCAGTTTTGGGCCCCATATCTGAGGAAAGATGTGCCAATGTTGGAGAGGAGGATTTAGGGAATGATTCTGGGGATAATTGAATTAACATACGAGGAGCATTTGAATAGTTTGGGTCTCTACTTACTGGAGTTTGGAAGGATGAGGAGGGATTTCATTGAAACAGACTGACGAATACCAGGTCCAGATAGAGTGGATGTGGAGAGGATGTTTCCACTAGTGGGAGAGTCTAGAACCAGACAGCACATCTCAGAATACAAGGACATGCCTTTAGAATGGAGATGAGGAGGAATTTCGTTAGCCAGAGGCTGGTGAATATGTGGAATTCATCACCATAGACAGCTGTTGAGGCCAAGACATTGGGTATTTCTAAAGCAGAGATTGATAGCTTCATGATTAGGAAGGGTGTCAGGGGTTATGGGGAGAAGGCAGGAGTATGGGGTTGAGAGGGAAAAATAGATCAGCCTTGATCGAATGGCAAAGTAGACTCGATGGGCCAAATGGCCTAATTCTGCTCCTATATCTTTTGGTCTTAAGTACACATTGCATTCAAAAAGTTTCTGCGTTTCTGAGCTGGCAGTGTAAATATTTCCTTTCAATGTAGGAGGAGGACATGCATCTTCCTGAGTCTTGGCCAGCTCTCAGAGTAATCCCATCAAGCCATCAACAGGCCTGCACAGTGGCGCAGTGGTAGAGTTGCTGCCTTACAGCGAATGCAGTGCTGGAGACCCGGGTTCGATCCCAACCAGGGGCGCTATCTGTACGGAGTTTGTACGTTCTCCCTGTGGCCTGTGTGGGTTTTCTCCGAGATCTTCGGTTTCCTCCCACACTCCAAAGACGTGCAGGTATGAAGGTTAATTGGCTTGGTAAATGTAAAAATTGTCCCTAGTGGGTGTTGGATAGTGTTAATATGCGGGGATTGCTGGTCGGCGCGGACCCAGTGGGCCAAAGGGCCTGTTTCCACGCTGTATCTCTAAAACTAAAATGAAACTACTAGAACTAAACGCACCTTTCCAGTTATTTCATTGTAAATGTACTCTCACACATTTGCTCACCAGCAACTTCTGAACTACTATCTACCTCTTTGGTGACCCTCGGACTATCTTTACTCGGACATTACTGGCTTTACCTTGCACTAAATATTATTCCCTTTTGTATCTGTACACGGTAAATGGCTCGATTGTAATCATGTATTGTGTTTCCACTGACTGTTTTGCACACGACAAAAGCTTTTCACTGTACACAACAATAAACTAAACTGAACTGAACTTCCCTCACCTCAGCCCCCACTAATTCACCCACCAGGCACCTATTCCAGAGGTAATTTACAGAATCCAATTATTCTAACATCCGACACAATTTTTGCTCTTCGGAAAAACTGGATCTCTCGCGGGGAAACCATGTAACAACAGCAAGAACTTGTAAACTGAACACATACAGTTATTTATTATACACTTATTTATTATAACACAGGAGGAGGTCGTTCAACCAATTGGGCCAAAGCCAGCTTCCAACCGAGCAATCCAAACATTCCCATGTCCCTCAACTTATTTCCCTTTAGCCTGTAATTTATTCTCTCTTACATGCCCAATACGTCAAACTTAAATTAGTCCTCTTTGTGTGTAGGTCTCTCCATCTCATTGCCACTTCCTTTCACTTTATCCACTTCCAGATTATAACTGGAATTATTACTGTCCCCAGCTACATTTTATCTCTGTTTGCTTTGTTGTTACCTTCCCCCAACTAACAATGATCTATTCTACTTTTTCTTTGATCTCCATTCCCTTGGTCCTGTTTTCACACCTTCCACCTCCTTATCTATACACTTCCTTATCAATGTACCGCCCATTCCCCTGACATCAGTCTGAAGAAGGGTTTCGACCCGAAATCGCACCCATTCCTCCTCTCCAGTGATGCTGCCTTACTGGAGACCGGGGTAGTGGAGATGTCCATGAAAGGCAGAAAGTTGTTGCATTTTAAATTTCTCCTTAACAGAGTCATACAGCATAGAAACAAGCCCTAAGGCCCAACTTGCCCATGACGACCAAGATGCCCCATCTACACTAGTCCTACCTGCCTGTATTTTGCCCATATCCCTCTAAACATTTCCTGTACATGTACCTGTCCAAATATTTCATTGTGGCTTTGCATTTCCCCTATGATCTATCAAATTTACTGCGTACTTGAGCTCTCTGAATGTAATTGCTTCACTCACCACTAGTGGCACTGCCCTCCGGAGATGTGGTTCTAACTCTGATGTCTCCTCATTACTCCTATCTGTTCCCTTGACTTTCATTCCCTCTTTAATTCACTCCTTAAAACCTGTCTCTTTTGCCTATCGTGTCTCCTGGATCCAGATTTTGACAGAAAAGGCACAGCCATGATCACATTGAATGGCGGTGCTGGCCCAAATGGCCTACTCCTGTACCTATTGTCTATTGTCTGGAGCAGTTGTTGTTCTCTGAGTTTTGGGACTAATTATCAAAAGAGCAAGCCCCAGGTTTGTGTTTTCAGCTCTAACAGGCTATTTCTTGGCTGTGGACGTATACCTTGCTGAAATTTCTCTGTATTTCTGCTGAAAAATATGTTCTATCATCTGGCATTAGGTTCCATCTGGTCCTTTGTTCTTGGGTCCATTGACTTCAATGGGAGTTGTGCCAATGGGAACAAATAAAATGTTTTTCTCTTTCTCAATAAAGGTATTTGTGTTATTTTACTGTTTTTAATTATGTAAGATTTTTTAAGTGTCACCGGTTGCTTTAAAATTTTTAATAAACTTGAGTTTGGCTTGATTGTGTTTGTGTAGTATTATCTGATCTGATTAGGCAGCATGCTTTTCAATGCACCATGGTACAAGTGGCAATAATCAACCTAACTCTGAATCTAAAAAAAACATTTTTAAACCATTTAGACGGGTTAATGGATAGGAGAGGTTTGGAGAGAGATGGGCCAAATGCAGGCAGGTGGGACTAGTGCAGATGGGATATGTTGACTAGTGTGGGCAAGTTGGGCCGAAGGGCCTGTTTCCACGCTGTATGACTCTCTGACTCTAAGCAATGTTCAGAGGTGTAAACAACATTGGAAAACTCTTGGCAGATTTAGCTGCGCAAAGCTGGGGGCGAGTGTTTGCTGATTATCTCTAGTGTTCAGAGGCATTTAATAGATTTTCTTGCTCTTCCCTGTCACCGTCACCTTGCTATCTCTCGGGGATTTGCCGCACCACTCTGGGGTCAGTTCAAGAAGCAAGTTTGACCTTCGGAATCGGGCTAAGTTAAGATTGAATGAGTGATGACCACGAAGAGTGAGCAGCAGGTTAGTGGCAGTAACATCTAATTGGCAGTATAATCATTTAAATTAATTTAAAAGTTTAATGAAGATGGGTGGGCCATGTGTTTTTGCACAGAGAGTGGTGGGTTTCTGGAACGCACTGCCAACCAAGGGTTAGGATAGAGGCAGATACGATGGTGGTTTTTAAGAGGATTTTGGATAGGCAGGGAATAGAGGGATAATGCTCAAATGCAGGCAGATGCCATCAGTTTAACTTGGCATAGGTTCGGCACAAACATCGTGGACTGAAGGGCCAGTTCCTGTGCAGTACTGTTCCATGTTGTGTCATCTACTTCTGTAATTAAGTTGCAAATGTGCAAACATTATTTCTGTGATGCCTTGGGATATTTTGCAACATCAAATTGTTATATTACTGTTGTTGTTTTTGAAAGCATTGCTGGTAAACCCGTGGTTTGTTTTATTTTTTATAATACTTGACTTGTGTTCATAATTTAATTGACCCAATTGTCATTTCCTTCTTGGAAGATTTTCCACAGACGTTGGATTGAAGTGTGGCTTCTCAATTTATATTTCCTGAGATTTACCCCTAATGACTTTCCCCCGAACTACAATTCCTTGTGGACCTAGACTCAAACAGGAAGCTGCCACCCACGGTTGTTTACAGTAGTTAAGAATTTGTTTGCACTTTCAGTTATATTTAGTACTTTTGAGCACATTGTTCTATCTGCTGCTTGTCACGTCTGGGCCTCTTCCTGATTAGACTACAGCGAGAACCATTGCAGTTGGATCATATTCAATGTTGCTTTATCAGCAATCGAGCACTGGTGTTAAGAATTGAATTTATAATGTCTATTTTTATACACATGTTGCTATGCTAATTTTATCAGCTTATAATCTAATTATTAAGTGTAGGAAGGAAATGCAGATGCTGGTTTAAAGCATAGATAGACACAAAAAGCTGGAGTAACTCAGCATGACAGGCAGCATCTCTGGAGAGAAGGAATGGTGATGTTTCGGGTCGAGACCCAAGAAGGGTCTCGACCCGAAATGTCACCCATTCCTTCTCTCCAGAGATGCTGCCTGTCCAGCTGAGTTACTCCAGCTTTTTGTATCACTCTTCAATCTAATTATTAAAATTGATATGAACTACTTCAGAAATTGTAGAACTAAGACGTACCATGTTTTGCAACCAAACAGGTTTATTTCACAGAAAATCAAGCAATCCCTTTTTCCCAGAATCTATCCCAGACATTTCATCTCATCTCAAGGATCTGAAAAGCTTCTCTCTGTGTCTGAGCGAATTTTTCTTCAATATTTATTTCATTGCACACTTTGTAGTAAACCCCAGTTATTCTGGTTTTACTTAGCATTATAAATTCATCTGTTCAACATCTGTTGATGTTCATCATCCTTGCCCATTCCACTTAAAATTGATAGAGCAAGGTAAAGGGTCAGGTCTAAGCAACCATCGATTCTAAGTAATCATTGCCAGTGTTTGCCTCTGATACTCTGCCTCTTATTGATGGTGAATTCAAACTGAACAATGGCACTTGTGACATACATTTTTGACCTTGCACAAGTCATTGTTCTTGACAGTACAGCAACCTTTGCACTTTTCCACGACTATGTGGTTTTGTTCACTTTGATCATCAGCCAGACTGAACAAGACGAGAATAAAAATAGAGAACAGAAAATGCCAGGAATTTCTTAGCAATCCGAGCTGTTTTACCTGTTCGTTGACAAGGCCACAATGACTCTCCATCCATAAGCATGACTTAGCTGGGTCAAGTCAGAGTGCAGTTAAAAGTCACCAGCATTGTTCTTGGTCTGGAGTTCCACAAGCAGCAATCTGAGGAAGGGGAATCTGGGGATTCACATGGGTTTTCATCACGGTAACTAAAACTAAGGAGATTGCAAAAAGTGGCCGTCATGAATGGCCAGCACCCGTCATGAATGCTGACCTCTCCACCATCGAAGGAGTCTATAGGAAATGCTACCTCCAAATTTGATTCCCTTAATTATCAAGGACCCACACCGTCCTGGCCACACTCTCATTTCACTCCTACCATCGGGAAGAAGGTATAGGAGTCTGAAAACTCTGACTTCCTCGTTCACAAAAAACTTCTTCCCAACAAACATCAGGCTCCTGAACTGGTGTTCTGCAGAACTGTAAACACTACCTAAGCTATCAACTGCCTTATTTGCACTAAACATTTTGGAATTTATGCACTATAATATTAGGGTTTATAATTTAGACAATAGACAATAGACAATAGGTGCAGGAGGAGGCCATTCGGCCCTTCGAGCCAGCACCGCCATTCAATGTGATCATGGCTGATCATTCTCAATCAGTACCCCGTTCCTGCCTTCTCCCCATACCCCCTGACTCCGCTATCCTTAAGAGCTCTATGGAGCTCTCTTGAATGCATTCAGAGAATTGGCCTTCTGAGGCAGAGAATTCCACAGATTCACAACTCTCTGACTGAAAAAGTTTTTCCTCATCTCAGTTCTAAATGGCCTACCCCTTATTCTTAAACTTAAACTGATTTTTATATATTTTTTAATCTATGAGGAGAAAGTCTCATAAAATGTCTTTTGATTTTCCTTAAGATTTCTCTGACAGATAATATGAAGGAAAATCCAAAGAGATTTCATAAGTACATTAAGAGTTAGAGGGTAATTAGAGAGAGAATAGGGCCCCTCGGAAACCAAAGGATCATCTTTGTGGAATGGCAGGAGATGTGTAAGTCCACAATGAGTATTTGAGTCAGAGAGTCATACAGCATGGAAACAGGCCCTTCAGCCCAACTTGGCCACACCAACTAAGATGCCCCATCTTCATTAGTCCCCCCTGCCTGTGTTTGGCCCATACTTTCTAAACCTTTCCTATCCATGTATCTGTCTAAATGACTTTTAAATATTCTGATGGTATCTGCCACAACTACAACCTCTGGCAGCTTGTCCTGTTCACCCTTTACGTGAAGAGGTTGCCTTTCAGGTTCCTCTTGAATCTTTCCCCTCTCACCTTAAACTTGTGTCCTCTGGGTTTTGATTGCACTACTCTGGGTGAAAGACTCTGTGCATTAACCCTATCGACCCCCCTCACGATCTTATACACCTCCATAAGATCACCACTCATCTTCCTGCGTTCCGAGGAATAAAGTCCTAGCCTGGTCAACCTCTCCCTATAGCTCAGCCCCTCGAGTCCTGGCAACATCCTCATAAATCTCTGCACACTTTCCAGCTCAACATCCTTCCAATTGCATAAATCTATTGACTACATCGTCAGTTCTCTTGGCACTTAGGAATTGGATAATACTTGTAAAGAGAAAGGTTTCATAAGGACAAAGGGTGTGTGTGGGGGGGATTAATTGGATGGCTTATTCAAAAGAAACAACACTCGGTATTATGTGATTCTATAGAAACCCTACAATATCTTCCTAAATCAGTTATATTTATAGTCCAAATTTCCGCACTAATTTACTGTGCCAGTGTGGTTTAACAGTATTCTATTTCATCTTCGTTCTTTTCATTCTGGACTGGTACAAGAAAAATTCCAATGCAAGTTTGATCACGATGTGTGCTGAACTTCAAATGTTCTACAATCATTTCTGACTCAAGCAAGAGGGTTTGCATGCGTCAAAAATATGGTGCATATGTTCAGCAGATAACTGCTTTTATTACCTCAGAAGGCAGTGGAGGCCAGTTCTCCGAATGCTTTCAAGAGAGAGCTTTAGATAGAGCTCTTAAGGATAGCGGAGTCAGGGGGTATGGGGAGAAGGCAGGAACGGGGTACTGATTGAGAATGATCAGCCATGATCACATTGAATGGTGGTGCTGGCTCGAAGGGCCGAATGGCCTACTCCTGCACCTATTGTCCATTGTCTATTATTTGCACTTTAATATTTTGCCTCTTACCTGCCTAACTTACCAGGTAGTTTAGATGCAGTGTGACAAAGGAATTCCCCACCCCCACCTGTTGCAATCAACGCGAGAGTGGTCCAAACTCCAGACTGGCATGGGAAATCCCAATTCTCTCTGCCCTTCCAATTGTTTACACTCTCTACCCCTAAGGCTTGGCTCAGGGGCGCAGCAGTAGTTGATGTCTTGCAGCCCCAGAGACCTGGATTCAATCCATGCTGTCTGTATGGAGTTTGTACGTTCTCCCTTGATCGCATGGACTTTCTCCGGGTGCTCTGGTTTCCTCCCACACTCCAAAGATGTACAGGTTTGTCGGTTAATTGGCCTCTGTAAATTGTAAATTGTCCCTAGTGTGTAGGATAGTGCAATTGTTCGGGGTGATCGATGGGTGGGTCTGAAGGGTCTGTTTCCACGTTGTGTCTCCAAAGTAAAGTAAGTTCACCTGACATTGGTGGTTCATATCCAAGGTTTCAAACCATTTAAATCGCCTCGATGTGCTCTTTGCTTCTTTTAAGGCACATATTTGACCAGCTTACTTTCATCTCTCAGACAAAACAGAAACACGGTGAGATACAGTTGGAAGTGAAGAAACCATTGTTGCCATTTTCATGATTCTCAAAGCTGTGGAGATGGACGTTCCCAGTGATATGGATTTGCAGGGAATGGAAGGATATGGATTAAGTACAGGCAGATAAGAGTTTGTCTTTTTATTCACAAAATGCTGGAGTAACTCAGCAGGTCAGGCAGCATCTCGGGAGAGAAGGAATGGGTGACGTTTCGGGTCGAGACCCTTCTTCAGACTGATGTCGGGGGTGGGACAAAGGAAGGATATAGGTGGAGACAGGAAGATAGAGGGAGATCTGGGAAGGAGGAGGGGAAGGGAGGGACAGAGGAGCTATCTGAAGTTGGAGAAGTCGACGTTCATACCACCGGGCCGCAAACTGCCCAGGCGAAATATGAGGTGCTGCTCCTCCAATTTCCGGCGGGCCTCACTATGGCACTGGAGGAGGCCCATGACAGAGAGGTCAGACTGGGAATGGGAGGGGGAGTTGAAGTGCTGGGCCACCGGGAGATCAGTGGCGTTAATGCGGACCGAGCGCAGGTGTTCAGCGAAGCGATCGCCGAGCCTGCGCTTGGTTTCGCCGATATAGATGAGTTGACATCTAGAGCAGCGGATGCAATAGATGAGGTTGGAGGAGGTGCAGGTGAACCTCTGTCTCACCTGGAAAGAATGTTTGGGTCCTTTGATGGAGTTGAGGGGGGAGGTAAAGGGACAGGTGTTGCATCTCGTGCGGTTGCTTTGACTGAAGAAGGATCCCGACCCAAATCATCACCTGTCCATGTTCTCTAGAGATGCAGCCTGACACGCTGAGTTACTCCAACACGTTGTGTCGAAATTTGTAAACCAGAATCTGCTGTGCCTTATTTCTACATCTCTCTGTCTTGGCGTCATGTTCGGCACAGACATGTGGGCCAAAGGGCCTGTTTGTGTGCTGTACTCTTCTATGTTTTATATTCTAAATACCTCCCATAATAGACAACACGTTCCTAATCCAGTTCTAAGCACAGGAGGCACTTGTTGCATTGAATTCAAATTAGATGTACACTGTAACAATCAATGCAATTGGACACTAGAAATGACTAATGATTTAGTTTAGTGTTTGAATTGATGGGATTAGAGGTTGCAGTAGACTTGAAGTCTTGAGCTATTGATGGTGCGCGTGCAGCGGAGTGTAAACTTGCAGCATTTCAATGCAATTAGCCTGACAGGTAAGGGATGAATGAAGATGAATCGACATTAATAATCTGAACACTGCCCAGTCCATCAAGGGTACTGACCTCCCCACCATTGAAGTGATCTACAAGAATCGCTGCCTCAAAAAGGAAGCCAGCATCTTCAGAGACCCACACCATCCTGGCCATATATTTTGCTCCTCCCATCGGGAAGAAGGTATAGGATCCTGAAAACCGGAATGCCCAGGTTCAGGAACAGCTTCTTCAAGTCAAGTCAAGTCAAGTTTATTTGTCACATACACATACACGATGTGCAGTGAAATGAAAAAGGCAATGCCTGCGGATTGTGCACAAAAAAGAATTATATACTGTAATTCCCAGTGATATGGATTTGCAGGGAATGGATATGGATTAAGTACGGGCAGATAAGAGTTTGTCTTTGACTGAAGAAGGATCCCGACCCAAATCGTCACCTGTCCATGTTCTCTAGAGATGCTGCCTGACACGCTGAGTTACTCCAACACGTAATAAAGTTAATAAAGCTACTATAGTGTAGACAAAATTTAGTCTCTGGAGTCTCTTTTCTACAACCATCAGGCTATTAGACACTACAACCTCCAAATAAGCTCCGAACCTGGGGAGCTCAGATTGGCATGTGATATCCAAATTCTCTCTGCCCATCCAAATGTTCATGGACTTGGGGGCATTGCTTTTGTCTTTGCGCTATTGTTGTTTGTTTGTTTTTCCATACATTATATATGTGTATGTACTGAACTTTATTTGTTGTTTATGATTGTGTTTACAGAGCATCATGTTTGCATATCTGTTGTGCTGCTGCAAGTAAAAATCTGCGTTGCGAGACGTATGACAATAGACCACTCTTGACTTGGCGCTCTTTTAGAAAGGAGGTGAGGAGGAACTTCTTTAATCAAAGGTTAGTTAATCTGTGGAACTCATTGCCACAGAGGGCTGTGGAGGCCAAGTCAGTGGATATTTTTAGGGCAGAGATAGACAAATTCTTGATTAGGACACGTGTCAAGAGTTATGGGGAGAAGGCAGAAAAATGGGATTAGGAGGCAGAGATAGAAACAAAGAAATACGTGCAGGAGGGGACCATTCGGCCCTTTGAGCTAGCACCACCGTTCAATATGATCATGGCTGATCATCCAAAATCAGTACTCTGTTCCTGCTTTCTCCCCATATCCCTTGATTCCGTTAGCGCGAAGAGCTATATTTAACTCCCTCTTGAATACACCCAGTGAATTGGCCTCCACTGCCTTATGTGGCAGATAATTCCACAGATTCAAAACTCTCTGGCTGAACAAGTTTTTCCTCATCTCAGTCCTAGATGGCCTACCCCTTATTCTTAAACTGTGACCCCTGGTTCTGGACTCCCCCAACATGGGGAACATTTTTCCTGTATCTAGCCTGTCCAACCCCTTATGAATTTTCAGCCACGATTGAATGGCGGAGTAGACTCAATGGGGCCAAATGGCCTAATTCTACTCCTATAACTTGTGAACTTGTGAACTTGACTTCTTGTCTCTTGACTCGTGTGGGAAAATGCAGCAAAGTGTTTGGGTCATTGGAGAATGCATCCAAGAGCTTTGTCAAGCATGGCCTGAGTAATTGTAACCATTCGTGCAAGGTTTGTCTCTGTTCCTTCAAATTATTCTGCCACTGAAAGTTTGCTTTCATTCTGAGGTCACTGAAAAATGAAATAAATGAGTCTTATTACTGCTCACAATGGATCTTTTGTGTTGTTACTCTGTTATACTGCATGCAGGGTTTTGCTTTTAGTGTTAGATTATCAGACATGTCAAATGTGTAGATTTTGTTATGTTGTTTTGAAAGACACTGATGGAGTGAAAGCTCCAATTAAACTAGCAATTAGTGCCTGTTCCGTAATTTCATGGTTTTTCACTATAATCAAGTATCAAAGAACATTAAGGAATATACTTTAGTCTAGTTGAGAGATACAGATTAGGAAACAGGCCCTTCGGTCCACTGAGTCCACGCTGACCAGCGATCCCGTACACTATCTGCAAACTAGGGACCATTTACAATCTTAACAAAGCAAATTAACCTACAAACCTGTACATCTTTGGAATGGGGGAGGAAACGGGAATACCCAAGGAAAACGTACAAACTGTACTGACTGTATCCTGTATCCTATCAGGATCGAACTCGGGGCTCTGGCGCTGTAAGGCAGCAACTCTACCACTCAGTTCAGTTCAGTTTATTGTCATGTGTACCGAGGTACAGAGAAAAAAGCTTAAGGTACAGTGAAAAATGCTTTAGGTACAGTGAAAAGCTTTGCCACTCTGCCACCCTACTTCTCACATATTAATCTAAAAGGATCTTCGGAATGTCGAACAGAGAGCAGTACAGCCCAGAAACAGGCCCTATGGCCTACCATGTCTGCACGTACCCTCCATGCTCTGTCTGTTCATGTGGCTGTCTAAATGCCTCTTAAATGTTGTTATGCAACCTGCCTTCTACCACCACCCCTGGCTGAGTATTCTAGACACCTACCACTCTGCCTTTATAAAACAACGTGCCTCGCATATCTTTAAACTTCCCCCTTCTATCCTTAAAGCTGTGCCATCAAGTATTTGACATTTCTACCCAGGGACAAAGACTCTCCCTAACCTTCCTTTGAGTCTTGTACGTTTCTATGCTTCTAACAGGTCTCCCCCTCAGCCTCTGATGCTTCAGCGAGAGCAATCCAAGTTTGTCCAACCTCTCCTTAAAATTCCACAAAGAGTGGTGGGTGTATGGAACAAGCTGCCAGAGGAGGTAGTTGAGGCTGGGACTAACCCAGCGTTGAAGAAACAGTTAGACAGGTACATGGATAGGACAAGTTTGGAGGGATCTGGACCAAGTCCAGGCAGGTGGGACTAGTGTAGCTGGGACATGTTGGCTGGTGTGGGCGAGTTGGGCCAAAGGGCCTGGTTCCACACTGTATCACTCCATGACTCTATGACTCTATAACTAGTGCCCTCCATCAGCCCCATCTTTGGGAAACTCTTCAGTATCTTTTCCAAAACCTCCACATCGTTCTACTGGTGTCCTTTGAAACCTTCCTCACGATCCGCGACTCCGCCAATTACACCCACAAAGCAGACTACTTATATTATAAACTCCAGAGCATTTATAAACATTAAGAACAACAGATGCCCCAGCACAGATCTTTGTGGGACACCACTGGGATACACACCCGCAGTCCGAAAAACACCCCTCCACCACTACCCTTGCTGAATTTGGTCCTGGTATTCTTTGAGATGCGTAGGTCCCAAACCCTCTTACCCAGGGATATATGGACATCCATTGTAAATTGTTGATAGGCACAAAAAGCTGGAGTAACTCAGAGGGACAGGCAGCATCACTGGAGAGAAGGAATGGGTGACATTCTGGATCGAGACCCTTCTTCAGACTGACTTTCAGTCTGAAGAAGGGTCTCGACCCGATACGTCACCCATTCCTTCTCTCCAGAGTTGCTGCCTGTCCCTCTGAGCTACTCCAGCTTTTTGTGTCTATCTTTGGTTTAATCCTGCATCTGCAGTTCCTTCCTACTCCATTGTAATGTGTAATGGACCAGGTGTGGTGAGAGGAGCCTGAGAGTGTAGGTGGGTGGGTTGCTTGCTTGGACTGTTGACCCGTCCTACTGATCGCACTTCTTCTCTACGTAGTCCTGTCAGAAAGACTCTACGGGCTCAGTTCCTTGACAAATGGTTCTCAACATGTGTAAATAGCCTTGGGTCATAATCGGTGACCATTTTACAATTTTGTTAAGAAAATTTTGAGGATAGGTACAAAGCTTTTTATTTTCCTCGTCCTCTTGAAAAATCAGAATCGTGTGCCAACAGTGGGCATCAGGCACACGCAAGTTGTGGTTAGTCTACGAGTATCACACTATGACTCCATCCAGTTGAATAAGTGCAAAGGGAGCCCTGGTTCTGTGAATGACATTGTCCTGGGAGCGGATATTGAAATTAGTTTGCCTGTTTTGGTTGTGGATTTGTTGGGTTTCACAGAGGCGGGGTCAATAGTATCTCTCCACAATTTTTTTAACAGATTGTCTGCATCTCCAATACATCGGGAGAGCAGGGATAACGTCTGCCTGACGTGGCGTAGACGTATTAGTTTTCAAACAATCTTTTCCTTGGGCAGCAGGACGTAGTGATGGATTTTTGTCACTGATGTCTATCCTCATTGACAGGGGATTCCAGCGATGACACAGTTGACCAGGGTTTTTTATTACCACGTCTTGCTTGTCATGTGTGGTGAACTGTGTCATGTGCTTGGGAAGGTGTGATTAAAAAGACATTGGCCCTCCATACGCACAACCTACGGCCCCACCTATTATAGGCTTCAATAATGTAATCCACATTGGTTTAGCTTTGAGGTTTTGGCCTTGAGGAGCAAACATATGCAAGACATTTTTGCACTCTAAATCTAAGTGACTGAAAGGGGAGAGAAATTGGTCCTGGAGCTTTGTTTCTGTTGTTGCACTATAATGTTGTTGTATTTTCATTTTTTGAACTTCATGTTGTTTATTATGGTATCTGCTGAGTGCTATGTTTAGATACCCGTTGCGCTTCAGCAAGTAAGAGTTTCATGGTTCTGCTTCGGTGCATATGACAATAAAGCACTCTTAACTCTGGACTTTTGAGATAGAGAAGGTTGAGGTGTTTCTCACTTTCTCTGCAGATTAGCTCCATTCCAACAGGGATCTTGTTGGAGGTGAGGTGAAGCATTTTCTGCAGGGAAAATTGGTTAGTAGATGGACAGTAAAATGGCCTGATCATCACAGCTCGATCCCAGTCTGTCCGCACTGTGGTTGGGCTTAAGGTGTGGATTTGTTGCTTGCATGTTATTCTGGAGCAGACAGAGGAAGGTGCCAAATGTTTGAGGACATGCAAAATCAAGAACAATTCTTCATAATCCCTCATGACTGATAGAGACAAAGACCTTTGGAATGTTGGAAAAGGCCTGGTTCTCTGGCTGGTGGTGTTCCCTACATTTTCTTTAGATTCAACGTGTGGTGTAAATCTTTGCTCTGTTTTTGAACAGGATGATCTGTGATTCTGGAAGGAGGAGTTTGAGGAGAATTTTTTTTCTGAGTGACATTCTTATTGACCGAGCAGAGACTCCCCTCTCCCCTCCAAACCCCCTGACCCATTAAACCAGAATCGATAGACACAAAATGCTGGAGTAACTCAGCAGGTCAGGCAGCATCTCTGGAGAAAAGGAATAAGGAAGAATAAGGAAGAAGGAAGAAGTGTCAGGGAGGAGGGAAACTAGAGATATGAAAAGGTACAGAGCAATCCAGAGCCGGCACGGATGACTCAGGCAAGGTGGAGCCCACAATGGTCCATTGTTGGCTGTGGAAGGAGTGATAACAATGAGATACAAACAGTGAAACTAGAAAGATGACTAGGGTGGGGGAGGGGGGGGGGACAGAGGGAGAGGGAATGCAAGGGTTACTAGAAATTAGAGAAATCAATATTCATATCGCTGGGTTGTAAGCTGCCCAAGCTAAATATGAGGTGCTGTTCCTCCAATTTTCGTGTGGTTTCACTCTGACAGTGGAAGAGGCCCAGGACGGAAAGGTCCTGCTTTACACCTAGGCTCAGTCTGCCTTGACCCATGCGATCTCCCAGTTGCCAAACATTTTAACTCCCCCTCCCAATCCCATAATAGCCTTTCTGGCCTGGGCCTCCTCCACTATCAGAGTGAGGCCACACACAAATCTACACAAACCAGAATCAATAATCTTTCCTTAAAAATGACCATAAGATATATATCAAACAGGTATACGTAGCCCACCTCCTTAAGTTTTTTAAGCCACGACACCACCGGTACAATCTAATATAACAAATGCTTGTATTAGATTCTTTAAAACCACCCTTTATCAATCAATGCAAGTTTGTCCAAGACAATTAAAGGAAATCACTTCACTTTGAGGAAAGGATTTAGTTCCTAATTCTGATGAAGCTTTAAATAACTCTTTACACTAGGGTATTAGCATGCGGACTTCAATATATGTCTGAAGAAGGGTCTCGACCCGAAACGTCACCCATTCCTTCTCTCCCGAGATGCTGCCTGACCTGCTGAGTTACTCCAGCATTTTGTGAATAAAGACCTTCGATTTGTACCAGCATCTGCAGTTATCTTCTTATACTCAATATATGCACTCTCTGACCCACCAGAATGGAATGCAATCTCTTGAGTGATGCAGAAAAGCAGGCTAAAGATAAATATCTATGTTTTGAAAGAATAATCTGGAAAATCCCTTTCCATCTCCCTTAAGAGACTCTATTAACGTACAATGTGCATCTAAATCTGATTTTTGAAAATAGAATTTGCGTCTCAAAGATCTATTTAATAAGAGAAGATTGTAATAATACTGCAAATGTTGGCCATCTATATCTTTTGGCAATGTGAAATTTACTCAACAAAGTGGGGAAGAGAAGTCATGACTATAAACGTTTCTCGTTATTAAGAAGATTGCACGCTACCACAGATTTGCTGTATAATTGCACTAAACAATAGCCGGTAATGTTCCAGATTTGCCCAGTTCTGATGAAGAGTCATTAGCTTGAAAGATTTACTGTATTTAGGCATCATTGTTTCCAAACCAGGCTGAGAATGATAATATTTACTGTAGAATCGGAATATCTCTGCATATTATATACACATCCAAAATCTAATTATTCCTCAATAGACAATAGACAATAGGTGCAGGAGGAGGCCATTCAGCCCTTCGAGCCAGCACCGCCATTCAATGTGATCATGGCTGATCATTCTCAATCAGTACCCTGTTCCTGCCTTCTCCCCATACCCCCTGACTCCGCTATCCTTAAGAGCTCTATCTAGCTCTCTCTTGAATACATTCAGAGAATTGGCCTCCACTGCCTTCTGAGGTAGAGAATTCCACAGATTCACAACTCTCTGACTGAAAAAGTTTTTCCTCATCTCAGTTCTAAATGGCCTACCCCTTATTCTTAAACTGTGGCCCCTTGTTCTGGACTCCCCCAACATTGGGAACATGTTTCCTGCCTCTAACGTGTCCAACCCCTTAATAATCTTATACGTTTCGATAAGATCTCCTCTCATCCTTCTAAATTCCAGTGTATACAAGCCTAGTCGCTCCAGTCTTTCAGTCCTCAATCGCTCCAGTCCTCAATTTTCAGGAGTTAATGTTCTTACCGGATGCTTGCTCTGGATCAATTAGGGACAAAGAAACAGACCCCTCTGCTCAACTCCTATGTGCTGACCAAGATGCCCCATCCAAACTAATGCCATTTACCGGTGTTTGGCCTATATAATCCCTCTAAAACCTTCTTATCCCAATTAGCATCAATGGTGCAGATGTGGAATGGTTGAGGTCTTCAAGTTCCTTGGAGTTAATATTACCAATGATCTGTCATGGACCAACCACATTGATGCAACAGCCAACATAATCAAAGAATTGTCCCATCCTGGCCATTCCTTCTTCTCCCTGTTCCTATGATGAGGAATTTACATACAGTATAGGTTAACCTATGATGAAGGCTACTTCCACTGCTCACACCAATGCTGCTACTTCCTGAAGAGACTGAGGAAAATTGACATGTCCTCCAGTGACACATATTCACCTCTATAGATGCAGCATAGTATGCAGTGTACCATAGGGTTGCATCACCATTTGGTTTGGGAACAGTTCTGTCCAGGACCGCAAGAAATTGCATAGAGTAGTTCAGTCCATCATACAGACCAGACTTCCCACTATTGACTTCTTCTACATTTCACACCGGCTTGGAAAAACAGCCAACATAATCAAAGAATTGTCCCAACGTGGTCATTCCTTCTTCTCCCTGTTCCCATCCAGCAGAAGGCACAGAAGCTTGAAAGCAGCAATCACCAAACTTAAGAACAGTTTCTTCCCCCCTGTTATCAGGCTTCTGAATGGTCACTGATTGTATGTGTAGGATGGAACTGGAGATGCTGGTTTAAACCGAAGTTACACACAAAAAACTGGAATATACCTCAACGGGACAGGCAGCATCTCTGGAGAGAAGGAATGGGTGACTTTTTGGGTTGAGACTGAGGAAGGGTTTTGACCTGAAACGTCACCCATTCCTTCTCTCCAGAGATGCTGCTTGTCCCGCTAAGTTACTCCAGCTTTTTGTGTCTATCTTCAGTCACTGATTGTCTCTAATATTAAAATATCGAATTAGTTTGGATAATATGAAAATGAATAGGTTAACCTATGATGAGCTTTTGTCGGCACTGGGCCTGTACTCGCTGGAGTTTAGAAGCGTGAGGGGTGACCTCATTGAAACACACAGAATAGTGAAAGACTTGGATAGATTGGATGTGGAAAGGATGTTTCCACTAGTGGGAAAGTCTAGGACTAAGGACGTTCTTTTAGTAAGGAGATGAGGGGAAATTTCTTTAGTCATAGGGTGGTGAATCTGTGGAACTCTTTGCCACAGAAGGCTGTAGAGGCCAAGTCAGTGGATATTTTTAAAGCAGAGATTGATAGATTTTTGATTAATATAGGTGTCAGAGGTTATGGGAAGAAGGCAGGAGAATGGGGTTGGGAGGGAGGGAGGGATAGATCAGCCATGATTGAATAATGGAGTAGACTTGATGGGCCAAATGGTGTAATTCTACTCCTATCACTTATGACCTCATGACCTTAAAACAAAGCTTTTCAACGTACCTCAGTACGTGAAAATAATGTCTTCTCCATGTACTTGTCCAATTAAAAAAATAATCTAGTTGTAGTATTTGCTTCAACTACCTCCTCTGGCATTTATTCACAGAATGCTGGAGTAACTCAGCAGGTCAGGCAGCATCTCAGGAGAGAAGGAATGGGTGACGTTTCGGGTCGAGACCCTTCTTCAGACCCGAAACGTCACCCATTCCTTCTTCCTGAGATGCTGCCTGACCTGCTGAGATACTCCAGCATTTTGTGAATAAATACCTTCGATTTGTACCAGCATCTGCAGTTCTTTTCTTACACCTCCTCTGGCAACTCATTCCATATACCCACCACTCTCTGAGTCGTGGGATTGTGGTTCAGGTGCTACTGAAGAAGGATAAGTACAAACGTCTGGCGGGCACCTCAGTTTGGTACTGAACGAGTGCTGCATAGTCTATGGTGAAGTCTTTTGGATGAAATATTCAACCGAATCCTCTACTTGATCTGTGTAGGAAGGAACTGCAGATGCTTGTTTACACCAAAGATCGACACAAAATGCAGGCAGCATCTCTGGAGAGAAGGTGTGGGTGACGTTTCAGATCGAGACACCTTCTTCAGATATGTCCCTGTTTATCTCTCCATGTGACCAGCTGAGAATTTCCAGCCTTGTTTCATGTTCCAGTAGCATTCTACTTTTCTTTCTTAGCAAAGAAATTCTCACCAGTGTCTGGCCAGCATTCATCCCTCCAACTCCCAAAGCAGATGATTTGGTCATTGCTTATTGCTGGCTCTGTGCTATGGATATGGCCTGCCACTATTTCTCCTTGCATTACAACAGTAAATATTGTTCAAAAGTGCATTGGATGTAGATCGCTTTGAGATATCCTAAGTTCACAAAAAGCTTTATATGACTAAGTCTTTCTTTTAACTTCAGTAGATTGCGTAACTATTAGAAAGCCATTACACTTAGCAGCTTTAATAGCCCCTAGGGAATGGGACAATGCATTCTAGCCGCAGTTATTTTCGGCAAGACGCATTGGGATAAAAGGATCTCATTTGAAAATCATCCGTTCATAGCTAATAGATGCATGTTTTATATGTTGATATAATTTGCAATTTGGTGTCAGATAACACAAATCGTTGTTTTGTGCCAAGTTCTGTAATGTGCTGTATAAATGTGGGCTGCAAGCTGTAAATCTTTCTCAGCTCCACTCGCTTTGGCAAGTTTTGAGACACCTCGGATATTAGTGCAAGTCTTTAATGTGCTCTTAAGCCTCCAAATTAAAGTTTTTTTTCCAGAAGACCAGCTGTTGTCATTCGAATGCTACCTCTCTGTTTTTATTATTTTCCTTTCCCACCACGATACTAACGACTGTTTCTCATAGAGTAAAATACAGTGGCGTTCAGTTTGTATGATATATCGAGGAAACAGTAATGAGGGGAGTCTCTGCACGATGCTCATTTTCCCATATTCTGATTTGACAATTTATGGGTTTGATCTCCAGACCCGACATCCCTGATGACTGAAGGCTGGAGTACGAGGGCTTTCAGTGTTGGCATGGTGTCCAGTATGGTCTGCACCTCATCTACTGTATCCGTTGTTCAAGATGTGGACTCTTATACATTGGCGAGACCAAACGCAGACTGGGCGATCGTTTCGCGGAACACCTTCGCTCAGCCCGCGTGAACCAACCTGATCTCCCGGTTGCTGGACACTTTAATTCTCCTTCCCATTCCTACACAGACCTTTCTGTCCTCGGTCTCCTCCATTGTCAGAGTGAGGCTAAACGCAAATTGGAGGAACAGCATCTCATATTTCGTTTGGGCAGCTTACAGCCCAGTGGTATGAGTGTTGATTTCTCTCACTGCAGGTAGCCCCAGCATTCCCTCTCTCTCTATCCCACCCACACCCAAGTCACACTAGCTTCTCATTTTCACCCTACAAACAGCTTACTATGGCCTGTTTCCTTTATCATTATAACTTTTTTGCATATCTTTCATTAATTGTTCTTTATCTCTCCACATCACCGTCTATATCTGTAATTTCCCTTATCCCTAACCAGTCTGAGGAAGGGTCTTGACCCAAAACGTCACCCATTCTCTCCAGAGATGCTGCCTGTCCCGCTGAGTTACTCCAGCTTTTTGTGTCTATCTTCTGACCTGTATAAATGCTAGTTCAATTTTTATTTGACATTTATTGTCACAGATACAGTGCCCAGATACAGTGTTTGTTTTTTGTTCTGCATACAACCTAGTAAAATCATACTACACAAATGCTCGACCATAGAAGAGTGCAATGATTGTGTTGTAAAAATGGCTAAAAAAAAATTCAAGGCAGCACACAATGAGTGGTAATGTTTCTGGCACCATCTTATACCTTTCAAGTATTAAATTCTTTTAAATACCGAGTCTTATTTTGGCCTTAACGGTCAGCTGGCCTGGTGGTGGTGATATGGTGTATTTAAAAAAAAACTGGATAGCAGCATATTTTTTTAGGAATACAGCGCAAATTCCTTTTTACATCTTGCGTCTTCAAGCTGAGAATTTAACCTGTTTTTCTATTCACCCAAATTGTTTGACCTGCTGAGTGTTTCGAGAATTATAAGACCATAAGACATAGAACCAGAATTAGGCCCTTCGGCCTATCAAGTCTGCTCCGCCATTCGATCATGGCTGATTTATTTTTCTCTCTCAGCCCCCATTCTCCTGCAACTTTGATGCCGTTTTTTATTTCAATGGTTGAATGGTTCTTTTATTATCATGCTACAGTGAATTACATTTTTTTGCATATGGATCAGTGCGATTATTGCCATATGCAATGACAATCCCCGATTAAGTACCCCAATGCATGGAAACAGCCCACTGAGTCCATGTGCAACAGTCACCGGATTTTGGCGCCATTCTACGCAGTCCAAGCTGCAACCGCGCCTCATTCGTTCACTAGCGAGCCGTCCTTCTCGTCTCCAGGTGTCCTAGCAACTGCAGGGTGCATCAATTTTCCTTCCTGTGCCCACCGAGTCTCCTGGCCATGATTTAAGAATTCGGTTGACAAGCTGCTATCATTATGTGGAACGGACGGTGCAGGAACAGACCGCTGTACGGCTGCTAAAGTGATCGACAAGGTAGACACAAAATGCTGGAGTAACTGAGCGGCTCAGGCAGCATCTCTGGAGAGGAGGAATTGGGTGACGTTTCCGGTCGAGGCCCTTCGTCAGACTGAACTTTGCGTCTACCTTTGATTTAAACCAGCATCTGCAGTTCTTTCCCACACAAAGTGATGGACAAGACGCATTCATCTAATTAATTATAATGAATCAATTGCAGATGCTGAAAACATATGAAATCAAAGTGCTGGAGCACCTCAATGAGTGAGGTAGCACCTGCTAGTTTGAAAAAGGTACCCAACCCAAACACCCCTTGTCCAGTCCCTCCCCAGATGCTGTCTGACCCACTCAGTCCATCCAGCACTTTGTATGAACAGCTATTTTTGCTGTTATCCTCAATACTTTGATAGTATAAGCCAAACTGATATTCTCGTGTTGCCCAACACCCATTTATTTCACGTTTTTAAAAAATGTTATACAGATGTAAAATTAATTCTCCAATGAGTTTAAAGTGAGCAGAGAGCTGAGCCTGGCAAATTTAAAGGCAATGCAGAAAACAGAACACAACGAGTTTGAGTTTGCATGTTTCAGCTTGGATCCTGGCCACCAACCTCAATAAAATTACAATTAAAACACAAAGTATTTGTGCTATAACTCCAGGTTAAGCACTCAACTAAGAAAACCAAGCCCAAAACCAAAGTATTATCTAACTAAATACACCAACTTACAATAAATGACTCCAGATGCAAAAAAACCCCAGCAACCTTCATATTAATTCTCTTAAAAAAACAACTAATCCTGTAGATGCAAGTATATAATTGGGGTTATCAAGTGGGCACCTCCCTTCATTGTTTTGTTAGTTAGGCCCACGATACCTCGGGAAGGCTCAACAGCAAAGATACTAGAGTAACAAGATGGACCACTCCGTTGAAATCGTGTATACTGAAGTGTAGTATGCAAAGGAGCGTAACGTCCGCCATTTTAGTAGGCAAAACCCACCATTCGCTGTGCCTCTCGCAGTGTAATCAGTGTTTTGGGGGAACAGCATGTGTGATGATACCATTAAAATGCAGAATATATCTCATATATCAATTCACAGATTTTTGTTATTTTTCTTTTAAAATGTTTCTGCAAGTTTCTGCCTACTAAAATGGTGCCATGACATACTACGGTTTTAGGGTCGAGTGGTCTATCTTCTTCCTGTAGTATCTTTGCTCAACAGTGTGCTCTAGCATTCTAGAACCCCGCCCCACTCCCCCAATACCTGCTCTCACCACCTATCCTGCCAGTATCTACTAAATAAAGGAAGCTGCAGCCAATTAGCTCACTCTCACAAATGCTAAACTCCTGCATCCTATCCTCCACTAATCCTAGCCCATCATTAAGCTTGTAACATCACAAATGTCACTCTTGCACAAGACCGGGATACACTTGCACAGACTACAATTACAAAGAAATGCACTATACTGCATGTCATACGTTTCCTTGCTGCCCCCAACTGACCCAATTTCTTCTCCACCAAATCCACCGACTGCCTTGCTCTGCTGTCTCTGACATTTGCTTTACAGCCTGACGCAAACTCTGTCTGCAAATTCGTAGCTCTCCAAATAGCGACGTGGTTGATCTTGCTATGAATCCTCTACAACCCACCTCTACAGGACGTACTCTTGCTCTCCATCCTCGCTGCTCAACTTCTGCTGCCAACTCTACATATCTCAGCCATTTCCTTTCATAAGCCTCATCCACTCAGTTCTCCCAAGGCTCGTGTAAGAAAATAACTGCAGATGCTGGTACAAATCGAAGGTATTTATTCACAAAATGCTGGAGAAAAGTCAGCAGGTCAGGCAGCATCTCAGGAGAGAAGGAATGGGCGATGTTTCTGGTCGCCAAGTACACCGATCCTGAGAAAGACTAGTCCTACATCCTGACAAAATATGCCTCAACGTTGCCAACACTGAACACAGGGGACACGCCAGGTCCCCACCTACCCATTGTTTGAGGTTCTGCGGTGATGGCAGCACATCATAAATAGCCCTTATAAGGAAACTCCATGCCTCCATGCACCACAGGTCCCTCCAGTTAAACCTACACTTTCCCAGTTAATCCACAGTCCCTGTTTAACCTGAGCTACTGCCCTTACACGTCTCACTGCTTCCTCTTGACGATGTACCTGCTCTACAACCAATTTCCTCCTCTCTGTTGGACCTGCCTTACTCCACACTGGGTTCCCTGCGCTGAGCCCTAAGCCTCCTTTCCCTTACTGCACCCTGCCAACAATGTCCGTATGCCTCAGAGCTGCTTGTGCTTCTTCTACTGCCTGCTTTGAGTTCCACTTCCTCCCTCTAGTTACCCTTGACATCAGTTTACTAACCAAGGTATCCTTACTCCCTGATAATTGCAACTCTAACCTCGCTTAGCACACTTAAACTCCTCTGTTCGGCTAGACAACGGTAAATGGAGAATACCTTTCCCATATAAAGCCACATTACTAAGGCACCATGGAACCATTTCCTAATATGCAAACTATCCAATCTCTCTAACCTTTCCACCTTAGAAATTGGCACCTCTTATACTGTCAATGGCCACATCAACCTAGGGAATAGGTTGGAAGCCCTGACTTCTCTATCCTTTCTAACCCGTCAGTAACATCCTTTCTAAGTTGCTGAACCTGTTCAGTGTCATCCAACTTCCTGTCATACCAACTCCCCAAACCTTTAACTGGTTTCTCCATTATAGATGGGATTTCTTCTTCATTTACACAGAACCTTTTCTCTTCTACCTTTCCTCTTGCCAAATAAATACTCCGTGACTTACTGGGCTTAATCTTCAATCTAGCCCATTTAAGATTATAATTTAACTTCTCTAACAACCTTCTTGTACAAGCTACTGTTGTGGTCACCAAGGTCATATCATCCATATAGGCCCTGATTGGAGGGAGGCACAGTTTGTCCTGCTGTCTTTTCCCACTGACGACCATTGCCATTGTAAACGCTAATGGGGAAATAGTACACCCTGCCATAATGCCCATCTCTAGTCTCTGCCATGCTGCCGTAAAGTCTGCTGTACTAAAACACATTCGAACATCTTGGAAATATGCTTTCACTAAATTTACTATTGATCCTGGAACTCTAAAGAAATCAAAAGCACTCCAAATAAGACTATGTGGCACAGATCCAAAGGCATTTGCCAGGTCCAAAAGCACTACATATCTTCCCTTCTCTCGAGCTCAGCTGTCTGAATCTGGTGCCATATTTAGGTTTTTTAGATTTAGAGATACAGCGCGGAAACAGGCCCTTCGGCCCACCGAGTCCGCGCCGCCCAGCGATCCCCGCACATTAACACTATCCTACACACACTAGGGACAATTTTTACATTTTATCCAGTCAATTAACCTACATACCTGTAAGTCTTTGGAGTGAGGGAGGAAATCGAAGATCTCGGAGAAAACCCACGCAGGTCACGGGGAGAACGTACAAACTCGATACAGACGGCGCCCATAGTAGGGATCGAACCTGAGTCTCCGGCGCGGCATTCGCTGTAAGGCAGCAACTCTACCGCTGCGCCACCATATTATGTATACACCGTATACACCGTATTACACTAATGTGTTCGAAGTAACCTGCAAAACCTGGGATTCCTGCTTTCTGCACTGTGGTATCTATTAACCTGTTCCTTTCTAAATAACTTGCCAGCCTCTGTGCCACTATGCTAAAGAAAATCTTGCCTTCTACACTTAGGAGACAGAAAGGCCTAAACTGACTTAATTCTGAAGACGCTTTCTCCTTGGGAATGAAAATTCCCCCTGCTCTACACCAAACCCTTGGGTATGACCTGCCTCTCCCAAACTATATGCAAGAGCCTCCACAAGACTCTAAGCACATCAGGTGCACTTTTATATACCTGGTAAGGGACTCCATTCGGCCCTGTGGCTGAAGAAGCCTTTATTACAGCTTCCACTTCCTTCCACTTTGGTGACAAAACATCTAACTTATACTCTATTTCTCCTAAGGGTGGTATATATGGAAGGAAACCCATTCCCCTTTTCTTTTCTGGATCCGAGTATGTCCTTTTTAAATATTCCTCTAACTCTTCCTTTGAAGCATTGAGGTTTCCACTTTTTCCATGACTAAACATTCTTTTAACAAATTTAAATGGATCCCTATAAAATGCTGACCTGACTCACTCCTTCTTTCTCTTTCTCCTAAGGTGTTCTGCCCTCCTTAATATTGCTAACCGATTTCTTAACTCTTCTTGCAAAACATTAATTCCCTTTCTCTCATCAAAGTATTCAGATAGTATTCAGACCCCTTCACTTTTTCCACATTTTGCTACATTACAGCCTTTATTTAAAAATGGATTATATATATTTTTTAAATCACCAATCTACACACAATTCATAATAAAAAAGCGAAAACAGGTGTTTTGAAATTTTTGCAAAGTAATTAAAAAGAAATGACTGAAATATCACATTTACATAAGTATTCAGACCCTTTGCTCAGTACTTTGTTGAGGCAGTTTTGGCAGCAATTACAGCCTCAAGTCTTATTGGGTATGACGCTACAAGCTTGGCACACCTGTATTTGGGTAATTTCTCCCATTTCTCTTTGCAGATCCTCTCAAGCTCTGTCAGGTTGGATGGGGAGCGTTGATGCACAGCTATTTTCAGGTCCCTCCAGAGATGTTTGATCGGGTTCAAGTCCGGGCTCTGGCTGGGCCACTCAAGGACATTCACAGACTTCTCACAAAGCCACTCCTGCGTTGTCTTGGCTGTGTGGTTAGGGTCGTTGTCCTGTTGGAAGGTGAACCTCTGCCCCAGTCTGAGGTCCAGAACGCTCTGAAGCAGGTTTTCATCAAGGATCTCTCTGTACTTTGCTCCATTCATCTTTCCCTCGATCCTGACTAGTCTCCCAGTTCCTGCCGCTGAAAAACGTTCCCACAGCATGATGCTGCCACCACCATGCTTCACCGTAGATATGGTATTGGCTAGGTGATGAGCGGTGCCGCTTGGCATTCAGGCCAAAGAGTTCAATCTTGGTTTCATCAGACCAGAGAATATTGTTTCTCATGGTCTGAGAGTCCTTTAGGTGCCTTTTGGAAAACCAAGCGGACTGTCATGTGCCTTTTACTGAGGAGTGCTTCCGTCTGGCCACTCTACCATACAGGCTTGATTGGTGGAGTGCTGCAGATATAGTTGTCCTACTGGATGGTTCTCCCAACTTCACAGGGGAACTCTGTAGCTCTGTCAGAGTGACCATTGGGTTCTTGGTCACCTCCCTGACCAAGGCCCTTCTCCCTCCGATTGCGCAGTTTGGCCGGGCGGCCAGCTCTATGAACAGTCCTGGTGGTTCCAAAGTTCTTCCATTTAAGAATGACAGAGGCCACTGTGCTCTTTGGGACCTGCAATGCTGCAGAAATTGTTTTATACCCTTCCCCAGATCTGTGTCTCGACACAATCCTGTCTCAGAGGTCTACGGACAATTCTTTCATCTTCATGGCTTGGTTCTTGCTCTGACATGCACTGTCAACTGTGGGACCTTACATAGACAGGTGTGTGCCTTCCAAATCATATCCAATCCATTTAATTTACCACTGGTGGACTCCAATCAAGTTGCAGAAACATCTCAAGGATAATCAATGGAAACAGGATGAACATAAGCTCAATTTTGAGTGTCAGAGCAGATCTGAATACTTATGTAAATGTGATATTTCAGTTATTTTTAATTACTATGCAAAAATTTCTAAACACCTGTTTTCACTTTTTTATTATGAGGTATTGTGTATAGATTGATGATTTAAAAAAAAAAAGAATTTAATCCATTCTAAAATAAGGCTGTAACGTAGCAAAATGTGGAAAAAGTGAAGGGTCTGAATACTTTCTGAATGCACTGTACTCTTTCTCCACTGCTTTCTCAACTGTCTCCTCTCCTTCACTAATCTCTTGATTTCTCTCTCTCGTCTAGATCTAACCACCTGTGGAGCCTGCACCCTTTTTCTTTCTCAATAACTCCCTGTAACACACAACTGACCTCATAAGTATGCAGATCTGCAGATCAGAAGTCCACGGATAATGAGGACATACTGTGCTAACAAGTGGGCCAGATATCGTCTAACTACTCACTTAAAGCAAGGTGTGGCGCAGCAGTTGAGTCGCTGCCTAACGGCGTCAGAGGTGCGGTTTCAATACTGACTACGGGTGCTGTCTTTATGGAGTTTGTACGTTTTCCCTGTGACTGCATGGGTTTCCCCTGGGTGCTCCGGTTCCCCACACTTTCCAAAGACGCACAGGTTTGTTGGTTAATTGGCTTCTGTAATTGGCATCTGCAGGGAGTGGGTGAGAAAGTGGGATAACATAGAACTAGCTTATGGGGGACTGGGCGGGCCTAAAGGCCTGTTTCAACACTGTATCACTAAACTAAAACTAAACTATACAACGAATGTTACTTAAATCTGCTGGACTGATAATAAGGCTGGCAGTGTTAAAAAAACTTTTGCAGGCTTGGCGATGGATTTCCTTGCAATACTAAAGCACAACAGCTCATCTCTCAACTCCTCCACTCCCTCCCCCCACCTGGGTCCTTCAACCCATCCTCACCTATTACTTGCCAACTCCCACCTCACCCTCATGCCTTACCTTTATATCCTGGCCACCACGGTGGCGCAGGGGTAGAGTTGCTGCCTCACAGCACCAGAGACCTGGGTTCAATCCTGACTACGGGTGCTGTCTGAACGGAGTTTGTACGTTCTCCCTGTGACCTTTGCGGGTTTCGCTCAAGATTCCAGCATCTGCAGTTTCTTGTGTCTCTAATATTTCGGCGATGCTGTATTAAGGAAGTATTGCTGTGCTGTTATAATCTTGCTCCCCTTGTTCGGAAAAGCCATTCAAACCGATGATAAAATAGGATTATGTATGCACAGTATTATGGAGAGTCGTAAGCTGCACTCTCACAGACACTAAATGCTGGAGTAACTCGGCGGGGCAGGCAGCATCTTTGGCGAAAAGGAATGGGTGACCTTTCCTCTGCAGAACGTCACCCATTCCTTCTCTCCGGAGATGCTGCCTGTCCCGCTGAGTTACTCCAGCATTTTGTGTCTATCTTCAGTGTAAACCAACATCTGCAGTTCCTTCTTGCACAGCTTTACTTTTATGATGGAGTGGCTATCTTTGCTTTATTGTATTTATTGCAAGGCATGACTGACTGCCATGAAAATCCACTTGAAAACATCCCTGGCTGCTCAATGCTTTCAACGAGCTCCCATCCCCACTCCACAGTGATAAAAAATGAAATCTGTTATCAAATTCCCTTCCTTGCATTTGCTTTTAGAATGCTGCGTGAATATGGGGGAGAATAAGTCACAAATCATTTAGACTGATCTTTTAAAAAATATCTGGACATTGTAAGTAAAAAGTAAAGCTTAGGGGACATGGTTACTTCAACCACTTGAGTAAAACTCCGATTTGCACACCAGTCCTTGTAATCTTGTGAATCCCAAGGTGCTTTAGAATCAATGTTGCACTTTTGGTGTGAAATCCCTGCTCTGATGTCTGAAAAGACATTCCGACGGGTGCGTGAATAGGAAATGTTTGGTGGGATTTAGACCAAACACAGGCAAATGGGAACTAGCAGAGAGAAACATCTTGGTCAGCATGATGATCGACACAAAATGCTGGAGTAACTCAGCGGGTCCCTCTCCCCTGACCCCCAGTCTGAAGAAGGGTCTCGACCCGAAACATCACCTATTCCTTTTCTCCAGAGATACTGGCTGTCCTACTGAATTACTCCAGCATTTGGTGTCAATCTTCGGTGTAAACCAGCATCAATTTCCCTCCTGGGATAAATAACGCTGTATTTTATCATATCGTATGGTATCTGCAGTCCCTTCCGACGCACTCTTCTTCAACATGGATGAGTTGGGCCGAAGGGCCTGTTTCTGAGCTGTGCTATGGCTCTAATGTAGAAGGCATGTGGTGAATTAGCATAAAGGAAGGTCATTAGCATAAAGGAAGGTCATTAAGGTCATTAGCATTTGATAGACAATAGACAATAGGTGCAGGAGGAGGCCATTCGGCCCTTTGAGCCAGCATCACCATTCAATGTGATCATGGCTGATCATTCTCAATCAGTACCCCCATTAATAACTTAGATGAAGGGATTAAAAGTACCATTAGCAAATTTGCAGATGATACTAAGCTGGGGGGTAGTGTGAATTGTGAGGAAGATGCAATAAGGCTGCAGGGTGACTTGGACAGGTTGTGTGAGTGGGCGGATACATGGCAGATGCAGTTTAATGTAGATAAGTGTGAGGTTATTCACTTTGGAAGTAAGAATAGAAAGGCAGATTATTATCTGAATGGTGTCAAGTTAGGAAGAGGGGATGTTCAACGAGATCTGGGTGTCCTAGTGCATCAGTCACTGAAAGGAAGCATGCAGGTACAGCAGGCAGTGAAGAAAGCCAATGGAATGTTGGCCTTCGTAACAAGAGGAGTTGAATATAGGAGCAAAGAGGTCCTTCTACAGTTGTACCGGGCCCTGGTGAGACCGCACCTGGAGTACTGTGTGCAGTTTTGGTCTCCAAATTTGAGGAAGGATATTCTTGCTATTGAGGGCGTGCAGCGTAGGTTCACTAGGTTGATTCCCGGAATGGCGGGACTGTTGTATGTTGAAAGGCTGGAGCAATTAGGCTTGTATACACTGGAATTTAGAAGGATGAGGGGGGATCTTATTGAAACATATAAGATAATTAGGGGATTGGACACATTAGAGGCAGGAAACATGTTCCCAATGTTGGGGGAGTCCAGAACAAGGGGCCACAGTTTAAGAATAAGGGGTAGGCCATTTAGAACGGAGATGAGGAAGAACTTTTTCAGTCAGAGAGTGGTGAAGGTGTGGAATTCTCTGCCTCAGAAGGCCGTGGAGGCCAGTTCGTTGGATGCTTTCAAGAGAGAGCTGGATAGAGCTCTTAAGGATAGTGGAGTGAGGGGGTATGGGGAGAAGGCAGGAATGGGGTACTGATTGAGAGTGATCAGCCATGATCGCATTGAATGGCGGTGCTGGCTCGAAGGGCTAAATGGCCTACTCCTGCACCTATTGTCTATTGTCTATTGTCTATTGTCTATTGTCCTGCCTTCTCCCCATACCCCCTGACTCCGCTATCCTTAAGAGCTCTATCTAGCTCTCTCTTGAATGGATTGATATTTTAATGAGAGGTGAGAGTAATTTCCTAAAAAAAATTGAAAACTATGAATGGTGAATATATCGTGTACTTGAGGTTGGCAGAGTGATGTGGGTGGAGAAGGAACCGGTGAAGACAAACAAACTCAGTGATTTGCAAAAGCCAAAAGGAAATTGTGCGCAATGAACTGAAACCGGCTAGATTTTCATTAAAGGGACAAGGATCAGTCAAAATGTAGTGAGTCCACTCTAGAGCCAAGAGGGTCAAGAGTATTTTATTGGTGAACACTGCTGGGTCCATCACAGGGACAGACCTCCCCCACCATCGAAGGTATCTTTTGTGTGTAGGAAGGAACTGCAGATGCTGGTTTGCACTGAAGATAGACACTAAAAGTTGGAGTAACTCAAACATTGGAGTACTAGTAACTAAAAAGTTGCAGCATCTCTAGGGAAAAGGAATTGGTGATGCTACCGGTCAAGACCCTTCTTCAGATCAATTGTCTATCTTCGATGATATCTATAGGATGCGCTGATTCAAAAAGATAGCCGGCATCATCAAGGACCCCACACCACCTTGGCCACCTCTCGTTTCACTCTCTTGGTGGTCATTTTGAACTGAATTGTGTAATAGTCCTTTCTCATGGAGGGTGATGAAGACTCTCTGTAATATCCTGTCAAATGTGAGTGTTTAATGTGATCAATTTCATTCTTCGAAACTCCAGTAAGGATTGATCTATTTCACACAATCTTTCCTTGTTGGCACACTCTCACTCGAAGAACTAATCTCCCAAAAAGGTATGGCACCCCTTCTAAAATAAATATACCTTTCTAAAAGACAGGTATCCTTTCTGAAGTCAGGAAACCACAACAAAGTGCTGCCGGTGTGGTCTCATGAAAGTCCTGCGTGAACACAGCAGAACATCCCAGGCTGATTTCCCCTTGCAATTACGGTTAACATGTTATTTGCCATTCCGGCTGCTTGCATGTCAAACATCTGCCTGCTCTCTAACTTAACCTTAGAGATCACAATTGCAGTCTCTAACTCCCTCTGGATTTTGTAACTAAGTAATTTTAGCTTTTTAAAAATTTGCTTTATTTGCTGTTTTCAACAGTGAATAACTTCGCACTTGCTCATTTCACATCACCACCATCTTATCCAATCAGCCTTTTCCAGTCTTTTTCTGCAGTTTACTTTCCAATCAAGTTTTCGGTAATCAGCAAATATGGATAGATTACATTTATAGACAATAGACAATAGGTGCAGGAGGAGGCCATTCGGCCCTGCGAGTCAGCACCACCATTCAATGTGATCATGGCTTATCATTCTCAATCAGTACCCCGTTCCTGCCTTCTCCCCATACCCCCTGACTCCGCTATCCTTAAGAGCTCTATCTAGCTCTCTCTTGAATGCATTCAGAGAATTGGCCTCCACTGCCTTCTGAGGCAGAGAATTCCACAGATTTACAACTCTCTGACTGAAAAAGTTTTTCGTCATCTCAGTTCTAAATGGCCTACCCCTTATTCTTAAACTGTGGCCCCTTGTTCTGGACTCCCCCAACATTGGGAACATGTTTTCAGCCTCTAACGTGTCCAACCCCTTAATAATTTTATACGTTTCGATAAGATCCCCTCTTATCCTTCTAAATTCCAGTGTATACAAACCTAGTCGCTCCAGTCTTTCAACATACGACAGTCCAACATTTGTCCCCATGACATGTGTTTCTGATGTGGATTGCTGATAGCTAAAGCTACTGAAAATTGTTGTTACTAGTTACAAACTGTAATCTACAAAAGGACCAGTACTGCAGTTTTCTGTCCACTCATTAATGTAGCTGGGCTGCATCAGTGATGGGAGGGAAGGTGAATACAGAGGTGTAGTCAACGACTTTGTTGAGTGGTGTGGGCTGAATCACCTGCAGCTCAATACCGACAAGACTAAAGAGTCAGTGGTGGACATTAGGAGGAGCGGAACCTGTCTCCTGTCTCCATCAAGGGTGTGGATGTGCAGTTTACCAAGGAGTTCAAGTACCTTGTTAAACTGTTGAACAAAGTTCTGAGTGAGTGGGCAGATGCATGGCAGATGCAGTATAATGTAGACAAATGTGAGGTTATCCACTTTGGCGGCAAGAACAAGGAGGTAGATTATTATCTCAATGTCAGATTAGGAAAACGGGAAGTGCAACGAGACCTGGATGTCCTTGTACAACAGTCACTGAAAGTAAACATGCAGGTACAGCAGGCAGTGAAGAAAGCTAATAGCATGTTGGCCTTCACAGCGATAGGATTTGAGTAAAAGAGTAAAGAGATCCTTCTTCAGTTGTACAGGGCACTGGTGAGACCACATCTGGAGTATTGTGTGCAGTTTTGTTCTAATTTGAGGAAGGACGTCCTTGCTATTGAGGCAGTGCAGCGTAGGTTCATGAGGTTAATCCCCGGGATGGTGGGACTGTCATGTGAGGAAAGATTGGAAAGACTGGGCTTGTATTCACTGGAATTCAGAAGGATGAGAGGGGATCTTATAGAAACATATAAAACTATAAAAGGACCGGATAAGCTAGATGCAGGAAAAATGTTCCCAATGTTCGGGGAGTCCAGAATCAGGGGCCACAGTCTAAGAATAAAGGGAAGGCCATTTAAAACTGAGATGAGAAAAAAAAAATTCACCCAGAGAGTTGTGAATTTGTGGGCTTCTCTGCCACAGAAGGCAATGGAGGCTAATTCACTGGATGAATTTAAAAGAGAGTTAGATAGAGCTCTAGGGGCTAGCGGAATCAATGGATATGGGGAGAAGGCAGGCACAGGTTACTGATTGTGGATGATCAGCCATGATCACAATGAATAGCGGTGCTTGCTCAAAGGGCCAAATGGCCTCCTCCTGCACCTATTTTCTATGTTTCTATGTTTCTATACCTTGGAGTTTACCTGGACAGTAAACTGGACTGATCCAGGAACACTAAGGCACTGTATAAGAAGGAACAGACATGTCTATACTTTCTAAAGAGGCTCCGCTGTTACAACATCTGCAGTAAGGTGCTGCAGATGTTCTATCAATCGGTGGTGGCCAATGCCATCTTCTTCGCCGTCGTGTGCTGGGGCAGCAGGGCGAAGGCCGCGGACGTCAACAGAATGAACAAGCTCATCAAGAAGGCTGGCTCCGTCCTGGGGGTGGAGTTGGATTCACCGGAGATGGTCTTGGAGGGGAGGATGCTCCTCAAACTGGGGAGCATCTTGGACAATACAGTTCACCCCCTCTATGTCACTCGAGTCAACCTGAGGAGCAACTTCAGCAACAGACTGGTTCCACCAAGGTGCAGCACAGAACGCCACTGGAGATCCTTTTCCCCTGTTGCTATCAAACTGTACAACTCCTCCCTCTTCTGTTGTGGGGTAGACAGACTCCCCATTCCCCTCTCCCCCCCCCCCCCCCCCCCCTCCCACCACCCCAATCTTTGCACATCCCCAATCCTGGACTTTAATTTTAATTTTTTCTGTGTCTAGTTGCGTTTTGTGACTGTTGGCAGACCAATTTAACTCCTGGGATAAAGAAAGTTCTATCGTATCGTATTAATGGGCCATGCAAAACTTTCACAGCCAATCCCATGACCCTGGATCTAATATAGTACACTATTGTGTGGTACTTTTCTGAATTTCTTCTGAAAATCCAAACACAGTCAACCTTTGTTTTAATGGACCTCTTTATAACAGATTATGGTTAGAAACATAGAAACATATAAAATAGGTGCAGGAGTAGGCCATTCGGCCCTTCGAGCCAGCACCGCCATTCAATATGATCATGGCTGATCATCCAACTAAGTATCCCGTACCTGCCTTCTCTCCATACGCCCTGATCCCTTTAGCCACAAGGGCCACATCTAACTCCCTCTTAAATATAGCCAATGAACTGGCCTCAACTACCTTCTGTGGCAGAGAATTCCACAGATTCACCACTCTCTTTGTGAAAAAAAACGTTCTCATCTTGGCCCTAAAAGACTTCCCCCTTATCCTTAAACTGTGACCCCTTGTTCTGGACTTCCCCAACATCGGGAACAATCTTCCTGCATCTAGCCTGTCCAACCCCTTAAGAATTTTGTAAGTTTCTATAAGATCCCCCCTCAATCTTCTAAATTCCAGCGAGTACAAGCCGAGTCTATCCAGTCTTTCTTCATATGAAAGTCCTGCCATCCCAGGAATCAATCTGGTGAACCTTCTCTGTACTACCTCTATGGCAAGAATGTCTTTCCTCAGATTAGGAGACCAAAACTGTACGCAATACAGAATGGATGAACCTACCGACGGCGGCCGGTGCCACCCCTGGCTCGCATTGCCTCCCCAGCCTCTCATGGGCCCCAACTGCCCGCACCACCCCCAGCTCACGCCACTTCCAGGCTGGACCTTCTGCCACCACAGCCGGGCCACGACCAGTGGCTCTGCCAATCCCCGCCTCTCCCCCCAGCCGCCGGCAGGCTGGGACCGTCAACTCACCCGAATTCCGGGCCCAGTTCCGAACTGAAAGTCTTGAAAGAAGGGTCTCGACCCGAAACATCACCTATCCTTGTTCGCCAGATATCTACCTGCTGAATTGCTCCAGCGCTTTGTGGCCTTTTGTGTATTAACCAGAAACTGCAGTTGTTTGTTTTTAACTATTTATGCAATGAGTTACTCGTTTATAGTGGACAATCGGCAATAATGGACACCATTTCTCCCCTCCCCCACCATCTGATCTGTTATAATGGTTTACTATACAGTACATTCACGAAACCTCAACTCGGAAAACTCAAATAGGTATATCAAATTTTTCTTTCATTAATTACATTGTAACTCTGCCTAAACAACAATGATTTATTGTAGAATCAAAGAAATGCAGATGCTGATTTGCAAAACAAGACATAGAGTGCTGGATACAGCAGCAGGACGGGCTGTATGAAGAAGGGTCCCGACCCAAAATGTCACCTATTCCTTTTCGCCAGAGATGCTGCCTGACCCGCTGAGTTACTCCAGCTTTTTGTGTTTGTCTTCTGTATCTCAGGAGAACATGGATAGGTAAAGTTTTGGGTCGGGGCCCTTCTTCAGAATCGATCTTTTATTGATCTCAATGAAAACTCAACAAATGATTTATTGTTAACTTACAAAACACAAACTAAGGCTGTATAAGAAAATAACTGCAGATGCTGGTAGAAATCGATTTATTCACAAAATGCTGGAGTAACTCAGCAGGTCAGGCAGCATCTCGGGAGAGAAGGAATGGGTGACGTTTCGGGTCGAGACCCTTCCTCAGACCGATGTCCCGCCCCCCTGACAACAAACTAAGGCTGGTTGTGCAATCTTTCAGAGCAATATCATCATGAAAAATCTAATTTCCATCTTTCTCTCTCCTGGGATTATAATTGCGGTTTTCCAACTATAATTGAAATTCCGGGATGGTCCTAATCTTGCAACGCAGTAGTTGATGGAAATCAGGTTACATTATCTTCAATAGAACCAAATTTCAGTGTATAACGTGCAGCTGTTGCTGTTGCTGTAACGTGCGTTTTTAATGTTACAGACTGTGGATGAATTTTTAGGCGAATGGTGTTTGCTTCATAAGTAGTTACAATATTGCACCATCTGGCCCAATTAAAGGGTGCAAAATTTGGCAGCTCTTTTTGAAACCTTTCAGCATTTGCCATTGTTGAATGAATGAATATCTTCCAAAGCAAATCCAAACAACTGCGTTACGATGCTAATGCCAAGCTATCTGCGTTATAGGAAATGGCAACATGAGAGAGACCCAACCTGGTTTTGTTTAGAGGTGTGTTTTTCACAGTTTTGGTGAAAATACCATTGTACTATGCTGATTTTTATGCAGAATTACTGAGAGCTGCACGGTCTTCCAAAGTTAAAATAATTTGGATTTTGTCCAGCTGTAGGCAGACTGCTTTTTTTATGACATTGTTCCTACCTGTGCGTCCCCAGTTTATGTTTCACACAGCATGAACTGTAAAAGGAGTTTTGCTGCAAAAGTCGGAGGTAATTACAGGGTTCATACAACACAGGTGCAGAAGGAGAATGTGTGGAACTGCTAAGAATTTTTTCTCTGAGGCGAGGGTGTCTACTTTCATTGAGTTAGGACATGTGTTCAGAGTTAACAACAGCTCAGTCACTGTACTTGCAAAGATGTGGTTGAGAAGGCTGAACAATAATTTATTTCAAAAGTAGCTGGTGTTATTTGAGAGGACTGGCAAACAGGGCTGAGTTTTCTTCATTGAGGGATGGTAAGTGTGGAGTTGAACATGGCAGCTTTTTGAAGCTTGCGACTGAAATGTGGTGTCTGCTGTTTAGTCGAACTGCTTTTTGATCCCTTAATATGTTACTAGTCTAACGTTGTGCAGAAGCAGGAATATATCTGTTGCTTTGCAACTATGAGAGTGCCAGTTGACACCAGCATGGCTGTGTATAGGAGCTTTTCGCAGACACGTCCACTCCCTTCCCTGGCATGTATTTGAGTCGAAGATAGACACAAAAAGCTGGAGTAACTCAGCGGGACAGGCAGCATCTGTGGAGAGAAGGAATGGGTGACGTTTCTGGTCGAGACGAGACCCTTCTTCAGACTGGTTAGGGATAAGGGAAATGAGAGATATAGATGATGAGGTAGAGAGATAAAGAACAATGAATGAAAGATATGCAACAAAAGTAACGATGATAAAGGAAACAGGCCATTGTTAGCTGTTTGTTAGGTGAAAATGAGAAGCTAGTGCGACTTGGATGGGGGAGTGATAGAGAGAGAGGGAATGCTTGAAGTTAAGTGAAATTAATTTTCATACCACTGGGCTGTAAGCTGCCCAAGCGATATATGAGATGCTGTTCCTCCAATTTGCGTTTAGCCTCACTCTGACAATGGAGGAGATCTAGGACTGTGTGGGAATGGGAAGGAGAATTAAAGTGTTAAGCAACCAGGAGATCAGGTAGGTTCAGGCAGACTGAGCGAAGGTGTTCAGCGAAACGATCGCCCAGTCTACGTTTGGTCTCACTAATGTATAAGAGTCCACATCTGGAACAACAGATACAGTCGATGAGGTTGGAGGAGGTGCAAGTGAACCTCGGCCTAACCTGAAAGGTCTGACGGGGCCCCTGGACAGAGTCGAGGGAGGAGGTATGGGGACAGGTATTTGAGTCAGTCTTCTCTCAGTTGAGGAACCAAGTCCAGTTTGATTTGATGTGAAGGAAATTGATCAGGCACAATTCATTTCACAATTGCAACGTACCCACACTTCGAAGAAGGGTCTCGTCACCTATTCCTTTTCTCCGGAGATGCTGAGTTACTCCAGGTTTTTGTGTCACACTTCATAATAGTCGCTCTGCACTTGATGGATTGTGCCAACTAGAGTAAGGAAACGCTACCATTGGACCAATACGACAACTTAGGTTTAGGTCCAGGCTTATCATTGGCACGTGTACCGAAGTACAGTGAAAAACTTTGTTTTGCATGCTATCCAGTCAAATCTCATAATGTTATTCATAAATACAATCAAGCCAAACTGAAAGGCAACAGGTAGAGCAAAGGGAAAGTTACAAGATACAGAATAATGTTCTCGGCATTCCAGCGCACCAGTCCCAGAGACAAAGCCCAATGCCCACAATGTACTGGAGGTGAATCGGACAGTACTCTAGGTTATGGAAGGACTGTTCAGAAACCTGATAACACAGGGGAGAAGACATGTGTAGGAAGGAACTACCGATGCTGGTTTAAACCGAAGACAGACACAAAAAGCTGGAGAGTAACTCAGCGGGTCAGCTAGCATCTCTGGAGAAAAGGAATAGGTGACGTTTTGGGTCGAGACCCTTCACCTCACAGATTGCCAGATTATATTCCATCTGCCATTTCTCTGCCTATATTTCTACTATATCCCTCAACAGCTTTGCTTACAACTCGGGAAATTGTCATGTCATCTACAAACCCACAAATCAATAGACAATAGACAATAGGTGCAGGAGGAGGCCATTCGGCCCTTCGAGCCAGCACCGCCATTCAATGTGATCATGGCTGATCATTCTCAATCAGTACCCCGTTCCTGCCTTCTCCCCATACCCCCTAACTCCGCTATCCTTAAGAGCTCTATCTAGCTCTTTCTTGAATGTATTCAGAGAATTGGCCCCCACTGCCTTCTGAGGCAGAGAATTCCACAGATTCACAACTCTCTGACTAAAAAAGTTTTTCCTCATCTCAGTTCTAAAGGGCCTACCCCTTATTCTTAAACTGTGGCCCCTTGTTCTGGTCTCCCCCAACATTGGGAACATGTTTCCTGTCTCTAACGTGTCCAACCCCTTAATAATCTTATACGTTTCGATAAGATCTCCTCTCATCCTTCTAAATTCCAGTGTATACAAGCCTAGTCACTCCAGTCTTTCAACATATGACAGTCCCGCCATTCCGGGAATTTCTATATTTCTACTATATCCCTCAACAGCTTTGCTTACAACTCAGGAAATTGTCATGTCGTCTACAAACCCACAAATCGGCTCCCCATCTAAATTTTCTTCCAAATCATATGTCACAAGTAAATGCACTTTCCTCAAACCGTAATTAATTTACTGCAATTGGTGAATCTGCCGCTGGCTCAATGTGGAGAGTTGGAAATGGAACACACAGGCCAGGTAGTTGGATCCCTTGCACATACCGCTAATTTAACCCATCGCATTGGGACAGGGGCCAACTGCGTTGCGTTGGGGAAGACAAGTGTCAGCTCGGGATACATGCCTAATCATTGGTGGCTACACTTCACTGGTTGTAACAAGCTTTGAGACCCGTTGTGGTTCGGAAATGGGCTAGACGGCTGCAAATCTTTTTTTCAATCGTTCCTGCAGGAGGATCGAATCAGGTTTAAGTGTGTGTTTCCCGCAGCTGAACAAGGCTGTGCAGTTGAGTGCATTGCTGGTGGGCTCCCCTTGAACCACACTGTGGAAGAGAGGAGGAAACTATTGCAACTATGGAGTGACCACTCCGTACATAGGTCTGTAGTGCATCAGTCAAGATTTATGTGCAGATGCACGATTAGTTCTCTAATCGCCTCTAAAATTGCACACAACCAGATCTCAACGCTGATCTCCGTGGAATGACCCAGCTTGAGGCAAGCATGTAATTATCCTTTGCTTCAATCCCTTGAGTCTCTGGTTGGGTCTTGTTTTTTCCTGAGGGTGTTCACATCCCATATCGTCATAATTTATGCTGCTCCACTGGCAGGATGCCTCGTGTTTACATGCAGATTGATGTTTTACTATTGCAAGACATGTAAACAGTAGTTTGTGTGTTTGCTTCACTTTAAGAACGGTATTATTGGCTTTATAAATAGTTACTTATGAGATTCCGGTCATTAGATTTTTTATTTATTTTTTGCAGTATGTGAACTCACTGTCTGGGTCACGCACAAACAATGGGGAACCAGCAGCAGATAGCTGCCTGATCAGGGGGAATCATGCCCATTGACCTTCTCCACCTTAGAGAATAGCAGGGGGGGGTAGCTTGAATTAACAGATTTTGAGTATAAAAGACAATAGACAATAGGTGCAGGAGGAAGCCATTCAGCCCTTCGAGACAGCACCGCCATTCAATGTGATCATGGCTGATCATTCTCAATCAGTACCCCCGTTCCTGCCTTCTCCCCATACCCCCTGACTCCGCTATCCTTAAGAGCTCTATCCAGCTCTATCTTGAATGCATTCAGAGAATTGGCCTCCACTGCCTTCTGAGGCAGAGAATTCCACAGATTCACAACTCTCTGACTGAAAAAGTTTTTCCTCATCTCAGTTCTAAATGGCCTACCCCTTATTCTTAAACTGTGGCCCCTTGTTCTGGACTCCCCCAACATTGGGAACATGTTTCCTGCCTCTAACATGTCCAACCCCTTAATAATCTTATACGTTTCGATAAGATCTCCTCTCATCCTTCTAAATTCCAGTGTATACAAGCCTAGTCGCTCCAGTCTTTCGATATATGATAGTCCCGCCATTCCGGGAATTAACCTAGTAAACCTACGCTGCACGCCCTCAGTACATGGATTTTAGAATAACGGAGAAAAATAACACTTGTTAAGTTAATGGAGAAGTCTTGAGGACAGCCTGTATTACAGTTGAGGAGTTACTGGATGTCCTAAAACATATGAAGATAGATAAATCTCCTGGGCCTGATCAGATATATTACAGGGCATTGTGGAAAGCTAGAGAAGAAATTGCAGGGGGTTTTGGCTGAGGTATATGGACCATCATTAGACACAGGAGAGGTGTCGGATGACTGGAGTGTGGCTAATGTTGTGCTTCTATTTAAGGAGGCCTGCAAAGAAAAACCTTGGAACTATAGACCGGCAAACCCAACATCTGTGGTTGGAGAGTTACTGGAGACGATTCTGAGGGATCGGATATACGTTCATTTGGACAGACAGTGGTTGAATTAAGATTGAAAAACAGCATTGTTTTGTGCATGTGAAATTGAGACACACATATTTGAATGAGGTTTTTGATGAAGCAACCAAGAAGGTTGACCAGGGCAGAGTCATACACATTAGTTTATATGGAATTCCGGCAAGGCCTTTCATAAGCTGCCGCACAGTGCTTTTTTTAGATTTAGTTTTAGAGATACAGTACGGGAACAGGCCCTTCGGCCCACCGGGTCCGTGGCGCCCAGCGATCCCCACACATTAACACTATCCTAAACACCCTAGGGGGAATTTTTACATTTGCCCAGCCAATTAACCTACAAACCTGTGTGTCTTTGGAGTGTGGGAAACTGAAGATCTCGGAGAAAACCCACGCAGGTCACAGGGAGAACGTACAAACTCTGTACAGACGGCGCCCGTAGTCAGGATCGAACCTGAGTCTCTGGCGCTGCATTCGCTGTAAGGCAGCAACTCTACCGCTGCGCCACCGTGTGCTGTTCCAGAAGGTTAGATCGCATGGGACCCAGAGAGAGTTAGCCAACTGGATAGAGAATCGGCTTCATGGAAGACAGCAGACGATGATGGTGGAAGGTTGTTTCCGTCTGGAGGCCTGTGACTGATGTTGTGCCTCTGTAAATTGGTGCTAGGCCCATTGGTGTGCCTCATCTATATCAACAAAGTGGATGAAAAATTACAAGGCATGATTAGCAAGTTTAAATATGACACTAAAACATATAGCATTATAGACAGTGAGGACGATTATCAATGATTACAATGGGATCTTATAGTCAATAGTCAATTTATTTGTCACATACACACAAATGTGCAGTGAAATGAAAAATTACCCGCAGTTCAACAATAAGACCAATAAGAATAATCAATAAAAATGCAATAACACATACAATCATAAACCAACACCAACAAGTTGGGTAAGCGTGCTGAGAAATGGCAAATGGAGTTTAATTCAGATGGGTGTGAAGTGCTGTCATTTGGGAAGTCGAACCAGGGCAGGACCTTTTCAGTGAAGGTAGGGCTACTGGAGATTTTGTAAATTTTTAGATTTAGAGATACAGCGCGGAAACAGGCCCTTCGGTCCACCGGGGCCGCGCTGCCCAGCGATCCCCGCACATTAACACTATCCTACACACACAAGGGACAATTTTTACATTTGCCCAGCCAATTAACCTACATACCTGTACGTCTTTGGAGTGTGGGAGGAAACCGAAGATCTCGGAGAAAACCCACGCAGGTCACGGGGAGAAAGTACAAACTCCATACAGACGGTGCCCGTAGTCAAGATCGAACCTGCATTCGCTGTAAGGCTGCAACTCTACCGCTGCGCCACCGTGCCGCCGTAGAGCAGGGGGATTCAGGAGTACAAGTACATAGTTTCCTGAAAGTGACATCGCGGGTAGAGAGGGTGATGAAGAAAGCTGTTGGCAGTCTGGTTTTCATTAGTCAGGGTAATAGTTCATTTATTTATTGTCACAAGTACAGAGATGGAGTGAAAAGCTTGTTCTGCATGCTGTCCGGGCTGTACCGGCCCTGGTGAGACCGCACCTGGAGTACTGTGTGCAGTTTTGGTCTCCAAATTTGAGGAAGGATATTCTTGCTATGGAGGGCGTGCAGCGTAGGTTCACTAGGTTAATTCCCGGAATGGCGGGACTGTCGTATGTTGAAAGGCTGGAGCGATTGGGCTTGTATACACTGGAATTTAGAAGGATGAGGGGGGATCTTATTGAAACATATAAGATAATTAGGGGATTGGACACATTAGAGGCAGATAACATGTTCCCAATGTTGGGGGAGTCCAGAACAAGGGGCCACAGTTTGAGAATAAGGGGTAGGCCATTTAGAACGGAGATGAGGAAGAACTTTTTCAGTCAGAGGGTGGTGAAGGTGTGGAATTCTCTGCCTCAGAAGGCAGTGGAGGCCAGTTCGTTGGATGCTTTCAAGAGAGAGCTGGATAGAGCTCTTAAGGATAGCGGAGTGAGGGGGTATGGGGAGAGAAGGCAGGAACGGGGTACTGATTGAGAGTGATCAGCCATGATCGCATTGAATGGCGGTGCTGGCTCGAAGGGCTGAATGGCCTACTCCTGCACCTATTGTCTATTGTCTCTGTTACCATCATACTACTGTACAGTAAATGGGAATACAATTGGTCTTTTTCTGGAAAAGCACACAGAGTTTTAACAGCTTGTAACTATTAAGTCTCCGAATAAAAGTTGGGAAGTTAAGTTACAGTTATGCAAGACATTGGTGAGGCCGGCCATACTTGGAGTGTTGTGTTCAGTTTGGGGTCACCCTGTTTTTTTTAAAAAAGGTGTTGTTAAGCTGGAAAGGGCGCAGAGAAGATTTACGAGGAGGATGTTGCCAGGACTCAAGCAGCTGAACTATAGGAAGAGTTTAAGCAGGATAGAACTTTATTCCTTGGGTTGCAAGAGGCTGTGTGATGATTATGTAGAGGTGTATAAAATCATCAGTGGAATAGATAGGTTGAATGCAAAGAGATGAAAATATTTTATTGGAACCTGAAGGGCAACTTTTTCAGAAAGAGGGTGGTAGGGTATATGGAACGAGCTGCCGGAGGAAGTAATTGATGCAGGTATAATATCAACATTTAAACATAGACATAGACATAGACATAGAAAATAGGTGCAGGAATAGGCCATTCGGCCCTTTGAGCCTGCACCGCCATTCAATATGATCATGGCTGATCATCCAACTCAGTATCCCTTACCTGCCTTCTCTCCAATACGCCCT